>NC_141332.1:7517500-8097500 GCF_037954235.1 Aulostomus chinensis | reverse complement strand
TTCGCCTATCCATCAGGAATAATAGACCCTGGTAACCCAGACCATTCAAGAACCTGGCTGCCGACTTCTATTGTGACATTATGTTTGTGACTTGTCTTTTCAGTTTGCAATGTATCCTTTTTATTTGCATCTTGGCTTTTTTTATTTGCTTCATGTGTTCGACTTTGTGCCGTGAGTTTGCATATTTTTTCGCACCAACCTGAGTAACAACTAAGCTAGTACTAATACTGCAGCCACACAAACCTACAGTTAGTAGCTGGCAAGCTACAGTGTCGATGTTGGGCACCACGGTGACCACGTAGCTGTCCACCGTTATTATAAAGTAATCAATTGTAATTCACATTAAGTTTTTCTCTTCTAATATATTGTGTTGCACTGCGACGTGGTCACGTTCAGTCACGTAGTTGCGCGCACATACGTCATCTATGATTAAACTAGCTTAGCTTCACCGTCATGTCAAGCTAGTGTGCAGAGGTGTAATGAGAGGTTCGAAAACTCTACAAACGTGGCTCCAAACAGTAGCTATTAGGAAAAGAAGTGCAGAACAGGAGGAAAATACAAGTAGCAGCCCTGTTGAAACTGAAGTTGACGACAGTGAAGCTAGCACGAGTGGTAGTGGCTATTAGCCGAAGCGTCACCGGCATCTGCTAGAATTAGCAACAAACGACACAAGACAGTAAGGAGATATGACTCAAGTAATCTGCAATTTGGATTCAGTTGGAGTGGAACAGAGGAAGAGCCGAGGCCCCAGTGTGTGGTATGTGGTGATGTTCTCAGCAATGAATCCATGAAACCAGCACACCTCAGATGGCACCTTTTAACCAAACACCCAGGGCTGAAGGACAAACCACTGAATTTAAAAAAAAAAAAACACGACGCACTCAAGCAGTCCAAGTCCACAATTCAGACATGTGCCACATCAGTGGCAAAAGCACAGGATGCATCGTACCGTGCCAGCCTACACATTGCAAAAGCCGGCAAACCTCACACAATTGGCGAACAGTTGTGTCTGCCATTAGCCAAAGAGATGACACTCATCATGTGTGGGGAGAAGGCTGCAAAACAGTTAAACTTGGTGCCACTTTCAAACGACACTGTGTCACGGCGCATAAAGGACATGTCGGATGATGTGAAAAAGACAATAATTGAGCGCGTTAAAGGTAGTTGCTATTACGCCATCCAGCTGGATGAGACTACAGATGTTGCAGATTTGGCAAATTTGCTTGTGTATGTGAGATATGAATGTGGCGGTGCAGCTCAAGAGGACTTTCTTTTCTGTCGATCACTGGAGACCAGAACCACGGCAGAGCACATATTCCAGCTGCTGGACGCATTTGTCAAAGAGAATGGACTTGATTGGAGTTGATTGGTGCACAGACGGTGCCAGGGCAATGACCAGTCGCCACAGCAGCCCGAGTTCGTGAGGTGGCAGCCCAGATGCAGTGGACACATTGCAGCATACATCGGGAAGCACTGGCAGTAAAGAAGACGCCAGAAAATTTAAAGTCTGTGCTGGACTCCACGGTGAAAATTGTGAAATTCATTAAGGCCCGGCCAATGCATTCTCGCCTGTTTCATGTGCTCTGTGACGAAATGGGCAGCGAGCATGTCCAACTCTTACTTCACACAGAGGTAAGGTGGCTATCAAGAGGAAAGGTGCTTTAAGGATAAGGCTGTGCGCTCTCTCCTTCCTTTCACAACGACATATTTGTGCGAGAAAGACTTCTCTGCGCTTGCCGCAATCAAAACCAAATACAGGAGCAGGATGGACGTCAATTGAACCGGACTTTGCGGGACTGTGCGCACGGAAGCAGGGACGTCCTTTGCTTTCGGCTTGTGTAAGTTGGCATAACACACCAAGTTGCTGGCCATTGGTCAACTTATAAAATCTGTCTCTAGCCTAAAAATGCTCAAACAGTTGTGTGTATATATATGTGTAAATATGTGTGTTGTTTTCACTTGCTGTGTGTGTGTGTGTGTGTGTGTGTGAGAGAGAGAGAGAGGGAGGGTGTGAGTAAGTGAGACAGAGGGTTGCCCCTTTGTGTGTGACAGTTGTGTGGTTTGGATGCCAGTTCTAGTGTTATGCCTTTTCTAACTGGCTGACAGAATTAAACAAAAACATGAAGACCAAGAATATTATAAATATACCTGCTTCCTGTGTGTGTTGTCTTTAGTTGAACAGAGTAGGCTATGTTTCTGAATTTTTTTTTTTTTTTACTTTGGTTATAATGGTGGTACTTGGAAAGCCTAATAATTTCCGAGGTGGTACTTGGTTTAAAAAGTTTGAGAAACACTGAATTCGACAAATACAGGTGTAGATGATTTGAATAAAATCAAAATGGTTTAAGCATGAACTCTGGACTGAACCGGTACAACTTGAAACCTACTCAAGCCAAGTCATTATTAAGCCTTCATCAATATTTCATCATCAATACTTGCTCATTTTCTCACATGCCTCAATGCTGTTCTCCTTCTCCCTTAATTGTGACTGCTCCAGGTGGAACTGGGCAGAAATATTATCACTAACACTAATTTACTGCCACGTTATTGCATGGCAATCTTATACAGTCTACAATCACAAACTTTAGAAAATGATTACATACCATGTCTGGTCTGAATGGCATTGATAATTAAATATCTTAGACTGATTGGCCTGTACTTTTATGATCTGAGTGGTGTTCATTTTTCACTACTCTAAACTTCCAATTCCTCTTGTTGATGGCAATGCTTGTCACTTACACATATTGCTGCCACCTTTTTTCTTGATTATGATGGCATTGCTTTAAGATTTTTTTTATTTTTTTTTAGAACAAACACTAAAGAAACAACCACTACATACTTTACATACTATTGTGAAAGCTGCTTTGGTCCACATAATTTATCCAGTGAAACACATAAAACTCTAGAGAAGTGGTTGCTCAAAAGGTTGTTGAGGACATCAAACATCTTCGTGCCAGAGCGAGAAGTGATTAGTTCAGTTGTAGTGGCTTGTTGTCATGTGTCCATGCTGTAGTTCATGTATATATTTTGTCCTTCTAACGATTGCACTTACATTTTACATGTTTCATCTATGAAGATTATCCTTATTAACAAAACATGTACATCAACCCTTTGTTTCCCATAGAGCTTACGTTCCTCAATAATCCAGTTCAATGAAAAAAATTACATTTGCTTTTGGCTGAGGGAACCTTAAACTATGCTAACTTCTGGGTTTGCCTGAAAAAAATTGTCATCCCTGAAGTTTGAAGATACAGGCTGATGTTCAACCTGCTGGGCATTGCTGCCTGACGCACCTCCACCACTGCCTTCAAGCAAATGTGCTTTGTACACCCCTAGGCTTGAGCGGGTCATCAGCTGGGGACCACCAGTCATGGATGTTTTGCACCCTTAACCCCAGTACATCTCTTGGTGGCGGAGCGAAGGCAGGGATCTCTCCCTGCCACCCACTGCTAGATGCCTAGTAGGCCCCCACCCCCTATCTCTCCTCCTCAGCCACAGCCAGAAACTCACTTTTTCTGCCTCCTCTGCAAGTTCCCTAATGGCTTTCCGATGCTCAGCTCCAGTGCATCCGAGGTCGTGGAGCAAGTGAACTGCCAAGGACCCGACAAATCCCCTACACCCCACCTCGATTGGGCATGTGATGGTTTTCCATCCAGTCTTTCTGCATTCGGCCGCCAGGTCTGAGTACTTGGCGCGCTTACGCTCATTGGCAGCCTCCATACCCTGCTCCCACGGGGCGGTGAGTTCCACCAGCAGGATGGTCTTGCGGGGCACTGACCACATGATCAGGTCTGGCCAGGGCGTTGTCTCTGCAATCTCCCTGGGAAACTGAAGTTGTCTCCCCAGGTCGACCCTCATGATCCACTCACTGCCAGGTGAGAGGAAACTTGATGGTGTTCTGTATTGGGCAGGTTTGGTGTTGTCCCCGGCTCTTGCGAAGAGGATGGGAAGTCTCGCTGGTGCAGGAGGTCTGCTGTTGGCCTCCTGTCTGCAAGCCTCTGCCACTTCTGCCAACTTCCTCAACACCAAGTCGTGTCTCCACCTGTACCAGAATTGGGAAAGCGCGGTCTTGCAGCCAGACAGGATGTGCTGATGGCTTGCATTGATTGTATCGCAGAGTGGGCAGGTCTCTTCTGTACCGAACCATTGGTGGAGGTTTCGTGGACAAGGTGTAGGGTGTCATAGGTGGCTCGGATCAAGAAGTTGAGCCTGGCTTTGGGGGATCTTCCACAGATCGGACCATGACATTGGCCTGTCTGAGACGGCTTCCCATGACAACCAGCCTCCCTGCCGGCTCTGCGCCACAGCCTTGACATGGAGACGATCTTGCTCTGCCCTTGCCACTTTGGCCACCACCGTGGCTCTCCTCTGTTCTTTCGATGCTTTTGACCAGAAGAGAGGGGTCTCGCCTTTCCCCAGCCCTGCTCGACCCTCCTGGACTCTGCCCACCACCTCGCAATGTTTCAGTCTGCAGACTGCCGAGTCAACCTCCTCCTGGGCTTTCCACTTCCGCCCTGTTCTTACACGGGCACCAGCTGCTCTCACCAGCTGGTCGGTGGATTCCTTCAGCTTCAGCACCAATCGGACCTTTTCCTGCCTGTATCCCTGGCTGATGGAATGTAGTGGCAGCTGCAGCGTGTTCCAGCCCTACGTGTGAGAGACATCTCGGCTGGCCCGGCCACTTTCTGATGAACGAGTTGGCCAGCTTGTCCATCGTCTCTGCCACTGAAGAGGGGACCTCGCACATCTTCACAGGCCACATTACCCTTGGGTAGAGTATGAATTGGTAGCTCCATACTTTATACTTCCCTGGGAGCTGTCTCTCATTGATCCTGGCCAAGCTGCTTCCGCACCGTCTGCCCAATCTGCCTGTCTGAGAGGTCTGCTGTGTAAGTTCTTCCCAGGCTATGGACAGGTTGCTTCACCAGCAAGGGTATAGCCTCACCACCTGCGACAAAGATGGTCTGGTCGCTTCTGACCCCTTCCTTCAGGGACAGACTGCGTGACTTGGCGGGTTGAATCTTCATCCTTGCCCAGCTTACAAGTTCGTCAATCCTCTTCAACAACCTCGATGTACATGCGGCTGTTTGGAGGATGGTGGTGATGTCGTCCATGTAGCCTCGCACAGGTGGAAGCCTCTGGCCTGTTTGTAGCTTCACTCCTCCAACCATTTTCCTCGCCTTAATGAGGATGATCTCAAAGGCCGCAACGAAGAGGATGGGGGAGATGGAGCACCCCATGGCAATACCAACCTCCTGCCGCTGCCAGCCTGTCGTGAAGTCCTGGTGGGTGCAGCACATCTGGAGGTCTGCAAAGTACCTGGCCACCAGGGTGCAAATGCCAACAGGGATGTAGAAAAAGTCCAGAGCATAGTCGATGAGCTGGTGGGGGACGGACCCGTATGCGTTGGCAAGGTCCAGCCACACTACATGCAGGTCTCTTTGCTCTCTGGATCTGCTCCCATATGACTGCTGAATGTTCCACACACCCTGGGAAGCCTGGCACTCCGGCCTTCTGGCAGCTGGTGTCAATATAGCTGTTGTTCACGAGGTAGCTTGTCAAACTCTTGGCCAGGATGGAGAAGATCTTCCCTTCAACATTCAAGACCGCAATGTTGCGCAATATAATGGCTTGTTTTCACCAAAAATGTTTGTTCTTCACCATGCATTTACTTATTTCTTTCATCAATTACAGCACATTCTGACACTTACATAAAACTACCTTTTTGCACGTGTAATGCAAAAGAGCTAGTACAGTTTGACTGTTTTCCATGTTCAACCATGAATGTGAATTGCAAAGGTCCGAGAGAGTGTCCGCTGTCTTGGAAAAATATTCAGTCTCACTATAGTGTATCAGTGTATAATGTGTATCAGGTAGGAGTTTTGACAGTGAATGAGGAATCAAACATATTTTACAAGTGATCAAATCGCAACGTATCATACATTATAATGACAACCTTGATCCAAAAAGATGGCACTTTTATTGTCTATCAAAAACATCTGTATCTCACATGTCCATGCTGGTGTTATTTTTTTCTGATACCAGTTTTATTGCATCTAAAATTAACATGAATTTGCTCCAGTTTTTTTATGGTCCATGAAGATCATGAACATAAACACTTCATTGGCTGGTGATATGTATTCATAGTATGAAGAGATTAAACCTAATTGCTCCTAACTGCTGTCTCTGTACACATTGTGAGACGGTATATTCCACTCATTAAAGCGAGTATGTCTGCCTTATCACAGGCTATCCTCATTGCATTGTTACATAACACTGTTATGTTAGGTTTTCCTCACAGAGAATGTGCCACTATTGAAACATGTTTTCCTTGGGTGTCAAATATCAGTAACATTTATCTGAAAATCTTTTTTTTTTTTGTTGCTCCAGCTTAAGTCTGTTTCTGTAAACTTGTTGTGTCAGAGTAAACAAAGTACTGGTAATGATCTAATCATAAACAGAATAGCAACAGTTGTTTAAACAAGCTGCCATTATTGACCACTTTTCACAGAGCACCAGTTTAAATAAGAAAATGGAAAAATACTTGTATTCAGAGGTTCCATTTGTATATTCAGAGAGCACTTGGGGATTAACAGTGGATTGGACACAACAGTTGTTGACTTAAGAACTATCCAGGGATTTTACTTTGGCGACTGTGTGATCCTGACAAAAGTATTTAGGGTGGATGGTGCTGGTGTCAGACCAACTGCAGCAGTTATAGAAGTGGCTATGATTATGATCAGTGTTGTCTCAACACTCAACGCATGTCATTTCACAGCGGAACGTAACAAACCCAGTACAAGCTCTTGCCAGGTACCCTCTCAGCAGCAAGCATTAGCTGCCCAGCCGAGCCAGAGTAACCAACATGAGGACGTGGTGCCACCTGGTGCCGCAGATGGGCAGCAAAAGGACCAGAAGATCCAGCAGCTCAGGGGACTCCTTGCAGCCTATAACTGCCGATTTGAGGCAATCACAATCATCTTGCAGCAAATTCTGGCTGAGGTATGAAAATTCCATTTGTCTTTATTTTAGTCTTCACTTTGAGATGCACATCATCTATAAATCAGATAAACCTTTGAGGTACCACAGTGTCTGTCTTAATTGAATATTTCACCAAACAGATCAAATTAAAACATTTTCAAAAAGCATGAATTAAACCTGAGCAATGAAGTAATATCAGTTTCGTTCTGTAATGTGGGCATGTCATAAATTTTAGGGGATATTATAGCTATTAAATGATTAAATTTTTTTTTAATGTTTTGTCAATCTGAATGACATAAATTTTTGTCATGAAAAGTAATTAAAATACTGAAGTTCAAATACATAACATAAATCTGTGAGTAAATAAATAGACATCAGATGTGGAAATGGGCAATCTAATTTATGAGCCATTTATTACGTTATTATATTATAACAAAACATTTCAGGCCATGATTATACAAGTAGTAACAACAGCACCATACAGCTTTGTTTTTTGTCTTTCCCCAGTGTTCTCGCCTGAGTGTGTGTGTGTGTGTGTTGAATGTTGGGTCATGTGCAAGTCTAAATTTGTTTAGACTAGACACAGCCAAGGCATCCTGCCTTCACAGCTCTTTACTTACAAGCTATTATTTCATACTTTTTAATATTTGTTAATAAATTAGTCAAATTTAATCAGTAATTATTTTACTTTGTGTTAAAGGAAGACAGCCTTGAAAGCGCAAAACAAAGATGCTAAGTTTGAATTCATGAATAAACCTCAAGATTGCTCCTTCTCTAGTTCATTAATTGCTTATCTTAGTATGGTGTCAAATTTACACCACAAGTCCACCACGAGCGTGTATTACTCTCCGCTCGTGCATTGGAGGCACCTATTTTAATTCAGCCCGAGCGTGGATTATGCTCGACGCGCGCATCGGACCTCCCATGCGCGCACAATTCAGTGACCACGAGCGCTACTCTTTACTGCAGGCACAAAAGTGCGCGCATGAGTTGCAGCTGTCTGTGCTCTCGGTGTATCAATCTGCTCGCTCGTTGATCCACTCCTGCGTGCTTGTGTGAAACATTGGGAAAAACCAAGTGTAGAAAAAAAGCAGAGGAACAATCATTTGTCTATGATGGCCACTTTTCCGCTATCCCTGCCCCGTGACCCCGCTTGCTGTGGCTTCCTTAACTAAAACATGGATGTATAGAGCTAAAGCGGCTGAGTCGGAATTTGGAGAAGAAGACTTTTAGGATTTTTTTCTGAAACATGTCACGTTAGCTCGTGGTCACTGAATTGTGCAAAATGTGATCCACGGTCCTGGAGCGTAATCCGCGCTCGAGCTGAATTAAAATAGGTGCTTCCAATGCGCGCGTGTAGCGTAATACACGCACGTGATGGATTTTTAGCATAAATTTGACGCCATAAATATCACCCAAGGGATTATTCTAACAAGACTATCCCATCACGCTACTGCTCAATCCCAACCATATTACTCCTTTCATTTAGCTGTTGTCGAGTAAAATTTTGATGTGCAGTACAATCTATGTAGTACAGCTTGAGCACACCAAATATCACATGCTATTTTGTTCCACTAGTAAACATTATAAATGTGTAATATATTTATGCCATTTGTTGGCAGTGTAAACGCAAAAGATCAGTTCATATTGTGCTAGTACATTAAGGTTGTTTCACTCTGTTAGTTTCTTGGAATAAGATAATTATCCATCCATTTTCTATGGCTTATCCTGTAAAGGGGCGCGGGAGCTGGAGCCTATCCCAGCAGCCTCGGGCAAGAGGCAGGGTTCACCCTGGATGGGTCGCCAGTCCATCATAGGGTAATGACTATATAGACAAACAACCATTCCCACTCACAGCCACAGCTACAGCCAATTTAGAGTATCCAAATAGCCTAGTGCCCATTTGCATGTCTTTGGACTGTGGCTGGAAGCCAGAGTACCTGGAGAGAACCCACACAGGCACAGGGAGAACATGCAAACTCATCACAGGAAGATCCCGTGCTTGAGCCAGGGCTCGAACCAGGAACCTTCTTACTGTGAACACTACGCTAACGCTAACCACTGCAACACCGTGCCGCCTAAGATAATTATATTCATACTCCATATATTGCCTTGTATTTAGTTCCTTGCATTACACCTCTGTACTGAGTCGCCCAGGTCTTGACTGCATGATAACAGCCCAAAGTATTTTTTTTTTACCTGAACTTGTTATAATCCTGTCAGCAAAGGTTATTTCAACTGTTTCTGAGTTCTTGTGGAAGAATTCTACACTATTTCATATCATGACAATAACTTGGTGCTCAAAGTTCAAATATGGATTAAACACCATTGGAGGTGGTCTGATGACCAGAGTCATCACAGATGTAAGATTTGATCTTAGTCCACTGATCATTGTTCTTTGGCTGACATAAACACAATCCCAGTAGCACACTGGGATTTAGATAGGGCATGCCAACTTTTTAGGAAACACACTTTCTTTTCCATCATTTTTAGTGTCAGATTAGCAGATAGAAACCTGCATTCAATCTATGTCAGCAAGTACCGCAATTGTAAACAGCGGAATGCGGTAGCTTTTCAAGTCCAAGAATAGGAGGCAGGACCTCCCATCACACTGTGACAATGAGCAAACTGTTGACTCAATATGGTTATGAGTAGCAGCCAAATGTCAAGCAATGACTGCACACTTCATCTGGAGGGATGTATTGTGTAAGCACACCTTCTCTCTATAGGAAAAATCAAAAATGTCAGATAACAAGAAATGCGCATTTATTACATTGCTTATGTTTAGTTGAACTTTGATATTCCAAATATTTCCCAAGGCATGGAAACTGCTCTGTTTATATACTCTGGGGTACAAATATTCTTTGATCCTGACTGAGTACCTCTTCAGAGATGCATGAGCTCTACCAATTCAGAAACCTGCATCGTGTAATGAAGAGACATGGAGTTGAAAAACAAATTAAAATTCTATGTCAAGAACTGTTAAATCACACAAGCTGTAGCCATAAGCGTTCGTGAAAGGCAGAGACAGGGAAAGCATTTGTGTTCATTCAAGTTAAACTGTTGAAACAAAACCATGATCGCAGTCATTCACTGCTCAGCCTTTTATCTGTGACAAAGAGTGAGAAATGTTTAATATCCATTAGGAACAGGTTAACTTTCAGATTGGAAAATAATTACCAAGCCTTGGGGGTTTTTTTATGCTACGTACTGATGGTTTGACATGAGTTGTGGGGGGGTGGTAATGAAGTCTCTTCATATCCCCCCGGGAAAGTCACTGCACACCATAAGTCCTGCTCCATCAGTCTGATGTCAGGCAGCTCTGCACAATGTATCTGTTTGCTTCACTCTGGCTCTTAAAGTGATCTCACATCAAGGATGAGGAGGCTTTTTTTCCGCCACAGCCGGCCCCTTTCTGTGTGTGTGTGTGTGTGTGTGTGTGTGTGTGTGTGTTTGCGCGTGCGTGTTTTAAGGTGCAGTACGGTATTGCACTTTGCAGTCAGTCACCACCGCCAGTGAAGCAGCTTGACTCAGATGTAGTCAGGACAGCCTGGGAGGAGGTGTGTAGGGGTGGGGCGCCCACCAGGACCACTGTCTGTCCTGGCTTACTGGGTCTCCAAACCGTGGTGGGTGGGGGGGGGGTGAACTGGCACCCCAGTCCCAGGCTGAGGCTGGATCATGGGCTGTTCTGGCAGCAGAGTGTGCCTTAGTGCTCCCTGTGCTGCAGAGCGGGTAACTGGATTCTACATTGTTCTACTCTTCAATGAGGATACATACTCGGTGGAGAGAGAGTTTGTTTCACTGTAAACTAGTGGTTAGCATGGTTGGCTCATTGAATCTGCTATTGTTGACTTGTTTTTTGGCATGTTCATTGTTTACATTTATGCATGCTCTGCAATGTGACATGGTTATGTGAGTCGGCAAAATAAGAGAGAAGCAGTAGTAAAAGGGCAAACATTTTTGGATCATCTGTGCATCAATTTGAAATGTAGACGAGCACTGCAGTCCGAGCACAGCCTCCCCCACATCAAAGCTGAGGCAGAAAGGGAGAAGTAAGGATGTATACTCATAGAAGGCATTTCCTAAGACTGAAAACACAAGTTAAATGTCAAGTTTCCTTTAATCTTTCTCCCCTCCTTTATCCTGATTATGCATTTTCTTTTCTTAGCTGCTGCAGGGACTTTATGTATTTGCTTTTGGCAGACAAACACAATATCCTGGATGGAAAATGCTTGTATAGCATTCTGGTTGTTTCCAGATGCAGTTCTTCCAATAGTGAATAGCCTATTGTAACTCTACATCTTAGTTTAAGCTTCTTTTTTTGTGTCAAAACAAAGACCCCGACAATGTCAGCAATTTGTAATCATCAATATCTTGAGCACGTGCATGACTGCCTATGTTTTCTACAGCGTGATGATGCCACAAGGCAGTGCAGGGAGCTGTCCCAAGAATTGAGCAACCTTCGAGAAGAGCTTGGTAAGTGGAGTCACCTTGGTCTCCCACTACCTGTGTTCACTGTAGTTATTACTTGCGTTCCCACGTGTGTTTTTAATACCTCGCATTTTTAATTGATAACAAATCAATATAGCTTCTGTGAAGAGTATATCATTCAGTTTTTTGGTTGCTGTGTTTTGACGCAGTTATCACTTCATCATTTGCTTTTGTGATATCGGCCATCATTTCAGTTACATGAATAAGTTGGTCTGTAGTGCAGTTTAGTTGAAATCTTTTTTTTTTTTTGTCCATCACATTGATACTCCCTGTTTTTTCCCTATCTACATATGAAAAGGTGAGGACAAAGCTCTCACACACACACACTTATGCTCACACACACACACACACACACTTACAAACACATGCACACCCTCCCAGTGCTGGTATCCAGACGTTCCATGGTCTCGGGACTGCCACATGATTGCTCTTATATGCTGAGTGCTGTTGTATTTGCGCGTTAACACATTCTTAAATTCCGGGTCTGTCACCCACAGTGACCTTGCAAGAAGTGTTTGGGAATTCTAAAGCATTCTCACAAGTTTTCCTTTTTAATTTGTTTCCTCCTTAGACTTATTCTTGTCCTGTTTCAAGTGATCTCAAATAAAGCAATAAATCATTACATATTACTGGTGTATACTGTGTATATACTGTATATAGTGTTAAGGTATGGCCAGGACTAGGAACAATACAACCACATCTCCTTTGTCATTCCTCATGCCAAATTCAGCATTCCAGACTGCAACCAAATGGTCACATTTCACAACCATATCTTGAGACATCATGAGTAAATTTTACATCTTTTCTCCCACTTGCATGACCTGCAGATTTGCTTACTTTGCAATAAAATGGGGGGTGACTTCTTCTTCAAAACAAACAATCAAGGATTTTTTTTTCCATCAACGCTAGGAGACCCTTAGGGAGTGCAATAAGATCATCTTAAGCCCCTTTCACACGGAACAAAAAACGCAGATCAACGCAGGTTTTTCTGCACTCTGAAATGGTTGACTTTGCATTTTGACCCACGTCGACCGACTCGCCAAGCGACACGGGTGTTTAGTGGCTTGGCTCGCCTCGCCTCGCCTGCAGTGTAAAAAAGGCAACTCGCGTTGTCTCAGGTTTCCCGCGACCTTCCTGTCGCATCCTGATTTTGTCACTGTGCTGCCGGTCAGGCTTCGCCTGTAGCTTCTTCAGCTCCCTTCCAGACGAGCCAAAAACTCCATCCTCCTTCGCTGCATTAGCGCTCGGATATTTTCCAATATTTGCGAAGTTTGTATGCTTTGCAAAAGAGACAACATTGCAGTGCACGCAACAACAATGCAAACGTTCGACTCGGCGACATCCACGTTGTCCTTTGTTTACCTCTCAGTGTTCCAGCACACGTTTATGTGTAATGATGACGTCAGCGCGATGACATACGAGAGAGAAAAACACTGGCACGCAGTTCTTACAGTGGGAGTTCAGACCCTGGTCTTCTGGAAGCTTGAATGCGCCCTAATGCCGGTCAAACGTGGGTCCAAAAACCTGTGTTGACACGCATTTTTCAGTGTGAAAAGGGTAATAGACTTCTAACAATTCAAATGTGTCCAGTATCTGCCGTTACATCGAAATCATTTACATTTTGTATCATTGGAAATTCTATCTGTTGCAGTTTGTAGGTCAGACACAAAATGCATTTTTCTGAAAACCAAATCACACAACTTGCTGCTCCATTCTGTTCCATTCCTCCAAAAATATTCTACATAAAACTATATGCAGCAAACATGTGGCACTTTCTTCCCTCTCCTTTCAGAACATAGTCCTGTAAAATAAAACAAACATATTCTGATGACATGGAACTGAGTATGCTTAAGTTCCCCCCAACCGGTCAAAGCAGAAGGCTGTTCCCATTGAGCCTGGATCTGCATGACGTTCCTGCCTGTTAAAAGGAAGGTTTCTGTCGCTGCTGTTGCAGGATGTGCTGCTGATGGAGAATTGTTGGGTGTAAATTCATTGAAGGAGTGTGGTACTGGACCTGCTCTACCTGTAAAGTGTCATGAGATAACTTTTGTTGTGATTTGGCGCTATATAAATAAAACTGACTTGACTTGACTTAACCTAACCTAGCATTAGCTCTTTCAGAGGAGGGGGGACTTGTCACTTTCTGATATCATCTACGATCCGCATAAACATTTTTGTTGCAGTATATCAGTGTGGATGTCCTAGATAGCCAAGTAAAGTTGAGACGTCAAGTCTACATTGTTATGATCATTCCCTAACCTGTTAAGTTACACACAGCCACACATTAGCTTGTAACTTTCACAGGAGGAGGCTGTGGCTCGTCATTTCTTCTGTCATTAGGTATATGTATATACTCATATTTTGTCCACTGCATCATCAGTTGCTGGGCTTCCGGAAATGTAATATAATATAACCCTATGGTGTATAAAATTGTGTTGTTGAAACTCTTAATGTTCACAAACCACTGTTATGCCTCCCATTTCTAATTTAACAACCAGGGCATTCTTCCCTTCAGGTCGTCAGTGATGGGAGAATATTAACACTTTTTGGCTGTCATAACACAGCTTCCTTCAAATTTGCCTGAAGTGTTAGAATATAAATTCATTTTAATTAGTTACCTGTTTAACCCTGCAGAAGTTAGTTAACAAATCAAAATCATGGACTTTGTGAGTTAGGTAATCCAAAAACAAAAAAAACACTATGAACTTTAGCTTCTGCTCCAAAATGGTCCATAAGACTCATTAAGCACAACAGCCACTTGAAACACAAATATGTAGACAGATACATAAATAAAACTAAATCACCTCTTCTAATGAGAATTGTTGGGTATAGATTCATTGATGGAGTGTGGTACTAGACCTGCTCTACTTGTAAAGTGTCATGAGATAACTTTTGTTGTGATTTGGCGCTCTACAAATAAAACTGACTTGACTTGCGTTGACTTAAAGTCATTTTGCCAGTCCATTCAGTCAGCAGATTACACTGACATGATCGTTACATTCAGTACCGTATGCCTCATATGATTTGAAGGTTGATTTTAAGGTGCAACCCCAAAAGTTTCTGCTTGCTTACCTAAAAATCCTCTTTTAGGGGTTTCTGTTAGGCTGGAGCCCCGAGATTATTTTTATTTTAAGGTTAATTTTTCAGGGACAGGTCCTATTAAACACTGAGAGATGTCAGAGTAAGCCAAAAGGCCATTTTTCATCTGTTGTCTCAGGACACATTATGGTGTCACCCACAAAGAGAATATGTTATTGAAATGGAAAGCTTATTGTAAACATTTATAATCATGCAATAACAAAAATATTTATTAAATTTAATAAAATCTTTCAAGACACCTTATCCTCACCTTACTACATTTTCAAGTATTATTTAAAACATGTAACATTAAGGCCCATAATACTGGACATGCTAAACAAAACAATGAGCAAAATTATTTTGATGTAAATACTGAGTAAATTGAGAAAGGACTCAGAAGGTGTACCTCGACCTACATGACCTTTCAACTTCCATCGCTTTTGTGTTGGGCCCTGACTAAAGTTATAGTCCGTTATGAGCAGGCTGTCACACCCCAATTCATATAGTTTGTGGCTTTTCTGTAGAGTAAGAGGGAGATCAAACATCAGCACTGCCAGGCACATATTCCTTCCTGTGTCCACTAGGCTGTACTTGAGAACATATGTTAAGTATATTTTATGTTGCTATTCATCACATGAGTGAAACAGTTGTCCATTAAATCCAAACTCATTTTCTGTATCTACAAGGTAGTGCTATGACTTAAATTCATCTTGTAGACATCTTCAAACCAGGACTCTCAACAAATGTGTGAAGTTTTCAAAAGATCTGACCGTGTGGAGTCCAGTTAAAACATTGTTCTGTGACAAAATATCAAAACTATCCATCTCGCCCTGTTAACACCATTTAATGCAAACTCATAATAGCCCATCTTCTAAGTTCTGTTTCTGTCCTTATTTGACATAGATCTTTTCAACGCACCAGGATTGATACATCATAGTATTCAAAGAGGAAGAAAGAAGAAATTTCCTGTTGCAACAAGGCAGTCTGTCACTCATCTGCCCCAATATTTAGTGGATTCTTCTTGTTACATACTACGCCCTTCAACCAAGTTTTGTGAAGACTGGCCACATACCCTGTATCATATTGTGTAATCCTGCTGACATGCAAATGCCACCAAAAACATACATCATGATGCATTGTCAGACAGTCATTGTAACCTCCATTGCAGAGGTACAGACATGAAAAGCATCTGCGTTATATAAAATGTATTAACCAGTCCAACACAAAAGCAAAACCATAAAACTGGCATGCAGGTATGTTAGGACAGACTGGCCAAGAAAGACAGAAGACCAGACTTGAGTTTGACTGCTGAATGAGTAGATTCCTTTTAAGAAAGCAGTTAAAAAAAACACCACATGTGTCTAATTATTGCTGGGATGGATTTGTTTCAACAGTGAATTAAGACAGAGGGATCTGTGATATCTGTCACTTCCAAATTTCCTCAAGTTGCTGACAGTGAGCCAATATGCAGTTCGCTTTTGATCAGGTGGAAGTTTTGATCTTGCATTTCCATTTGAGCCATGAGGTGTTTGTTTCGTCGGGTGGAATTGACTGGAAAGGCTCATATGACCAGATCTGTTACACATGGCTGTGGAATGCTGGCTCCAGTGTGTTGGGCTGTAGATGCCAAAGCCTGATTTCTAGTCCCTGTGTTAGCTTGGCTTCCTTACCTGGACCTGCTGCTGTTTTTCCACTCTAACAAAATGAATCTCTCTCCTCATAGCCTGCTCACAAGCTGGGCTAAAAGACTGTTATTTAGACAGTGACTGTAATACTTAACATGTTGTTTGACCACTTAATAAGACTATTAATACATTGTTTTAAAAAAGTCAAAGTCAGCTTTATTGTCAAATGTACTATATATGCACGACATACAGCACAGATGAAATTTCTGTCCTCTCAGAACCACAGTGCAAACAAGCAATTAACATATTATAAATAGTATGCAATAAAAAAATAAATGCAATATGCAATAAAGTAATAAACAGGTATTTACAGATATGAGTAGATGAATAGTAAATATTAAACTGACGAGGTCAATTTTTTAAGATGAGGTAATGCAGTAAAGTGCAAATGAGCTGTGGAAAGTGCAGTCCCTGAGTTCAGTGTTTGTGAATGTTGTGTGTGTGTTGTGGGGGGGTCGATGTCTGATGCTGAAGGGGAGGTGTGTGTGTGTGTGGGGGGGGGGGGGGTGCGGGTGTCTGTGGCAGGGGGCAGAGAGGGGGGCAAAGCAGGGATTGAGTTGAGTCTCCTGAACCTGAGCCTGCAGGTTTTGGCCCGGAGGCTCCGCAGTCTCCTCCCCAACAGCAGCTGGCTGAGGAGGCTGTGAGATGGGTGGGTGGGGTCACCTGCAATCCTGATGTAGTGTGATGATGCATTGTAATTTATTACCATACAATGTGTCGGAGAGCTGCTTCATGGCGGTCTTATTCAGCATAGCTGTGTCCTGCTCTGTGAGCTGTCACACTCACTCACTGACTGTTGTTATTATAGACTCAACATTTCTGTCAACAATATTCATACACAGGCACTTGTAGCGGAGACAGGTTTATGCAGCTACTCTTATGTCACCCACTCAGAGCAGATATCAACATCCATATCAGCTGGAATCCCAACTATCTGAACTTTGTGAGACTGTAGGCAGAATAAAAAAGCTTCTACTTCAGCATTAGAAAACGTCAAATTACCAACTGTTCAAAGGGAGAACCATGATTTGAAATCTGTTTCATATGTTAGGGTTAAAAATATTGTGGGGGAAAAAGGCCTCCAGTGACCATATCTCCTTCTGATCGTAGATAATTGCAGCATATTTGGGATCATGTAGTCAATTGGTGGAGTCCCTTTCCTATCGAATTCCCCTCTTTTAACCTTAAGTGTTACATCGTTGCATCATGCAGCATTTCGCGTCATCAGGATTCTGCCAAATAGATGCCCAAGTGGACATGTCTAGGTAGAATTCTACGTCATCTAAATGTTGTCTTACCAAATCTTGTTACTGACTACGATTTTCATGCAGTGTCCTCAGCCCATTCATCTGAATGTTTGGAGAAGGAGAAGCAGGAATTGCGTGTCACCCTGGAGAATGCTCTGCAGCAAATGCAGGAGCAGCACAGGAAGGACCTGGAGGAGGTGGAACAGAGATTGGAGGCCTACTACCAGTCTGAGTGGGATAAGTTCCACCAAACCTACCAGGTGGAGGCTGACAAGTGCAGGACACTCTTGCAGCAGCAGGTTTGTTTCTGTGCCACCGCTCAGTAAGATTTGTCCCACGAAGTCATGATGTCACAATGTGGTTGGTATTCTGTTGCTCAAAGATGGGAGAACTTCAAACCAACCATGAAGCCATGAAGTTGCAGCAAGAGAACAGCCATGGAGAAGAGCTGCAACATGTTAAACAGCAGTATGAACAGTCATTGGAAGGTGATGTCACAGATCTGAACTGAAGCTACATTGTACAGTCCCTCCAGAAAATTGCAATTCTGTGATTGCATCAATTAATGCAAAATCAGCCAAACTACACAGAATATGTGGAGGCTTGCATATTTTTTATTTTTTTGCGCTTTTCTGTCTGTCTGAGTGGTCTTGCAACTGACAAATATTGTATTTTTCATTGATGTAGGAGCCACTATATTCAAGAAGTGATGTTAATTCTGCAGGGCTACATTAATATTTATTACTGATTCAATATTTTGTTGAAGGTTCATATTCTGCGCAAGGTAATATTCCAAATAAACTGTTTTATATGTGCAGTAGCTCTGGTTATCTTCCAATATAGATGTTGGCATATTCCGAACAACCTTTACTTGCATGTGCAATGAACCCATTCTGGTTCATTGTTTAGCAACCCAGCTAAACTTCCTGTCCACAAAAGTCTTGGTAAAGTCATTCATTAACAAAAATACAAAGTGCAAATAACTATGAAGTCGTCTAGAATGCAGTAAGAAAACCTCAACCTCTGGGTCATCATAGCAGCATACCACTCTTCTGTGACAGCTACACAGTTGTGTACAACCTTCTAAGGGGCATAATTGTTTTACATGGTCCAACATTCAAGTTATCAGGTTAAACAGGTGTATGCCAGGTTTCATATTTGGGTGTTAAGTGACAGGAATATGATCTTAATCAGGTTCCTACATTTTTTCCAACATATAATTTTTGCCAGTTCCATTTCCCAGAATTTTACAAAACATCCCACACATTTTGTCACAATTCTTAAGAAAAAAAATCAAGCATTTTTGGCAGGAACTACCAAAATAAACTCTGCTGAATCCTGGAGGGGCTGGTTTTATGACCTTTTGTTAGAATTTGAAATGTTTTAATACTTGTGAATTCTTCAGAGCTCAGGAAAATACACCATCAGGAGCTGGAGTCCTTGGACAAAACTCTGAAGGATGCAGAAGCTGCTTTGTCGGTAGGTTTCACTGTTTTTTTTCCACACAAACAACAGAAATGTTATTTCTTTTCCATGCTTTGTGCATCTGCAGGGCCAGATTCATGAGCTGATGGTGGAGAACAATGCCCTGATTGAGAAACTAACAGCAGGGGAAAACCACAAGCGAGAGCTGGCTGAAAAGAGTCAGGTGTGTGTGTTGTGTGTGCTTGTTATAGAAGAAGCATTCAGTATCTCCATGGTTTTTGTGCCCCTGACCATGAAATAATGAATCCAGTGATGGTTAGGAAAGAAATATCTAACAGGAAAAAAAATCATTGAGTCAAGTCAGTTATACTTGCTTTGCGCCAAATCACAACAAAAGTTATCTCATGACACTTTACAGGTAGAGCAGGTCGAGTACCACACTCCTTCAATGAATTTACACCCAACAATTCTCTATGAGCAAGCACATCCTGCAACAGTGGCGACGAAAACCTTCCTTTTAACAGGCAGGAACATCGAGCAGATCCAGGCTCAATGGGAACAGCCTTCTGCTTTGACCGGTTGGGGGGAAAGAGAGCAAAAGAGCGAGACAGAGACAAAGACAGATAATGGAGGAAGACAAATATACAGAAGGAAGAGAGGGGCAGAGATAAAGAGAAAGGGGAGGGGAATGATGGACAGATGAGACTTGAGCAGGTGATGCTAAGGATGGCAGCTTGAGGTCTGTTGCCTCCTCCAGTAGCAGCATCCATCAGGGATCTGGGAAATGGGGAAGCACGGAGGCTCTGGAGAAGAAGATGAGCTAGTAACACATGAATGCACAGAGAGGAGAGAGCAGCCCAGTGCACCATGGGAGATCCCCCAGCAGTCTAAGCCTATCAGCATATCTAAGGGCCAGCCTAAGCAGCACTAACTATAAGCCTGATCAAAAAGGAAGGTCTTAAGTCTGCTCTTAAAGGTAGAGAGGGTGTCTGCATCCCGGACTGAAACTGGGAGACGGTTCCACTGGAGGGGAGCCTGATAGCTGAAGGCTCTGGCTCCATTCTACTTTTAGAAACCCTAGGAACCACAAGTAACCCTGCATCCTGGGAGTGAAGGGTTCTAGCTGGATCATAGGGGACTAGGAGCTCTGTTAGATATGAAGGAGCCTGACTGTTGAGGACTTTGTATGTTAGAAGGAGAATTTTGAATTCATTCTGAATTTGACAGGGAGCCATGCAGAGAAGCCAGTACAGAGAGACATGGTCTCTTCTACTAGTTCTTGTCAACATGTGGGCAGCAGCATTTTGGACCAGCTGGAGAGTCTTTAGGGACTTACTGGTGCAGCCTGATTGGAGGGAATTGCAGTTCTCCACTACAACATTTAGTTTAACATGGTGATCATGTTGAGTACAAAGTGCAGTGACTACCTGTGCGTGCATCCATCCATCTGAGTCCAGTGCAGTGAGCCATGGCGCCCTCACTTGTTTTGTTGTGGAGCTACAGCAATGTAAGATTTATGCCAAACTGTTCCTGAGTAGTCTTTGTAATAATGTGTCCCTGCAGAGAGACCCCCACACTGTGTATCTGGAGCAGGAGCTGGAAAGCCTGAAGGTGGTATTGGATATCAAAAACAAACAGCTCCACCAGCAGGAGAAGAGGCTGATGGAAATAAAGAAACTGGTGCGATCTGATGTAAAGTAAAACCAAGCATTTAGATAAAAACAGCTTTCAATGTAAGAAAAATACTTGAACCTTCAGTCACTATTTATGCTGTTTCTCCAGACTGAGAAAAACGTGCAGTTGAATGAGAGCCTGAAGAAAATCCAGCAGGAGAATGAGGACCTCAAAGCTCGCATGGAAAGACACGCTGCAATGTCAAAGCAAGAGTTCACCCTGTTTTCTCTCTCCTCCATGCACATATAAAAGAAACCAAACCAGCTGTCTCACTGCTGACTAATTATACCTCACTCAACTTTTTATGGGGAAAATGGAGTTTGTGAGACATGATCTTGTTAATATAGCTGTAGATAATAATTTGACAATTTAGTTGCTGGATGACACAAAAAGGTTAAGGCACTCACTCTGAAACACTTACAATGTCTTAAAGTTTAAAATAACTATGCCATGGCAATAAATGCATTAAAGAGAGTGCCTTGGAGTCCTCTTGCATTTTTGTGTCCATGTGCATTCATCCACAAAGATCATCTTAACCATACTCATTTTTGAGTCCTGGAAGCACTCCTAGCCAAACATTTTTTTAAGAAAAAATAATTAGTTTGACTCCTAAACTTGCAACATTACAGCTCTACAGTCTCATGTTGTTGCAAGGCCAGGCGTCATACGTCAATGCAGTCTAACTTGTGTTGTGTGTCAATGCTCCACAGACAGCTGTCTACAGAACAAGCCATGCTGCAGGAATCCCTGCAGAAGGAGTCCAAGGTGAACAAGCGTCTGTCGATGGAGAACGAAGAGCTGCTATGGAAGCTCCATAATGGAGATCTGAATAGCCCCAACAAGATGTCGCCTACTTCTACCTCCCTTTCCCACTCCTTCAGCCTCCAATCACCTCGCAGCTCGGATGTCTTCTCCTCCTCTCAAGTCTCACCCAGATAACGACGGGGCCTGCTTCTAGGAAGCAGAACAGAGTCGTGCACTCCTGCTGGCTTATTAAGACAGGCAAGACTGGACTTGGCTCCCTCAGGATTGGATGAACTCTGTGTGTGTGTGTGTGTGTGTGTGTGTGTGTGTGTGTGTGTGTGTGTGTGTGTGTGTGTGTGTGTGTGTGTGTGTGTGTGTGTGTACAAAGACACTGCAAATTGTTGAAATGTTGTTCCACATAAGCACTACATCAGCAAGGCTACATTTTTCTTTGCCTTTCGTATCTGATATTTTATTTGAAGTTTGGGGAGGAACTCTCAGGTCTAGTTAATGAAACACTTTTTTTCACTTTTATTTGGTGGCAGTGGTTTGTCTTGCAGGAATACAAACATCTGAATAGTAAACATGCATGTAACCATGTGTGCAGGTACAGCCCTGCAGTATGACGGATAGATTTTACAGATGACACTGTTATTCCACAGAGCTTATATATATTCATGTGACTGATTATGGCAGACAGACTCCTGCATCATTGTTTCCAGCTGAGCAAGAATAACACTCAAAATATTACCAAAATCCCTCAGCATGTCACCAATGTTCTATGAGCCCGAGCCTGAAAAGCGTTTTTCACATGCAGCCTGTCCTCTCCAGAGGTTCAGAGCTTGTTCAATTTTTTTGACAGTTTAAGTCTTACTTGTGGCCGAATCATTTTTGTTTGGTACCAGTTGTTTGTTTGACTATCGGACCAATTCAAGTCCTGCAAGTGTTGGAGTCCCCTCAGTCGTCCTTTACCGAGCCCTCGTTATGTGGCTTTACAGTTGTGATCTTTGCGAATAGTTGATGGAGGAGGCTTTGCTTCTACAAGCTTGAGGCACAGCATCATGAAAAAGTCTCAAATAAAGTATGTGTAGAAATGATGTTATTGTTTTGTTGACCCTGTTTAAAATATGCAGTTAATAAACTTGTTTTTTAAACCAGCTCTATCAAAGAAATAATTTATCCTCAATTAAGATGTTGAAATGGCCTGCAGTTTTTGTTCAGGAAAGCCACAAACTCTAGTTTGGCTTGCATACCTGCGAGGTCAGCTGACCCAAGCCGGCCCACTGCAGCTGGAGATCCCCATTCCACACCGTCTTCTGGCAGTTGTCATTCAGAACACCTCACACTTTAAATGCCATGTACTGAATAACTTAAATGTGGCTTTAGTTGTCATTGTTGCTGACGCTGTTCTGCATCCTGTGGAGATCTTTGCTTCTGCTGCCCTGCCAGTACAGAGCCATGCCGCTAGAATTATACTCAATTCATGACAGTTTTAATTGTTCTGATAAAAGTGACTGAATTTGCAGTTTAGATGATGATAGTTCTTTTCATTTAAGCAGGTACTTTATACTATCAAGATGAAAGAACTAAAAGGGTTTTGGGAGACTGTTGTTCACTGTTAGTCCACGTGATTGTTGTGCTTGAGTGAAACATCCTCAACTGTTTTGCTGTACCACAACCCTTTATATGCTAACTTAAAGTTCATTTTAGAATCATGACCAGCCAGTTACTGCTGAGAGTGGAAAGTGCAACACTGAAACAAAATAATTCCTGGGCCCACACATCACATTCCACATATGGAGTGCATTAGGACCTCTTTAAACCAGATTTTCCTACCCGTGACATGTTCTCAGATGGCTTCAGCCCTCTTTGCATCATCAGTATTGGATTTGAATGCACCATAGAAGCTAATTTATTTGTTTGTGATGTTTAAATTCAGGTGCTTTAATCCAACGCTGTCAGAAATTATGGCGGTCAGGTGCTGCTGCTGTCACAGTGACTCAACATCAACTCTGGTGCGTTATCCATCACGCCATGCATTTTCTATGCCTTTTACAGAGTTCCCCCTGGACGGGTCCCAGTCCATTGCAGGGCCATCAGGAGCAATTAGGGGCTCAGTGTCTGGCTCAAGGATACTTGGACTTGGTCAACAGGGAAATTTGGGATCGAACCAACAACCCTTCGGTTGCTAGCCAGCCTCTCTGCCCCGAGCCATGTCGCCCCCCCCCCCCCACCCCCCATGTGTTATATAATACATTTTATTTTAATTGTGTAAATACAAGTATTTTTGTTACTATTGATATGATATTCAAACAAACTTACTTTACTTGATATTTTGGTGATTGCAGAACTGTTCCTGGATGGCACGCTGCTGTGAATCATGTCCTTGCTGGAAGAGCTGGAAATCTGTACTCTGCACAGTAACACTAATACGCGCTGCTATTTTTGCATGTTGTATGCACACACAAAATTTCCAACAAAATACATCTTGTAATCTTTATTGATATCTGTAGTCTAAAGATGCACAGAAATTTTAAGCATAGACAGGGACACGGGGGAAAGCACAAGGCTGTTAGAAGGTAAGATTGGTTGACACAGTTGTTTCGCCATGCTGGTTCACAGCTTTACAGATGTAGTTTCCAAAATCAATGGTCTCCATGTCGTCAACCATCAGCACACTTTGGGAGATACGCGTAGTGTGACCCATTCCTCTGTTGACCAGCCTCCAAGATGTTTGAATTTGAACAGGACGCTGGCCCTAACAATAAAAAGAAAATTGTCATGTAAAGCTTATGAGGAAGATAGATCCATCATGCAGTCATAAATTTACTCCAGTTTTATTTTAGCTCTAGCATAGTGAAAGGATAGGGATGTTAAGTGAGTGACCCATGAGACTGTTTCAGTCCTGGCAAGGGGATGTAGGGTTAAACTGTACTGAATCAATATGTTGGTCACCATATCTGGGTGTTACAGCAACTGAGGGGACGCCCTATCCTGGACAGAATGTCTGCTGCACTGCTTCCCCCTTCAAGATCACAAGTAGGTTTGTTGAACTCACAAGTTTTTTTCCCTCCTTTTTCACTTCTTTGTGACACTAGAATACAGAAAGTGCAGCTTTGAAGCTAAATATATGGCAGTTGATGGCTAACAATAAAACTGCAAAAACATCTGTTGACAAAGTCTTCAGAACCATCCAGGTCTATCCAACATATACTCAGTAACATACAAACATTCTGATTTGAACAAAAGACAAACTAACAACAATAACCAGAACAGTTCTATGTCATTCATAGTAGCACTGAGTGTGACCATTTGGCCCATCAGATGAACCAACCCATTGTTTACAGAGGGTCTTGAGAGTAGGCAGAACTAAAGCTTGGTCTACAGTGTTTAGACCATCGTAGTGGTCAAACCAAAGCCCTGATCTTGAGCTTATCTTGTCATTTGGAGCATTGCATTCATCTCACCTGACCAGGATAAAACCAGGAGAAGCTCAATTCCACCTCTGGCTCCCCCAGCACCGTGCAGGTTACATTCATGTTGTCACCTCCTCTCACCAACTGTGGAGCTACTTCTAGGCTCACAAATGGTGGACCACTAGGAACTATTAACAACAGACAGAAAGCAAGATTTTTCAGCTTTGTAGTTTCTGTAGTGACTTCACAGTAACCATGTAACATTTGGAGGGCGTCATCTCTCACTTCAAGGGGAGAAGTGTTCTGCGGTGTTTCTGACAGTCAAACAAGCCATGGCAGCATAACTTTACCTAAAACACATGACATTCCTATTTCATAGATAAATTCATTTTCTCCTATTTTTAAAACCCAGGCAGATCATTTCTATTTTGGTTGACAAGTAGCTTAGCACTGAAAAGGAGTCTGACAGTCCTGTAAGGTGATGAAGCAAACCACCAAACACTCAACTAGTTACCTTGCCGCTCCACTGTGTGAATAAATGCCTCTCACTGTGGTTCTTGGCACTGTAAATTAATAGGTCGACATGGAAAGGCAGCATGAACAGGTAAAATGTTACTAGATGATGTGTGTGATTTCTGTGGTTTTACCCTCCACGTAGAGGAGCTGGTACTTTGTTGAGATCTGGGGGGTGTCACTGGTCACAGCCTTGCAGTAGAAGACCCCTTGATACCCCAGGCTAGGTTTGTTTAGGACAAATCCTTTAGTAGGGTCATAGGTCAGTAGGGTCTCATTGGCTGGGATCTCCTCTGGTGGAACTTCTCTGTGAAGGGACACTTTGGCCTGTGGGTCCGTTACACGACAAGGCACTATGGTGGGCCGGTCTGGCCGCAAGTAAACCAACTCAAAGTGGATGGCAGATGGGACAAAGAGGTTGTCCTTATCTGATTGAAGAAGGAGACATGTGCTTTACTCTTGAAATTATGTTCAAGGATGTGAAGATACAATGGTGCCAAACAACACTTCAGACAGGTCATCTAAGTTACTGCAGTAAATGTGTCAGTCAACATCTGGTAACACTTTTTAAATTTCAAGTGTTATGATTTTCACAAACATGATGAATGCTTAATACGTCACAATGTAGCAATGATCAAAAAGCTGCATTTATAACAATGACAAGTTGTTTGTTGTAAGAGCAAAAACCATTTGAAACATTGCTAAAACAAAAACAAACCAAAAAAATGGTACAACTGAGATTATGACTCTTGTTTTTAGTGGCATTTGCGCTCTGTCAGAAGATGAACTTCGTGACATTGTGGGGCAACAGGAAATGATTTTTGTTGCACCATGATGTATCCTTCCAGTGGATCAACTAGTGCCATCTCAAATGTGATCAGAAACAACTTAAGAAGTAGATGATGGGTTACTTTGAAGACAGACTTTTGGGGTTTCTTTTTTTGTTGTTGTTGACTTTCAAACACCAACTAGCAGACGCAGGGAGTTATATCTGCACTACAGTGAACACATTAGTCTGCTCCTTCATGCAAAATCCAAATATTATGAGGTTCCACCTCTCCCTCGCTCTACAGTACAGCTAAACAAGGGTTCACTCATTACCCCTTGCAGATGTAATTAGGGCTCAAGCACAAAACTTTGCCTCAGCAGAGGAATGCTCTCTCTGAGAGCATTGTAGTTCATTGTGGATTTTTTTATGGTGGGTGACATCACAATTAATCTGCTCATTTAATTAATTAATATATTGGTTGTAGGGTAACAGCCTCCTTAAATTGTTGCAATACAAGTTACTATTGTTGATAATAAAGCATTAATAAAAAAAATCCATTGACAATTAATTCCTTTCATAGAATCAAGGTTCAAAAATCTCTCTGACTGAATCACCTTTGAAATAGATGTAGGAGACATATGCTTGCTCTTGGTCCTTCTCACACTCTCTACCATCACACAAGATCACCCAACATCTGTAAGACCCAGTGTCGGCAGCAGAGGGTGATGTCAGGATCAGCTGGCTGTACTTGTCACTCTGCTTGATGCTGGAGGCAAGAAACAATAAGATACCGGTACTCATCTTTACATCAACTAACAGAAAAAAAATGCTTAAGAAGTAAACCCTCTAAGCACCTGAGGCGTGAGTCGTTGAAGGTGTCCAGATAGGAAGGGTAAGACCATCCTATGTTGCTTCCTTTGCAACGTAGCTCCATGTCCTTCCCGGGAGTCAGAGTTGTGGTCTGGCCAAGCCGAAGGAAGTGGCCCTTATCCAACACCTGGGTCAAGAGGGACTGGCCTCTCCCTCCTCCATCTTTCAGTTTTGGGAGGCGTACCTTCACCCGTTTCCCTCCTGGCCTGATACGGTTCTCTCCTCCATCTTTTCTTCGCTTGACTTGTTGGCAGCCACCTGTAAGATATTGTCAGACAGAAGATAAATGAAGATAAAAAGGAGCCAGGGGTCAGACTGGTGCTCCCCCAGCTGCAACAACAGTTGTACAGGAAGTGGAAAATAACTTCTTCTGGTACAAAATGTGCAGAACCCAGCATCTGTCTACCCCAGCATTCCGCACATTATTTTTTGGGTCTGCTGAGTGATCTCGCAGAACATGTAAACCAGGAGAAAGTCATTATTCTGCAGTGTTGATTTTCAGCGGAGAATTAAAGAGTTCTACAGAAAGGTCAGCAGCAAGGTTGGCTAATTAGAAATGCCTGCTGCTGAGAGTTGGTCTGCAAAGCCAACTGCATGCAACTCTCATGCAAACTGTCACAATTAACACTCAGAATATGAAATGCATGTATAGAAAATGGGTGGCATTGTATATTGGAAATGGATAAAATGATGACTTTGCCAGAAGTGAAGAAAGCTTTTTAAAGGAGATCCCAAAGTCAGACCCCAGCTGATGTTCATAGAATTTCCACGTAACTCTTCTTTACATAATTTGAAGATTAACTGCTAAGACAGACGTGGCAACAAAGATTTACTCACCGTTTTCAAGCTCAGCCCAAAGCAGTGTCAGGCAAAGCACCACACAGAGCTTCATGGTGTGCTGGAGGGGTGGTCTGAGGCGCTGCGAGGTTGGATAGATCCAGGAGGTTTGCTGAGGGATTCACTCAGAGTCTTGCTGGAACTCTGCAGGCTCCAGCTGCCCTGTTGAGATTTGCAACTTCATCCTCACAGACTGAGAGGAAAAGGAAAGGTAAGCCCAAAGCCCCTGTGTTTACTCCCCCTCTTCTCAGCTCTGATGTCAGGAGAGAAACGTGTCCTCTAGAGCCATCTCCTGGACATGACCATGAACACTGTCTTTTAGAGGGTAAAGCCAAAGCTTGTGCTGGAATAGTTCATGATGCAGGAAATATTCGGAGTCTTTAATGTTCTTTTTTTAAGAACTCATATGCCACTGTGAAGATCACAAATTCCTGAAGTGGCCATACATATATTTTCTTTCAGTATTTTTTTTTTGTGGTTGTAGAAACAAATAAAATATCCTGAGGCCTCAAGATACACCTAAACTTAATCATTTGATACGTTTGTAATATCTTATGGCCACAATTACACCGAGGGAACAAGTTACGTCTTCGCAATTTTTATTTTATTTTACCTGCGGATTAATGAAATTATTCGTCAATAAATGGTGAGGTATAAATTCCTCACTGAAGGAGGAAGCTGGAACCATGAATTGATTTCACATGAAAAACTGATTTGACCATTACAAAATTGATTTGAACATCCAATGGGATACTCGGGATGCTGAAGTGTTGGAAGATTGATTGGCTGATTCTGAAAAACCCTTAAACCTTGCACAGGAATACCTCTTGTTTTCTAGGAGATGGAATCTTCCAAAATAAACTTTCATGTGAATTGAAGACATGCGAAAAGTATTCCACCGAATTCAAAAAGTACATATATATATACATATATATATATATATATATATATATATATATGTATATATATATGTACTTTTTGAATATATATATATATATATATATATGTGTGTTAATAATGCCTTATTATTATTATTATTATTATTATAGACTGACAATACTGAAAACATAATCACCAGAGTGGAGGCAAAAAAAAGTGTGCTTTTATGTAACGGAGTTATGAGTAATATCCAGAATAAAGATAAAACTTATAACTCATTGGAGCAAAACAGAAAATCCCAGGTACTCAAGCATAGAAGAGCATGAGGAATTTTAATGAATTGTGTTTATTACAAATGCCGACATTCTTAACTCCTCAAGAGCACACATCGTTTTCTTTCATAGTCTTCTCTCAAACCAGATCTCCTTCGAAGTTAGTAAGTCAAAGAACAAAAAAACAACAAACACTGTTACTGGAAAATACATTTAGGGTATTTGTCTTCATATTGGTAAAGTAAGACTACATTTTTACATCATGGTCACATTTGTGAATTCAGTGACATCACTGTAAGAATCTACACTGTTAATATAGATGCTTCGTCCTCAGGAACATCTTCTGCTGACACTATTTCAATCTGAATTTTTCAGGAAGAGGGTCTTGAAACAGTCAGTCTGAAAGGTCACTTTATAGGTTTTTATGCAGCAGCTAAATTCTTGAAATGAGATTTCCACAGAAGATGCTGTTAAACGCTGGCAGGGCTGGCAACAGATTGCAAAACAGACAACTCTACTGTAAACTAGAGCTCACATAGCGTTATTCAAAGCACAGAGGAGAGACTCAGCAGAGGCCCCCAAATGCCCCGAGGAGGGAATGCACATTGAAATTATTTTGTTAAGTCCCTCTGAAAAAATTAGGAAAACCTGAAACATTTTGTTAATCTAAATTATGTGTTAAGACACATTTATACAATCACTTGCAAGTTATTGCCGTCCATGTTAGAGGAACAAGCTGATTGCATCACATAAAAAGTGTTTTTGTTGTTTTTTTTTCCCTTTCAGGTTCTTACATACAGGTGTTTTAAACACACAGAGGTTTTTACCGCAACAGTATGACTTCTTTGTCACTCCAGACTATAGACAGAACCAACCACATATAATTAACCTGAACCTCATAGCAAGTGATGGCTATCAACAGCAAAACTGCCCAAAAATATTTGTTCGGAAACTATAAATCCAGCCATATTCCAAGCAAGACCAATCGGTGCATTGAGTTTAACCCACTCACTCATGCATGTCTGCGCTGGTCCACAAGTGTCAAACTGGAAGTGGTATAATTTGTTTGTTTGTGGCTCATGTCAAAGTGTGTGGATGACTAAACTTACAGCTGGATAAAGAAGATGTGAATACACTGTCTGATGTGCTTGAGTTTTCAGTTTTGCTGTCGTGTTGTTGCTGATGTTGGGCATCAGTGTCTGCTAGCTTCAAGCCAAGTACAAATGGTTGGGTCTTTCTGCATTCTCAAGTGAAGGGAAAGACACCTTTGTGAACTCAAAACACCTGTTCATTCGTACTTGACAGCTAAAACCACTTTCTGCTTGAAGAACAGTATCACTTGAACATTTCTGTCTGAAAATCCAGCCAGCAAACTGATCGAGTGTATAGAGAGACAGATTATTAGCAACAGACTGTTACGGATAGAGACAAGAAACTTCCCAAGAGAGAAGCGGAGACAAAAATGGTTGAATAAGACCCTTACTTGTGAAGATACTACGATCTTTTTTATATAGCTGTCATACTTACAGGCAAATCAAACAATTTTGCACAAAACTAATCTCAAACATGATGAGTGACAATACATTTTGGTCCTTTTGTCAGCATGCACGTAAAAACAAAAGCAGAGTACTTCTCTCACAAACTAAAAATTACTTTCAAAATGAAATCAAAATAATTGTCTGGACCAATAAATGGATAGGGCAGATTTAATACTTTATATTTGTATGAAAAACAATACCTGCACAAATCTGCTTAGAAAGACAACTAAAGCTAAAAAGTGAAGTCCATGGTGAAACAGGAAAGCTTTGCTGCAGTGTTGACTAAATCAGTGATTGAGGACATGAACTTTACTCTCCAGTGTGTTACCTGACCTTTCCATTGCGTCTCCATGCTGTCTACGGAAGGACATGGATGATAGGGATCACAGGGAAAGAGATCCAAAAAACAGCAGGTCCGTACCATGAATACTCACTCTGCTTTATAATGACCGAAGCACACATAATGGTTAAGTGCTTCAAGGCAGAATTGCTCTGTGAATTCATGCATGTTATTAGTTCCTCTGTCACCAGGTGGCCTTTAAGTCCAAAGCTACACTGGGAAACGTTAAAATTGACTGGTCTTCTCAGGACAGATGAAATGCTCGCCATCCTTCCCTCTAGCACCTATGCCAACCTGTTTCACCCTGCTGCTCTTGTGCTCCTGCCTGCTGAGGCTGCTGTTTACAGATCCCTGGAGAAGGCGTTGGCGCTCCATGCTGTGCCATATGCCATAGCCAAAGTAGATCAGGAAGCCTGAGAGAGGTAAAATGACAGAAAAATATGTCTTTAATGCTACTTATTGTAGAAACTTTTGACATTTGGGGCATATTCACTGTCTTGAGGAGATTTAGATAAGATTTACAACTGGACGCCAATCTTCCAATCAAAGGAAGATGCCTTTTGGGAAATTTGCTCATCTGTCATCCTCCCAAGACCCAGACATTGAGATGGATGCCCTTCTCTCCTCTGTGATTGCATTTGGGAGCTGAGACCCACAGTTACAAGCTAATTGTTAGGTAACATAGTACAATGAATGGTAGTGGATGGGAAGTGTTAGCATACATCATTCAAAAGTCATCAATTTCATTAGGTTCAGGATGGGGATTGTTCAAGAGGTAATCATCCTCACCCTCTTAAAAACTTGTGAATGAACATTTTGTTTGTTGGCCAAGGCTTTGAAGTGCTGCATGAAGTGGTTCATACCATGTGCCCGGTTCTAAATGACAACATCTCATCATTTCAAATTGATTCATCATCATTGCTAATGTTATACACAGCCCATATTAATGGAGGCAAAAACTATGTATTTCAAGACTTTTTACATAGGCATGCTAACACTGTCCACACACTGCCATTCATAGCACTAAGCTAACTAGCGGTTAGCTGGTCTCTATATGAAACTGAAGTCAGAGAACCAAAATGAATCCAGGATGTCATTGCTGCCATCTTTATGCTAAGCTAACCATCTCCTGGTACCAGATATATATTTTCCACATAATTATGATGGTGGTTTTTAATCTTCTCATCTCTTGAGGTAAGGTATCTTCCAACTGACACACTGTGTTATAATTGTTAAGGTGGGACTCACCTACTGCCATCCACACTGAGAACCGGACCCAGGTATCTCCACTCAGCTGAACCATTAGATAAATATTGACAAATATGCTTAAAATGGGCAGAAATGGCAGAAGTGGGACCTGTCAAGCAAACAGAAAACCTTCAGTATTGTTGTGTTCCATCAGCCTCCTCCTAGGTTACAGGACCTGAAAACCAGAGAGCTCCTTGAGTTTCTCCTATACTGTATACCATGAAGGAGACCGTCTTGCTTGTCTGTGGCTGCCGCCAGATCATGAAGACACAGCCGCTGAAGATGAGGAGACACATGGACAGCAACACCATGATCCACGCTTCCACGCCAATGATGGAGTCTTTGTGGTATGTTGTGAGATAGCTGACCATGCATACCAACAGCACTGCAGTTTAAGAACACACGCTTCAGTCCGGCTATAAGTATTGATATTGTAATATATCACAAAATAATATCAACTAATGCCAAATATTGATCTTTTTATCAATAGTGTGTTAAAGGGACACTAGGATAAGACTGCACTGTGTGATAACTTGTTTCATCACGATTGTCAAATTCTGTCAAACAGACGCAACAATGCAGTTTCTTTCCGGTTTTATGGTCTCTTCTACGTTCACACTGGTATCATAATATACATGAATTTTCTTAGCACATATTAATTATCTAAGAATCACTGTATCATGATACTATTGTTATTGTGGACAAAGTATTGTGCTAATATTTTCAAAAGGGTAGAAGTAGGGTGAGGGTTTCTGTTTCCCATCCTTAATTAGATGTTTCTCTGGCATTATACCTATCACGCTGATGGAAATGTTGACCACGCTGGAAGAATGCTCTGAGGGTGACATGGGTGGGTGGAGGACAGTCTGGAGTGTGGAGGCTCCCCCTTTCAGCATGTTGAGGTGGGATTCAGACTCTGTCAGATCCGACTCCCCCCTCTCCTCAGAGGACAGATTGTCCCTCTCACTGGGATCTGTTCGCCGTTCCAGAGCTCCATCTGGTTGGTACCTGGAAGATGCAAAGGTGAGGAAAAATAAGACGATTCTTCCCTAAAGATTGTGTGTGTGTGTGTGTGTGTGTCTGTGTGTGTGTGTGTGTGTGTGTGTGTGCGTGTGTTTACTGCAGCAGCAGACATGATGAGTCACCAACACAAGCTACAGTCCTGAGTACAGGAACATGAGCAAACACCTCAGGCAGGTCCTTCACTTTCATAGAACAGGAGCATTTACAGCTCATACATCATCATGGGAGTGCCATGATGTAGCTTTACACAAACAGGGCGCTCATATCAGTGGGGTTTTTTTGTCTGTTTTTTTTTGGGGGGGGGGGGTATAAAGGAACTGTTTATAAGGAAAAAGAACATGAAAAATTAAAGGAGAGTCTTTTACAATGTTGGAAAAAAAAATAAGAATCCATCAAATGATATTTTGTTACCTACCTGAGAATCAGAACACACACAGCCACAAGTGAGTAGGCCAGCAGAGTTCCAATGGACATCATGTCAACCAGGGCTTTGAGGTCAAACAAGAAGGCCATGATGGCTACAGCAAGCACAGAAAACTCCATTAACAGCTTTAAAAAATACCCAAACAGTTTGTGAAACTATAATTTAAAGCAAGTAATAATGGCTCACATGACATCACTACATACACACACACACACACACACACGCGCACACACACACACATATATGGTCAGATGTAATTTAATGGAAGGTTCATGCAGGCACATCTACACAATAGCCACTAAAGAGCTGGATGTTTCCCTGCTCTGATATTACAGCTGTGATCATCTCCGTACCGAGAACTGCTCGCTGCGAGACACTGTGGTGCTGCTCTTGTCTTTCAGCACCTGACTCCAGTATGAAGCTAATCTCAGCAGCACAGTTCAAACACAGAGAGGCAATATGTCTGGTGTTCCTGTCAGCAACGCTTGAAAACAACAAACTATCCAAAAAGCTACCTTGCCCGGTTCAACTGGTTGCTCAGTGCATGGCCTGGTATATGTGGTCTCCTATTGGGTCACGTCTGCTAGCCACTTTCCCTAATCATTCACCTTACAAGTCAGAGCCATGTACTCTATCCCTTCTAACCCTAAAAACTGCAGGGTGACCATCGTCTCTGAGCATTTTAACTGATGACCTTACAAGATAAGAAACAGCATAAAATATTGCTTCTGACATATTTAAAGTAATAGTGGAGTGTTGCGAAAGGCTGATTTAATGTTAGACTGAACTTGACTTCAAAAAAAACATGTAAACATGTCAAATCAACTGAAGTTGAAATAAATCAATCTTTTCAATGTCATGCAAACCCAGCTAGACCGATGGGGACTGATGTTTCCGTGCATGTTCTCTAGGTCCTGCTGCAGTAATGAACCTAACGTCAAACATCACACAGCCTAGGGAGGCATCATCATGACGGTGCATAGGTGAAAACAATGTTGTTGTTTTTGACGGAAAAGGACAAACCTACAGCTCTGTAAAGATGATGAATGATGAATTATTCCTGAATAGAGTTTAAATGCATGAGGGATGCTGCTTGCTAACTAGTTTAGTGTTTGTGCAAGAGGGCAACCAAAAGAAACTATGATAACAACCCGCTGTAACCAAGTTTGATTGACATACAATTTATGTCAAGAAATCATCTCCAGTTCTTGTATACTGGGATGAGAGTGGTCCATGGGCTAATCAAGGGGTGGCTAAAGCTTGGCAGCAACTGTGCATGAAAACCTAGTACTAGCAACGGAAAATGTACAGAAGCACATAACAATCTCTGCTGGTCATTTTTAAATTTATGGAGGAATCTCTAACAGGTGAATTGGTGAGCTTTACTGACACTGGTGTATGTTTTTAGCTTTCAGCAGATTCAAGCTAGCAGTTGCTCCCTGTTTCCAGTCTGTGCACAAGAAAAGAGTTTCGGGCTCAAAGGCTTCCTGTCAAGTCCAACAGAATTTTTCTTTTGTTTACTGTTTAAGTTGTGAGACCATATTCACCCCAAACATGACATTTTCATCTGTCTAAACAAGGTGTTTCAGTTTAAGTCAATTAGGAAGACAAACACAAGTCCAGAATTGTGGTTGAAAGTCAGACAAAGGAATGACTGAACTGCTAGTGGACTTTGTTGCTGTCAGCAAGGAAGTGAATTCATGTTTTTCCCCAAAATGTGGAATAACTGCTTTCATGTCAGAATGCAGTCCAAGAGATAAAGCATAAGATGGTACATTGGAAATGCGGTGACTTGCCAGTAGCTGACCCTTTGGCGATATTTAGAAAACTGAATAAAACTAAACTCAGGTGTCTATGATTACAAATCCCTTTCACATGCTGTTGGAAAAGCCATCACCACATTTCACGTTCAGTCACCACCACCATGTGTGCACAGATTAACACCCCAAACAAGCACCACAGCACCCTGAACAGGCGAGTCCTTGTCTCTGGAGCTTACCTGCAGTGGTACCTGCCGCCATGGTGGCAGCCACAGGTGACTGGCGCTTACTCACTTTGGACATAAATTTGAACAGAATACCATCTCGTGCCATTGCAAAGAGAATGCGTGGCAGAGGGAACATGGCACCTAATAGGCTATGGAGAAGAGGGCTCATGATTAAGGCATTCTGGGAGAAAAAAAAACATGTCACCTGCACAACTGTGAAAGAGCATTATATGTATATGGAATGCCAAAACTCCCACTAAGCAATTTAAAGCAAAAAAAAGTTTTAAATGTTGGAAAATGCTATTATCAGGCAATAGAGGAACCAGCTGATTCTGTGCCTTTCACAGTTGATTAGTGAAGACGAGCAGGCGGAAATTCACTTGGATGCCCCCCGGCTCTCACCTGCTACTACACCAGAGGTCATAGTGGCAATAAGCGGGGTCTTCGTCTTAGGATTGATTGTAGCTAAGGCTTTGAAAAGCACCCCATCCTCTGCCATAGCATAGATTACACGAGGCATAGGGAAAATGGAGCCCAGCAGACTGCATGAGATAGCAGAGACATGCAAGACCAACACATTAGTCAAGACCACCAAACAGACAAGCACATAGAGAGTCACATCTTACAAGCTTTAGAGCTAATTAAAGTCAGGTTGTGACTTTCTTTCTGGTTCATTCTTGTCCCATAGCATTTTATATACAGTGTATATGTGTATGTGTATATATATATATATATATACATATATATATACACACACATATATAAAGGGCACAATACAGCTGACTGGGTAGACTTGAAAAACAGTACTATCAGAGGTCAATACCTTGGGGAGTAAACATTCACTGTAGTTGAAAGATGAAAAAGACTCCAAATGTGTTTGAAGGGTTTTTACAGAAAACAAAACAAACTGAGAAAGGGAAGATTATCAATGGAAACACTAACCGTCAAAATACAAATAATACAAAATGCAATTTACTCAAACCTTGTTTGACAATATCCATGTGTGTAAAGTAGATCATGGATCTCTTTGTGACTAAGTGGGGACTGATCTTCACGGAAGAAAGGAAGAATTAAAGCATTATGTCACTCGAAAATTGTATTTTGTCTTTCAAGTTCTCACAAATTGATGTCTTGAAATGACAAATCAAGCACTGCAATAGTTCAGACAGGCCGTTTAGTCTCTAATTCTAGGTCATCAGTTGGAGCCGATTCATGTAATACATCAGCTGATGATCAGCCATGTCAGCTGACCAAAGTCCTTTATTTCAAATCGATTTGGTGCTCTGTTGAAACTGGTCTAGCCTGCCTATATCTATTGCTTTCTCTGCTTGCCACTTTGCAGCCCACCTTCTCCCCAGCCTCTCCTCCACTTGTTCTAACTTATCAATGCCACTTCTGGTTTTGACGTTTGGTCAGTTCTGCAAGTCATCCTAGGTGCTGCTGGGCTCCCTGCCTCAGGCTTTCCATGTATGCACATGGAAAGCATGGGGAGGTTAGGCTTCACATGTGAGTGTGTGGAGAGGCAGGGAGGTCCCAGAACACAGCTACATTATAATAACGACATTATTATAGTCATTAAAGTAGTTTTCTTTAACTCAGGAGGTCCTGACTAAAAGGTGTTTTTCACCGCTGCATTACTTCTTTACACATGCAGAAAGACCGAACACATGTACTCTTATGATGGCTATTCTAATCTGATGACCACCAACTTCAAGCAACAGCAAACTGCCCAGAATTGTCCACTAATACACACTAAAGTGTATCAGCCTACACATTCCAAGTCTTCTTAATCCAGTTGTATGCTCAGGGCCTAAATCAACAAGTGAGTGCGTTCAAGTGAATGCACCAGCTAGTCACACTTGGTGGTGCCATGAACAAGAGACAAATCAGGAGGCTGCCCTTGGGAACTTGTAAAGAGACATTCTGGACAGTTTTGCTGCTATTGGTGGCTGTTGGCTTCAAGCTATCTGGTATCTATGTGGCTGGCTCTTTCTGAATTCTGGAGTCAGAGAATGCAGGAGGAAAAACATATTTGTTAGCTCAAGACACTGTGCAACTACTTTTAAGACAAAATATAATTTGGGGGGGAAGTCACTGCAACATGTTGTTTTTCATCTCATTTTTTGATTTGACAAAATATATCACAAAAGCATGCAGGTATGTCAAAGAGAAAATGAAGCCCTGCCCCCACCACTGAGTAACAAGAATCAATCCGAGACACAGGCACTAGGTGACCACATACATTCAACAGTATTACGCACTTATAGCATGCACATTAATCATACAATTTAAAACATTTGCAGTTAAACCAAATCCGCAAGGTACCTGGTAGAAAGGGCACAGAGTGACCCAACAGCAACCACATATTTGGCAGGGCTCCACCCCACATATTCAAAGGCCATGGGCAGAGGGCTCTTCTCATCCAGCAGGTAGTATGGCATCATCAGTGTGAGTGCAGCAGAGACGCCAAAGTATGCCAGGAAACACACAGTCAATGACACTACAATGCCAATGGGAATGGCCCTCTGAGGGTTCTTCACCTCCTCACCTGTGACACACCACAAAGACACACAAGCCAGAGTTTGAGGACTCCGGTTTCATTATTTGAGTCTTGACTTCAGAGTCCCAAAATGCAGAGTACAGCTTGTAGGTGACATAATGCTGTGCTGGCTTTTAAAGGATTATACATTTCAGACGAAACTGATAATTGACAGAAACTTGACTTAAATACGTGAAATTCTACGACTAGACTTGCTTGATTCTTACATCAGTAGTTTTGGACCTGAAGGTTCAAACTTGCTTGTAACTCGCGCATGTAACTTCATTTATTCCCGGCCCTGCCTTTAACAGTCACATTCAAGCTGATCAAACCTGCTAGGCAGATGAAACCCTCACCTGTTGTTGCAATGCAGTCAAAGCCCACAAAAGCATAGAAGCAGGTGGCAGCTCCAGCTAACGTTCCACTGAAGCCGTATGGCATAAATCCTCCAACTCCATAATCACTGCTCATGTTGGCTGTCACTGATAAGTTCCTGAAACATGGGTACCCCTCAATTGATACAATCAACACAGTAATTATGTATGTATGTTATGTATTAAGTACATTTACAAATTCATTGTTTAACACAAACCTGTTCATTAAACATGTTTTTAGTTATGGTAGAATCTGAACTTTATGGGTTAATGATGAATTGTTCTTCTACTTACCTTCTGACTAGGGTGACATTGATGAGAGATTCTTCTGTTATCTCCCAGTTGTGCATGTCTCCTTTGACAAAGCCGGAGATGATGACAAAGAGGAGTACGAGCACGTTGACTGAAGTGAAGACTTTATTGACCCAGGCTGACTCCTTCACCCCAAAAGACAGGAGTCCTTGAAAATCCATTGAGACAGTGACATTTAATGACCACTCATTACAATATATCTTTGCACACATAGTCCAGCAACACTTTCTCTTACTATAAGGTCAAGAAATCGCTCAATCTATTTCTGTGGCAAAACAAATGTTCATCTGATCAATGTAAAACATGTGCATTCGTGGTGTTTGGGTTTGTCGATGACTCTGATTCTGCCCGTCTGTATGTCTGGAGATCGAGCAGATTCAGAATTCAAAGAGGATAGAATGAGTCCATCCAAATAGAAAATAAATTCATATTTTGACAGTTGTAAATGTTACCAAAAATCACTTGAGCAATTTTAACAGATTACGTATGAGAAATTAGTAAAGCCTTTTTGGATTTGACCGCCAAGAGTTCTCCATTCAAATATAATGAAACTGTGATTGGGCATGGCATCTTTTTGTGTGGAGTTCTTCCTGCCCCCCTCCCACAGTGCTAATTGGGACTGGATTTAGCAAAGAGAGGGATGCAGGATTTACAGAGGCAGTAGTTATGGTAATCCCTTTAAGGATTTGGTTTAGTCTGAGTAACACAGTAAAATGATCCGGGTTGTGTGACTCACTTAACCCAGGTTTGCCCGATCGGCACTCATGACCAATGCGAGTGGATCAGTAGGGGATTCACTCGTTGTATATGAATTCACTTGATTGTTGCAGGAAGTTCCTGTGATCCACTTTGACGGTGTTTTTGGCTCATACCAATCGGCACTGACACAAACTGTTATAAACCATGAGCCAAGGGACTCAGGTGACCAACACACATGCCCAGCCATTTGATTCAGATTCGGATCCAACAATCTCAGAAACTGCTATCAACTGCAAGTCACTCAAGTGGCTCCCAGACCGCCGATATGGGGTTGTTGGTTCACTCGGTCCCTTCGGCTGACATTGTTGACACTGTTTTGTTTTTTTTCTAACTGATACTCTAAATTGACCGCAGGTGTGACTGTGAGTGTGAATGGTTGTCTGTCTCTATGTGTTGGCCCTGTGATGGACTGGTGACCTGTCCAGGGTGAACCCCGCCTCTCACTCGAAAGCCGCAGGGATAGGCTCCAGCCCCCCACGATCCTTAACAGGATAAGCGGAAGAAAATGGATGGATGGATGGGAGGCAGGTATTATTGATAGCACTAAAATCATGGAAAGTCCCTTCTCAATGGATATCATGAAAGTTAGACAGACAGAAAAAAGATTTTTGTACTGGAATGGATGGATATACTAGCAGCTATTACGAATGTTCAAGCAGAGATGAAAGACTGCATTAGAAGCATTGCTGAGGCTAAAGTGATTATCTACAGCTGAAAACAAAACAAAAGCTACAACAGACAATAATTTTAAGAAAAAAAGTTTTGAAAAATATGTCTACAGATTTTTTTTTTAGAAAGGTGCAGTGCAGAATTAAAGTTTAAATTTACCTGAATTTTTTTTTTTATAGTGGGACAATAATCATAAAAAAATCTTCTGTCAGGTCAAAAAATGTTCATATGCGAGTTGGCGGACAGAGTGTTAAGGATCTGTGAGCCAATAGAATAAATATGTTGATTTCATGTTAGCTACCGTGTGTGTGGTCATCAACCACCAGAGCTCAGGATTTGCAAGGGATGTGAATAAATGGAGAAACGACTGAGAAACTAAAGGGTTCATTCCATTATCCATCTCAAATATTGGTTATACATTTCTTTTCAAAGCTGAAAGACCCAAAGGGGCTGAAAAAGCTGAGCGAAGGCCACCACTTTTTTCGCTGAACAGGTGCGCTAATGTATGCTGCACAAGATAGCAACTTTAGCCTCTGACAGGTTTATGTTCATTGACAGTGTGATCATTGCCACCGAATGTTTCAAGAGGAGATGGACTACTTGAATTTCTGTCTTATTACAGCTATCCCGACTCTGACTGTGTGTGGTTAATTGAATCAACCTGGCAACCAGTGGAATAGATTAGTGTGGCAAGAGTGAGTGTAATATTGTCCATTGCATCTCAGACACGCTACAAAAAAATCGGAGACTAAATTGCAAAAAAAGGACAAAACCCCTGAGCAACAAGGTCAAAGAATTGGAGGGTGGGAGCTGGCCTAATAAAGTCGCTATACTCAGGGGTGAAAGTGGCTTAAAAGTCCTACCGGAACTGTGCGGCCTTTGGGAGGCGTTAAAAAAAAGCACAACATGAAAGAGGCACCCAAAGGGCGTACGCTGCGGACAAAGTTTATGGTTTTTAATCAGTTTTGGGTGATTTTTCTTACAGTTTTCGGGTGTCTGTTCCCCACACAACTGCAGCCCCCATAGCCCCGCCCTTCCCCCGCGACCCCTGGAAATGCTTTGAAAACTGCTTTGTACAGTCACTGCCCACTACAGTGCTGACAACAGGGAGCAGGCAGACATGGAAACACAGATCATCAATATCGCTTTATTTAGCAAAATATCAGTTTTCACTTTACAGTGAGTGAGGAATTGGAACATGTGGAAAATTTCAAGAACAATCACTAATTTGATTTTGCCCTCTGTTTTGTTTTCTTTCTCTTTTTTTCGTTCCGTGAAAGCAGAACAGTGTGGTTTTAACCAATCAAAACTAGCAATGCTGGTAACGTGACCCAGGTGTCCGTCTGTCAGCCAACCAGAAACGCCTCGCATGCGGAGATGCGCTCATGGGCACGACTCCGTGTCAAGGCGGTTTCACACTGAACGCGCAAGGCGCAGGCTGCAGGGGGAAGTCCATTCATTGTGTATGTGGGCGCGCTGTGACGTCACATGAGCACAAAGCAAGCCCAGCAACTCGGTAGCGCTGCTCGTGCTTGCGCCCCACCCCGCGCCGCGTCTGCCACGTTCAGAGTGAAACCGCCTTCAGACGTCGTTTTCTTTATTAGGGCCTGAGCCTGAAGGTACTTCAGCCGAAGACCCTATTATGTTTGCTTGTTTAATATGGGATTTTGACAGCTCCCTTCTCCTCCTTTTTTTAACGGAACTCCATTCCGGCCGTGAATATTTTACCGGAACTGCGTTCCGACCCGTTCCAGCTCACTTTCACCCCTGGCTATACTATACTATACTATACTATACTATACTATACTATGCTGGATTTACCTGAGAAGGAAGAGGGCCCCAAAATGTGGTCTTACATGGAGAAATGGATAGCGGGCGTTCTAAGATAACATCCCCAGTTCTGGAGAGAGTTAACGCTTTAACAGTGGGCCAAAGAGCTACCACTGATACAAGACCATTTATTGTTAGCGTTTGAACTACAAAAACAGAGAGAGCATCCTCAGAAGTAAGAAACAGTTCATGCGCAACAACAACTGAGAAGGATTTCTCCAGGACCTGTCAGCAGATTTTTACAAACAGCGAAGGAGTATCATGGTGTGATGAGGATGCTGCGTGACACTGGATCATCTTCCTTGCCAGGCTGCTGCTAACAGGGAGCAAACAACTGTCTTTGACAAAGTGGCAGAGATGGAAAAAAACTAACAGGGAGCTGGGGGTCCAGTGATAATTAAACAGTTATACATTTTACTTAAAGGCGCTTTTCTGGACATGCGAGGTCACCGTACAGAACAGTTAAAAGAAAGTTAAGGATTCCAAAGGAAAAATTACATCAAAACCATAGACGAAATTTAGAATCTGAAATCTGCAGCAGAGCAAAAACAATTAGAGTATGTAGGTCTGCTTCAAAGGTAGGTTTCTGGGTGGTATTTTTCTAGTGTTTGGAGACTGGTGGGAAAAAATATCCTTGAAGACTGTGGATTAGGGTCAGGGTTTGGACTCTGTTAATGGAAAGGTAAATTGATGTCATGAATGAAGACTTTAGGTTTATAAAGTCTGCTGTGGTCGTCTTTAGATTGATAGATTCTTAACAACATACTTGATACATTTTATGTTTACACCTTTGCAAAAGTGAACATTTTAATTTACCTGTAAAAGATTAAAATGGTTAAAAAAGACATACAGAAGCTTCATAAGCAAAGGGGCTTAAGACTCATATGTCCTGTTTTACATAAACTTATTTATGTTTTCACTAAGTAACAATTAAGTTGATTTTAAATCATTTATTAATGGTTAAAACAGCTGCAAAAAACTGATTCAGCTTTACACAAAGAGGGGGTTGAAAAGTCATATGCCCTGTGACATGTCTTGCAGGTTGATGTTGAGCGTCTCGATGGTAGATTTTTAATCATATAGGGCTGTATTCTTTCCACATGACTTAATCTGACAAATGTATATGGACCAAATGTCAGCAGAAATCCTTTCTAATATGAGATGGTGTCTGTGTGACAGCATCGTCATTGGATCATGCCGTTATCGTTTATGTGGAGACGAACTTGATTTGAAAATCGAGTTGAGAAGTAAAATGGATGCAGGAAAAAAATTCTTTGGTTTTTGGGAGAACAATTTGATGATTTCTTTGAGTTCATCACAACCCAGACATTGGCGACAATTAGGTGGGAAGCCTTGAAGATTGATTCATTAGAGGTGTAATTATAAACTACACCAGCAGGAAAACAAAAGAATCACAGGCAATACTTAGAAATCTGGAATCCAAAACCCCAGTGTTTGAAAGCGAAAGTCTGCAGAAAGGACCAAATGAAAATGAAATCTCTAAACAACTATTTCTATTTAATACTAGCTATTGCTGATCTGTTGGAAGTCAATACAGCATTCAGAAAATTATTTTCAAATCTCTACAGATCAGAGTCCACTGCTGACGCAGATGTATTCAAAGACAAACTACATATCCCCTGAATTTCTGAGGAAAGCATGAAAAATCTAGATAAACCATTAAGCACAGTTGAGATACCAGATGGTTTTGGTGCACTGAAGACTGGAAAAGCAGCAGGGCCCCCTGATTGACTTATATAAAAGGTTTGAACACAAACTGGTAACTTCTCCTTACCAGATGTACCCAGAATCCTACAATAATGTTTATCTTTGTGCTTCAGTGAAAGAGACCTTGATCATCCTGCTTCTAAAACTAAGAAAACCGATCACTAAATGTGAGAATATATGTTTTAGCAAAAAAGCTAGAGGGTGTACTTTAAGGCATTGAGTAGGTTTTCCAAAAAGGGGTTTGTAAAGGGAACAAACCCCTTCCAAGCCTCAGGTTTTTTTTTAATATCTCCAAGTGAGAAATTTTTGGTCTTCTGTGCAAAACCAATCAGTCGGTATTCTGCACTCTCATCCTTGGAAGAAATTGCCACAATGAATTGCAATTAGCATTTTTTTTGTTTTTTCATCAGTATAAACTGGCTTGCATCTGGCTATAGTGACACCTTGATAACCAATCTAGAGACATGCAGGGTGGATTAAAAAAATCCAGTTTTGCCCAGTTGCCATTGTTCCTTTTTTCATATAAAACATGCCACAAGCTTGCATAAGTAGAGTGGCCGTCTAGCAACTGAAGGGTCACTGGTTGGAGCCTCACTTCCCCCGGTGACAATTTCCAAGTATCCTTGAGCAAGACACTGAACCCCTAATTGCCAAACAACAGAGAGCAGCTCCGTGGTATAATTCCAGCACTAGGCAACTAAAACAAGAGGTACGTACAAAAACTGGAAAGAATATGGCGCTCCTCCAAGCACAATGAATCGCATTTAGCCTGGCAGAATAGTCTTAAAATGTATAAGAAGGCCCCTCAGTAAAGCCAGAGCCGCCTATTATTCATCACTAGTAGAGGAAAATAAAAACAGTCCCAGGTTTCTTTTCAGCACCCTAGCTAAACTGACAGAGTCATAACTCTGTAGACCCCTGTATTCCTTCAGCTCTCAGTAGGAATGAGTTTATGAGTTTCTTTGATGATAAAATATTGACTATTAGGGGTCAAATTAATCAACTCCTGCCCTCAATAGATCGTAATTTACCTGTAAACTCAGTCAACATAGAAACTGCTGTTAAACCAGATATTTACTTCGACCACTTTTATCAAATTAACAATACAGAACTTAATTCAATGATTACCTCGTCAAACCCTTCAACTTGTCTCTTAGTTTCGATTCCTACTAGGCTGCTTGAGGAAGTCTTTCCCTCAGTTAGCACCTCTTTATTAAATATGAATAATCTGTCTTTAGTAACAGGATATATACCACAGTCCTTTAAGGAAGCTGTCATTAAACCACTGCTTAAGAAGCCTACTCTAGGCCCTGAGGTTCTAGCCAACTATAGACGGATATCTAACTTCCCCTTTCTCTGTAAAATCCTGGAGAAAGCAGATGCTAATCAGCTGTGCGACCTCCTACATAACAAGAGTTTATTTGAGGATTTTCAGTCTGGTTTTACAGCCCATCACTGCATCGAGGCAGCACTGGTAAAACTGACCAACGACCTTTTAATTTCATCAGATAATGGCTTTGTGTCTGTACTCTTCCTGTTAGACCTTCATGCTGCCTTTGATACAACTGACCATCAAATCCTGCTACAGAGACTTGAACACTTAATTGGCATTAAGGGAAGAGCATTAAACTGGTCTAAATTGATTTTATCAGGTCGATTTCAGTTTGTACAGGTTAATGATAAATCTTCAGTGCCAACAAATGTTAAACTCTGTGTTCCCCAAGGCTCAGTGCTTGGGCACATACTCTTCATTTTATATATCCTTCCTTTCAGTCATACTATTTGGAAACACTCCATAAATTTCCATTGTTACACAGATGATACTCAATTATATTCATCAATAAAGCCAGATGAAGACCAACAGTTAGCTAAACTACAAGCATGCCTTACAGACGTAAAGGCCTAGATGACTTACAGTATAACTTTTTACTGTTAAACTCTGATAAGACAGAAGTTATTGTGCTTTGCCGCAAACACCTTAGAGACACATTATCTAGACTGGGAAAAGAGACCATGTCTTCGCTTCACTGCACTGGCTTCTGGTAAAATCCAGAATACACTTGAAAGTCATTCTCCTCACTTTTGAAGCTCTCAATGGTCAAGCGCCATCATATCTGAAAGAACTCCTAGTTCCTGATGAACCAACCAGAGCACTTCACTCCCAGCATGCAGGTCTACTTGTAGTTCCTTGTGTCTCTCAAAGTTGAATGGGAGGCAGAGCCTTCAGTTACCAGGCTCCACTCCTGTGGAACCATCTTCCAATTTCAGTCTGGGTGGCAGACACCCTATCCACATTTAAGAGTAGGCTTAAAACCTTCCTTTTCGATACAGTTTATAGTAAAGGCTGGTCAGGCTTATCCTGGACCAGCTCCTAATTTATGTTGCTATAGATTTAGACTACCGGGGGACTCCATTGATGCACTGAGCTTTCTCCTCCTCTCTGTTTCTATTCATTTTTATCTACAACATTCGCATGTATCAATGCATCCATTAACCTAAACTTCTTCCACAGGGTTGTCTCTGCTGTCTCACCCTGCAGGTCACCTGGGGCTATAGCCATTGGGCTGATCGCTTCCTGTCCTGGACCAACTACTAGCTAGCCTTGGCCCTGTGTTTCTCTCTCCTTTTTACCCCTCCATCTTTCTCCTCTTATACCCCTGCACCCCCACACCTCTCTCTCCTCTCCACCCCCAGCCCCATCTCGCTCCTCCCCCTCTCAACCCCAACCGGTCTAGGCAGGTGGCCACCCTCTCTGAGCCCGGTTCCACCTGAGGTTTTCTCCTGTTAAAAGGAAGTTCTTTCTCGCCACCGTTGCCAAGTGCTCGCTCATGTTGCTCATGTGGGAATGCTGGATCTCTTTCATCTGAATTAAAGAGTAAGGTTCTAGACCTGCTCTTTGTGTTAAGAGCCTTGTTATGGCTTTTGTTGTGATTTGGCACGATATAAATAAAGTTTGATTGATTGATGAACAGTATAGAAAACATATGGAAGGAGGCTTGCATAAGGTTAGCATATGTAGCTCTAAAAATTAATTTTGGATCGCACTGACCCTATGCAATCATTGCACTGGCACAGCAACAAACAAACAAATTCCACAGACTCAGAACCAGACTTGTCCCCGAGGTCTCTGCAGAGCATTGGGCTATGATGCCTGACAGCCTTTTCACTTTTTCTTTATTTGACTGGTCAGCTCTTCAGTAGCCTGAGGGTCATGAAGATGAAATGCAACCAAAACATTTCCTGTCTCAATCCCTGGACTCTTATGAATCTGGCAAAGCCAACGACATCTACTAATAATCTGTCAACTGTCTATGTGGATTATGGCCAGATTGCAAAGACACTGTCAAGGCTGCAACTGTGTTTAACTGTGGGAATGTGAGGACCATTGAAGATGCAAGAAAAAGGGATTCACACTGTCTTGTATAATGTATGTACACTGTTACATTAGCAATTTATCTCAAAAATATCCTGCTAACTAATGAATTATACCATTAGGTTGCTGTTCACAAAGTACCAATTTTAATTTGCTGTTTGACACAACCTAAATAGTTTTTATGTCCAGCCATTATGTCATATCTTACCTGAGAGCAGCAGTATCAGGCAGACAGCAAAGAAGTCGGGGTACTGAGCCAAACCAGGTGAGTTCATGCTGAAGTAAGTTTTACAGAATATCTCGATGTGCCCTCCAATCATTTCATCAAATGTGCCACTCCAAGCCCGGGCGACTGAGGAGGTACCTGTGCAAAAACAAAGCAGGATAAAGAACCTGCATAGATTTTCCAGTGATGACAATGATTCCTCTGGAGCTCACCAATCACATAGGAGAGAATTAGGTTCCAGCCGGTGATGAAGGCCCAGATCTCCCCAACAGTCACATAACTGTAAAGGTAGGCAGAACCGGTCTTTGGGACGCGAGCGCCAAACTCAGCATAACACAGTCCTGCCATGACGGAGGCCAGGGCAGCAATTAGGAAAGAAATGACGATGCTGGGCCCAGAGTCACCCTTGGCCACTTCTCCAGCCAGAACATAGACGCCAGCACCCAGAGTGCTGCCCACTCCCAGGGCAATGAGGTCGACAGTTCCCAGGCAGCGGCAGAGCTTTGAGTCCTCCAGGCTGCTTAGGTCAACCATCTTCCTGCGCACCAGTGAGCGGCCAAATGCCAGAACCTGCTCCAGCATGTTGACACCTGCTGACAAAGGTTAGAAATACTGAGAATATCTGCGTGGCCTAACTGCACTCTATTGAGTCTTATTTAAAATTACCATGCTTTGTGTGTGTGTGTGTGTGTGTGTGTGTGTGTGTGTGTGTGTGTGTGTGTGCGTGCGTGCGTGCGTGCGTGCGTGTGCGTGTGTGCGCGCGCGCATCCGCATTGTCCAAGTGAGGTCAGTGATCCCACTCCATTGCTCTTTATCTTAGCATATTCAATGTTCAACAATGAACAAGCTGAGATGAGAACAGCTGGGTTTTGCTCCACCTGCAATGCGTTCAGAAAAACTCTTGCCACCTGTTCTCTTGAAAAATGCTGGAATGTCAGTTGTGTAACATGGTGGATGGGGATCGAAGCTGTTGAGAGAGATGTTAGCATTACAGACTGTGACATACATACATTCTTGGAATGCAGCCAAGTGCTAGCATGCTAAAGTTCATTGAGCAAGTGCCCCATTAAAAAGGTTTTGTTAGGAATTATGGTGCAGAAAATTTTAAAAGGTTGCATTCATGAGGAGACAATGAATGCACCAGAGTAACATAAAAACATTCCAGTCCCTCATTCCATTTCAAAAAATGGTACGAAAGGAGGAATGACAGTTCACAATATTGTACAAGAAGGCCCCTCAGGATGGTGTTTTTTTTGGACTGCTGCCCAAAACAATTTCAGGCTTACAGTTTGATAGCAAGGGATTAAACTCTGCTGTCCAGTGACTGGTTTCTTGTTTTCTTTTGAAGTAAAAATGTCTTCTGTGAAGTAAAGCTTTGTGCTTGATCACAATTGAACACTGATGACTGTAAAAAAACATGCATTGATTTCCATTAAAAGATGATATTTAGACCCAACAGAAACTGGCTTGTGTGACAGCTCCTTGTTATTACAATATTGGGCAAGTGTGGCCGCAAATGCTGTGCAAAATGATTAGACCCAGATTAGTGACAATTCAGTTTAGAGTGATGTCAGTGAAATGGAGATCATTCTTAATTTGTGTAATTAATTTACTTTTTCTTTACTTTGTTTTTACTCTCAATTAGCTCTATGTGCAAGGATAGTAACACCAAGCTAATATATTAGACATGAACATAGATGTGCCATTTTATTAGTTTGTGTAAAGAAGTGCTCCTACCTGTTTGGGTGACACTAGGTTGATCCAAGTTTAAATAAAAAAAGGAAGGCTGTTGGATGTACCAGTCTGGCGCATCAACAGATCAGCTGTGTGTGTTGACAGGTAAAAGTCTAATGACATCTACTAATCCCATGAAGTGTAGCCTCAAAGCTCTGTGCTCCACACTAATTCACTACTCTGGCATGGCAACTGTGCAGAGCAGGATTTTTACTCCTCCCCACTGTCCTCAGTGTTCCTTCATAGGACCTGCCCTCGCCTTACCCCTAAAAACTCAGCCCCCAGTCCTGCCACAGCCAGGGGAGTGACATCCCCTGGGGAGGGAGGCAAGAGGGGACCCAATGGAATAAAGTTGGTAGGTTGTGTGTGTGTGTGTGTGCGTGTGCGTGTGCGTGTGCGTGTGCGTGTGCGTGTGCGTGTGTGTGTGGTGGGGGGTATTCTTCAGGGTGTTCAGTTTTGGGAGGGCAGCATTAACCCCACCATAGGATCATGCAGCAGGACAGCATGGAGGAAGAAGCAGGAATTTGATTTCTAATGCACTCAGGCCAAATAGTTCCCATCTGCCCAGATGCATAGTGACTACAGATAAATGGTTAAGCAACTAGCATTGACAAACATTGAGGCAGACACTGCTGTTTACCCAGTGTAGCCCACAGGAGTGCTGCTAAAAGCATGGGTGCTGATTGGTCAATGAAGGGTGGACGAGCGAAAGTCCTGGAGGCTTTGTCCTCCTAATGGAAGACAGGTATTGCTCAATCTTCCCTGAGCTATTGGACCCATGTACATTAATAAATCAATAACAGTTTTGGCACACCAAAATGCCTGACATTTCCAAAGCAACATCATATTCAATGAAGAACTCTTTAGGGAGTGAGAAAACATAGTTAGTTTCTCCACTCAGCCTTCTAAGTACAATAAAGTTTTGCAGTGGAAAGAATTTCTGCTAAGACCGGCTCAAACCAGCTCTTAACCTCAGTGGGAAGGTGGCAGCTGGCCTCTCAAATCACCATCCACCTCGCAGACTAGAGGCTCAATGGCATGACAACAGCCAGCTCTCTCTCAATTTGTCTGTGCAGTCAAGCTGCCAAATATCATGGCCATTGCCACCCAGTCAAGCTGCAGGACAATTTACTGATTTGCATGCTGATGGGGAAGCACATGCTTAGTGGTGGGTAACACTGTTGTTAATGTGGCTGACTTTTTTCCTCACGTTTATCAACAAACTGAACCTGTATCAACTGTATCATTTAGCAAATTTAGATTTTGAGCAAAAGCCCTGTTTGCTAGTTCAAAAACATATGAATATTGTCAGAATGGACATTTTGCATCATTTTTTAATCATGGTTTCACCCAAATAATCAAGAATTAATCATAAAACTGGAAATTAAATAAGCATTGTTGGCTGTCCAGTGATCTTTACTTAAAGTCTGTGGGTTTTGTTTTGTTTTTTTGAACTTATTTTCTATCCCTATAAGATTGAAATACCTATAAATTCTGTGGTTCAGGATGTTTTAAAAATTTGTTCTGCAGTACAGAAAAATGCAAATGAATGCCTCACTTGTGAATTTTAGAGTGTTTATATGTCTTAAAAATGGTGGTTACAAACAGGTACCTAAACGATGCGAAGGTTGACAGTATTAAATGTCACCACCCTTGGAAAAGGAGGAAATTCAAAACTAGTTTTGGTGAAGGTTAAGCTTAAGTACCTTATCATCTTACCAAGATTATTAGGCCTGTTAACATGTAACACAACATAAAAGAGTATAGCCTTATAGTCTTACAAACCTTTTTTAAAGAACTGTTTTCATAGTTTATATAGCAGTTTTAAAGCCAAGACACACTTTGGGCCATGTTTCAGCTATCTGTGGTGCCAGGCAGTTGACGAACGGTGCCGTATGTGTGCTTGCGTAGGGGGTGTTTTCAGCCTCTTTTTGGTGTTGAGAAGGCATGCGATTAGAGTGCAAACCACTGCATGGCGCAAAGAGGTACAGTCATTAGACACTTAGATTCATTCATAGGTGTTGACATGACATCAATCAAACCAATCAGACTGCCTTGTGTCACCCCCTTTAAAGCCCAGTTTGTGCCGTGATGTAGTGTGCTGCTATTACAGTGGCGCAAGCATTTCCACTCAGCAGTAGTAAACACTTCTCATGTAAAAAAAAAAACTGGCCCTCTAATGCACCAGGTGAGCACCTCTTATCTTCATAGGGCAAGGGCGCTTGGCGTGAAAAAGTCATTTGTTCAGGCTTACCATTGAATAAGCACAAGCTTGTGCCATGATTAAGATAGACTAGACTAGATAGAGAAGACTCTCACACATATAGTAATATATATATATGACAATTCAGATTATATCACTAGAACAGGGGGCACAGTGTCAATAGTTTGCAGTCTAATATTTTCCTTTCCACACAATCATGACAACCCTAAATTATCCAGGGGTCCCAACCCCTGGGTTGAGGACCTCATACAAAGAACTTGCTTTGTGTATAAAAATTCTTGCTTTTAAAATTGGCATTGAGTTTTTTGGTACATACAGGTGTAACCATGGAGCAGTTAGATAGGACTATTCCATTGTTGACATGCACTAATTGTGTGAAACCAATTGAATGCATTTACCCCCCCCCAATGGCTGAGCGACCCAGCTTCAAAAATGTGGATAAGGTCAACAGATTGAGTGTTGTTTGCGTTGTAGACACTGGACTGCTTGCTCCAGTTCACTGGTGTCACCAGGAAATATTAGAGTGAACAATTACTGACTAGGCAGACAACAAGTCCAAGTAGATTCAAGTCACCAGCAGTTATGTCTAAGATAGAACAGCTAAGAAGATGCTGATATTCTTATCCGGAGGCACCTAGGGACTGTAGACTGCAGGGCTAAGTGGAAGACAAAACAAGAAGTTGGACAAATGTATCAAGTTCTCTCATGTTTAGACGGAGATTTAACTCAGATTTATCAACCTCATCTAGTTTAATGAAACTCACTGAAAACCACATACAGAATGTTGTGCCTGCTATGTTGTGCCTCTTGTGGCTCAAAGCCTCCATATATTGCATTTCAAGAGCAGTCTCAGGACAAAAGCCTGAAGGCATGGTTTTAATTTAATACTCTTTTTATTAGGTTGTAGGATGATGTCTCATCACTGATGTCCACCTCTCAGTGCTCTGCAGAAGAGATTTCCTGTCTAGATGGGGGTCAGTCCTGGAGATGTGTACAGTGCTCGTAGGATCTTGTGTAGTTGGTCTCTTTAGTAAATGTGTTTCACAAATTTAAATGTGATTCAATAACCTCTCATGATTTAAAAAAGATGCTGGACAAAGGTGTGGAGAATGGTCGTCAATAGAGCTATTTTCATCTCAGGTCTAATCATATATTGAATTCCCATTTAGTAAAAGAATCTTTTAATACAGTATGCAATGTCTAATTGTTGTTGTTTTTTTTTAAGCCAATGAGGCCTCATGAGGACTTCAAGGGTCCTATTCAAGCTATCTGTGGTGCCAGGTCGTTGACAGATGGCGCTATGTGTGCACATTGTGTCACTGTGTTTGTTCAGCCTCATTTTGGAATTTAGAGGTATAATCAGAGCAAACAATGGTGCAAGGAGGCAGTCATTAGACACCTAATTATTCGTAGGTGTTTCAGGTGTGACATCAGTCAGAGAGCCACACATCTTTCCTTTTAAAGCTCAAGTGGCCCCAGGACTTGTCCGGTTGCTTTCTCGTGGTGCATTCATTTAATCTCACCTGAAGAAATAGACTACAACATGTGCCATGTGAGCCGTGCAAGCTTGTCTTGTGTTTATATAAGGGAACGGCAAGCATTCACCAAAGTCATTGGAGGTTTTGCAGGCCTAGGAAGCCGTAGCGGGCAATGTTTCCAAGGTTTTAAGGCATCATTAGAACTGGATTGGAATGCTGCACATCTGCTCATCTTATTGATGTGCCCTTTAGACCAGCTTCTTATTGGTCTATGGTGCAAACATTTTCTGGTGTCCCAAAATAGCAATGCATCATGGTTGCAGCAGAACACATCTCATTAACATATTGAGGCATTTGCCAGCGCAGACTCAATGAGCGTTCATAGTTAAAGGGTGAGGACCCTTGGCATTTGCAATGGCTTGAAACTAGCAATGATGCTTTTCACCAAGTGCCAGCTGACGTCACGCTTAAAATAGGGGCTAAGATAGGGCCCCAAGTCCCTCGGAATACACTGACTTCCCGAAAATGAAATCCATCCAGAGAGGACTGCTGGGCTTGATATTCACAGTGAGTTGTACACTAAATATATCATGTTTGAGTAAGAAAAATGACTTTGTATCTCTCACTTTGCTCCCAATGGGACAATACAGTCAGTTGATTACAAAGGAATTAGAAATACCGCATTGTGGTTGGATGCCTCAAGAGTTTGTGACCCTCATGGTGACCAAGTGCATATTTGTGGAAATTTGATGAAATTCCTTCAAAGCATTCATGAGACAACTCTTAAATGAGAATGGGGCATACATTTTGAGGTGACAGTGGCCCTAACCTTTGACCATGAAAAACTTTGTAGTTCATACTCGAGTCCCAGTGGACCTTTGTGCCAAATTTGAAGAATTTCCCCCAGGATGTTCCTGAATTAATGAAAAATGTATCGACAAATAGGGAGGTGGCAGTCTTAGGCCTAATAAATATCAGTGCGGTAAGAGTGTTTGCGACACCTGCTGACTGGGAGCTGTAGATGTCGGCCTTTGTACCTTTAAATGCACGGTAACGTTTTTTGACAAGGGCGGGCTTTAGGACCATGCGGTGTACTTTCGTGAAGCGCTTAGGGAACACGATGAGTGGTTTCCCTGATCACCGCAACGTTGTCATCGCCGTCTTTCACGCAAACCTTCAGCGGTTACCCTCAAGTACGTACACGCGCACACACTGTGCTGCCCAGTAGTGTGAAAGGTCCCGAGGTTGCAGGAAGCTGCAATGGAGCACATCCGACTACCAAAGGTAATCGCATATATGATTGCAGTGATCACATTTCCTCAATATTCCTCCAGCGAACACAACAGAGCGCCATGTGTACTCATAAGTAATGCACAGTCGTGATCGCGAGGCTAAAGCCGCGTGTCGTCATGAGAGCCAATTGGATGTGTTTGTGTATCAGAGTGTGTGTGTGTGTGTGTGTGTGTGTGTGTGTGTGTGTGTGTGTGTGTGTGTGTGTGTGTGTGTATCAGTGGTGGGTGCAGCACGTGACACCATACATCACACTGTATCTCCCCAGCTCTGTTCTTCTCAACTGCCTGGTTCTCGGGATGTTCTCTGCTCATACACTGCAAAGACTTCCAGGTTCTTCACTTTGTCTTTCCTCAAGAGCAGGAATGTCACAGTGCTCACCTGTCCCTGCAGCCACTCTCCCAGTCGGGAGAGTTATGACAACAGCAAAGACTTGACTGTGGCTGAGCCCTTATATCAGACATTCCGTGTTACTGTGTTTTTCAGCCCACACAACAGTTTTGTCACCTGTATTCATCTATTTTACTGTCTTTCTAGAGAGTTTCAAGAAGCTGTGTTGTTTCTCCCACAAACCAAATGGGGATGAGTTTGAGAGACGGCAAGAGTGGGACTCCCTGGACCTGAAAGCTGATCACAACAGAATGGTGCTGCCAGACTGTCTGTGGAAACTCCTCAGCCAACCAACACTACAAGGTCAGTGAGCTGACATCTATGACCCGTCGATCAAATTGAACCTAATGTGAAAATCACAGTTGCTTTACTTTTTGTTGTGGTTATTAAGGGTGAGTAACATACCCTGCAGACCTGTTTGTACCTGAGTCAGGCACACCTGTTGTCCACGTGGGGAGCTCCAAATTCAGAGGCAGGGGCAGATTTCCTCTCTGTCAAACGACTCCAAAGAAAATCATGTGAGTTGACTGTTGACCTTTATTCTTTGTCTGTGGTATTCTTTATATTATGATCCTACTACTTATTTTTGCTTTACTTTGTTGGTCATCCTCGAAGCTGTACTCCCTCTTCAAGCACATTTTGTTCTGCAAAAATTGACAGAAAGTGTGTTTTTTAGCTTCTCAAACCCTTAATTAAACAGTAAAACTGAATTGCAAGGCCTTTACATGTAAATATACTTGGCCCATGTAATATAAATCAGTTTGATAATATATCACAATATTTTTTTCCACCTTATTGATATTCCAGCCCTTTTTGTATTATTGTATCACACTATAGTTTGATAACATCGCACCATCGGGTTATAAGATCGTATTGTGACCCTCATCATGTTGTGAGGTCCTTGCCAATATCCATCCCTAAAATAAACATCCCCTAGATTCAAACTTTTGCCAGATGGGCTCATGCAATGGTTACAACCACTTATTTGTGACAGCGATATTTACCTTTTCTATTGGAAACACTTGAAGATTTGAAGATGGTGCTCCTGGGTGCAGGGGTGATGCACACCCAATGATGTCAACATAAAACTGTAAATAGACAGCATTCTACCAACCATCCAAAATGTTCAACAACATATCCCATCCTATGTGTGACCTAATATTCATGATTCAAATTAAATCATGTGACCTACCTATGTAAAAAGAAATGGCAAATGATTCCACGTGTGAGAGAGGAAATCTATGGAGCACAGAGGAGCAGAGCTAGCTGTTACTAGGGCAGCTTTGGAGGGTGAACTGGTGATGTAGCATTGGTTAAAAAAAAATGGGGTGGAGGGGGAAAATAGATGAAAAGAATTTAATGGCTCACAGAGGAATTGCCTCCGCCAATGTGGCTCTGTTGACACAGAATATGAACATGGTATAATTAGAATAGTTGGTCTGGAACATGACAAGACCACCCCTCCTGGAGTGTCATCAAAAAATTCATACTGTCCCAACAGATTGACCTCAATATGGAAAAACGATCACAGATTCAGAATTCAACTGAGGATTTCTGGAAGCGCGGAAGTTCTTTCAACCATTTAACGCAGACTCAATTAACGAGATCAATATTTTTATGATATTTCCAGGTATAGGCTATATCATACCAAAAGCCTTGAACAGTCATCAGGATCTAGGGTCTACAATTAGAATGTAGAAATGTATTTATTGAAATTTCATTTAAAAATGATCATTTATGGGTTATAATATTACTGAAGAATTAGAGTTTCTCCATCCAAGAATGTATCTTGCAAATAAAAAAAAAATTGATCTGAAAAGAATCACTTGGGCCTAATAATAGTACCACCACAGTATTATTTCTAAGGCGGCACGGTGGTGCAGTGGTCAGCACTGTGGCCTCACAGCAAGAAGGTTCCAGGTTCTAGTCCCGGCTCCATCACAGGATCTTTCTGTGTGGAGTCTCCATGTTCTCCCTGTTCCTGTGTGGGTTCTCTCTGGTACTCCAGCTTCCTCCCACAGTCCAAAAACATCAAGAGAGGACGAGGCTGATTGATACTCTAAATTGATTGTAGGTGTGACTGTGAGTGTGAATGGTTGTCTGAGATGTGCTGGCCCTGCTATGGCCTGGAAACCCATCCAGGGTGAACCCTGCCTCACGCCTGAAAGCTGCTGGGATAGGCTCCAGCCCCCCTGTGACAGGATAAGTGGGGAAAAAAATGGATGGATTATTGTTTTCCTCCAGATTGAATCAAGATCTGCTCACTAATTCCTTCTAACCTTAGCAGAGGAAATAAGTTTCCACTTTCCTGCATTATCTTTTTTTAAGCTTTTGTTTGAATTCAAATGCAGCATTATGATAACATACTGTATGATGACATTATGACAACATATGATGACATAAATGTCTATCAGGTGGTCGTCATACCAAATGACAGATTTCTCTTCTTTCATTGAATCCAAACAACTAAGTTAAGATAAGTTAAACGTTTATTCGTCCCTCAGTGGGGAAATTGGCACTGTTACAGCAGCAGAAACAGAGAAGTAGCAGCGGAAAAAGTACAGGGGCAATAAATAGCAGAAACTATAATAAACTACAATAAAACTATAATACACTATAATCAACTACAATAAATACTAGTAACGTAAGTGTTGGCTATTGCACAGGACAGTGTTGAGTTTTGCACAGCAAAGTTATGGTAATATTAATAATTGAGATTGTCCAGGGTCTGGTAGGGTGGTGACTGGGAGCAGTGCTTGTTGTACAGTCTGACAGCTGCAGGTAGGAAGGACCTGCGGAACCTCTCCTTCACACACTTAGGGTGAAGGAGCCTGTCACTGAAGGAGCTCTCCAGTGCTGTCAGGGTGTTGTGCATGGGGTGGGAGTCAGTGCTCAACAGAGATGACAGCTTGGCCATCATTTGCCTCTCTCCCACCATGTCCACTGGGTCCAGGGGGCATCCCAGGACAGAGCTGGCCTTCTTAATCTGTTTGTCCAGTCTCCTCTTGTCTGCAGCTGCTATCCTGCTGCCCCACCAGACCACCCCATAAAAGATGGCTGATGCCACCACTCAAGAGTGCCCTGCACTCTGAAGGACATCAGCCTCCTGAGCAGGTAGAGTCTGCTTTGACCCTTTCTGTAGATGGCCGCAGTGTTGTCTGACCAGTCCAATTTGTTGTTCAGGTGAAAACCCAGGTACTTATAAGATGTCACCATCTCAATGTCCATTCCCTGGATGTTCACCGGTGTTGGGTAGGACTGCGTCCGCCTGTGGAAATCCACCACCAGCGCCTTTGCTTTCCCTGCGTTGATCTGGCGGTGGTTCCTCAGGAACCAGTCTATGAAGTCCAGGGTCAGTTCTCTGTACTCCCTGTCATCCTCATCTGTGATGAGGCCGACAATTGCAGAGTCATCAGAGAACTTCTGCAGGTGACAGGTGGGTGTGTGGTGGGAGAAGTCTGCTGTGTAGGGGTTAAGGAGGAACAGAGCCGGGACCGTTCCCTGCAGGGCCCCCTGTACTGCAGACAGCTGTGTCTGAAACATAGTTCCCAGACCTCACATACTGTGGGCGGTTTGTGAGGTTGTCCAATATCCAGGATGTGAGGTGATGGTCTGCTCCTGTATGCTCCAGCTTGTCCCTCAGGAGCACCGGCTGAATGATATTGAAAGCACTGGAGAAGTCAAAAAACATGATTCTCACAGTGCTCCCAGGATTCTCCAGGTGAGAGAGGGCTTGATGGAGGAGGAAGATCACGGCAGCATCCACCCCAATGCCATGCTGGTAGGCGAACTGCAGTGGGTCTGTGGATGAGCCCACCAGGAGGCGGAGATGTCCGAGGACCAGCCTCTCCAGGGTCTTCATCAGGTGGGATGTAAGTGCCACTGGTCTCTAGCTGCTGTGGTCTTTGGGGTGTCTTGGGCACAGGGACCACACAGGATGTTTTCAACAGCTGTGGCACTCTCCCCAGCTTCAGGCTCAGGTTGAACATGTGTTCAGCTATCCCACACAGCTGGTCTGTGCAGGAGCCTGGAGCAGATTCCGTCAGGACCTGGCACTTTCCTCAGCTTGATCCTCCTGAGCTGGTTTCTCACCTGAGGTTTTGTGAGGGACGGCTTGGCGCAGGGTGGCTCTGTGTTCAGGAGTGGTGATGATGCGTGGATAGAGAGAGCAGTGGGGGGTGGCTGGGGGCTGAGTGCTGTAGGCAGAGGTGTGAAGATGGATGGGGGGATGAGGGTGTGATAGCTGTATATATACAGTACGTATATATACTGTGCAGCAGTGAAGACTGGTCAGGGGGAGGAGTAGGTATCTGATAAACTCTGTTGAAGTATAGCTTCAGATCGTTCACCCATCGTTGACCCCCACCAATCTGGGAGCTACGTTCGCCGTGGCCAGAAATGGTCCTGAGGCCTTTCCAGACTCCCCTAGTGTTGTTCTTCTGCAGTTGATCCTCCTTCTTCCTCCTGTAGCAGCTGCCCCCCCCCCCCATCTTCTTTCTCAGCTCCCTCTGCACAGCCTTCACCTCATCCCTGTTCCTTGACTTGAAGGCTCTATTCTTCTCCTTGAAGAGGGCCTTGATGTCAGGGTAACCCAGGGTTTGTTGTTGGGAAAGCATCGTACAGTCCTGGTGGGTATGATGTTGTGGAAGCCTTAACCATCATAATTCATTCTGTTATTCCTTCACTGCATGGGTTGGAGTTGAAATTTTATGTGTTTTGGGTCAACTTCCCAGGGTTGTGGGTCCACTGTGTGGAACTCAGAATGTACAGTAGGCTAAACTCGGGTTCATTGGCCTGAAGGGAAAATCATACTGATTCCTGGTTGGATCCCCTGTGGCTACTAAATTGAGATATGAGAATATGCAGTTGATTTATTTGAATGTATGACTGATGATAAACTTCTGTTAATGTATGCTGATCCTGCTTCTTATATTTTGTAAATGTCCATGCAAAGTTGTAATTCAGACTTCATGGAGGTGATATAAGTAATCATCCCCTCTGTCGCCTCCTCCCAGGCTGCCATCTGCCGCAGCAGCCAGCCACTGTCAGGTTTCAGCGCTCGCTGGCTGAAGGATGAACAGATGCTGGAGGCCATCCTGAGGTCCAACCCCCACAGCGATTTCATTTATGTTGTCGACACCCGGCCAAAGGTGAGTCCTTTGTGCCCAATAAGGAGCAGCCTGCAAAAATATGAGCCTGGCAGTATTTTGTTGTATTTTCAGGTGGACTGACTGCTTTTTTACAGCTGGTGCACGCTCACAGAAAAAAAACTTGAAAAAAAATCTCAGCTCCGGACTTGACCACCATCAAAGTTATGTAACAGAAATTTGTCAGAAATAACACTCAAAACAGTCTTTCTTTCCAGTTCAGTGCAATCGCAAACCAAGCAGCAGGAAAAGGATACTAAAATGAAGACAATTACTCCAACATCAAGTTCCAGTTCATCAGTATTGAGACCATCCATGTAATGAGTAATAGCCAGCAGAAAAGGCTGGAAAGTCAATATCTTGCTGAAATAAATTTTTGCATGGACATTATTTATGCTAAAAGCAGCAGCAGTGCATTCATCACTGTGTCAGAAATTTGTGGAACAAAATGTATATTTTCTGTCTTTGGATCTACAGCTTCTTCACATTACTGCAGCAGAGCAAGACCCCATGTTACCCCTGTGGCTTTCCGACGCACTCACGCAGACATGACTGTTCCGCAATCAGGCCTCAAATGAGCCCACAGGAGAATTTCTGGGTATTGTGCAGGGGTGCTCCTCAGAAGACTTTGAATCCATCTGGGTTTTATTTCCAAGCTATTTTGGTTTCCTGGAGTGGACAATCTGTGACCTTTTCCCCCAAAGCGAGACGAAGGGCGTGAGAATGATGTGATTTCAACTTTGAAAAAGTTATAGCTATACTTAAGTTGTGATAACTTTTTGCCCCCTGGCAGCACAGGGGAAGTCTTTAAATGCTCCTCAGATTGCTTCTCAGACTTCTTTTTTCTCACTTCAATCATATTCTGAAGACACCCCCCCAGCTGAAAGATTTCATCCAAGTGGCGGGCCATGCTCTTGGTATGCAGAGATTTTAAATGGAATCAACTTGTTCATCTTCTCCCTCTCTGTAACATTAGGAAACCACCTGAATGAGTGCGGGGTGCAGATGTTGAACGGGTGTCTTCATTGTGAGTGCTACCCCTGAAGAACTATACTGTGGAAAGAATTTAAGTCACGAAGAGATGGGTTGATGTTAGCCATCCCCGATGTGAACTTGCAGACATTTGTACTAAAACTTGAAGCTGACAATCATTTTAGTTTCAGTTTTAGAAAACAAACAGTGAAATAAGCCTCATGGCGGATGAATGGACTCTGTGGGGCAGGGCTTTGGCTTACATTTATGTTTTAGAACAGGCAGTCCTTAGCACAATGAAAAATCATTAGGTTTCCTTTACAAGCAATGAAAGACCTCAAATCAGACACAACATCACTTAGCTAACCATTTGAATAAAAAGACATTTATTTTGGTAGAATTATTTAAAAAAAAACAAGTTTTAAATCATCTGTCCTTTTTTAATGCTTTTTCGTATTTTTTTGTTTGTTTTACTTGTCTTGCTGGAGTTCAGGGAATTTCTTGTGTATTTGCTCATGGAATTTTTCCCAGTGAACAAAATATGTTATAAATATGAAATAAATTTAGACAAAAGGGTTAGCCAAACGACATAATGTAACTGATCATTTTGAAGGTCAAATCAGTGACGCTGAAACCACCGGTTCCAAGCATTTTAAATGATTGTGAAAGGCATCTCAAACTCCTCGTGAAAAATCTTCAAGTACCTCATTTGTTTCTTTTATTTACAGGGACAGTGCACATTAAAGTCATACTTCACCCAAAAAGTGTATTTTTCTTTTAAATACTCACGATATATGCCTTGAACGTGGAAAGATGGTTTTTCAGCGCTGCATCACTTCTTTGTGACTCGTGAGTGAAGAAATAGCTGGCTAGGTGTATTTAACGTGAAGCTGATAGCACAAAACAACAACAGCTAAACTTTCCAAAAATGTTGGTACACCAATGCGGAATTACATCATCCAGTATCATCATCTTTATCCAGCCATAGACTCAGAAATCCACAAGCACTTCAACAAACTTGAACCCCTCCGTTTTGGTGCTTTTTCACAGGAGCGTTAAGCGTATCCAGCTGGTGCATTGAGTTGAGCTGGTGTTTGACTGTTGAATGCTTGGTAATCAGCATAAAGACTGGTGGTTTTGTGGGAAAAAAATAGACTCCTTGATTTTGCTTTAGTGATATTGCTAAAACTTTGTCCTGTGGGGAACATTGGTGACTGCACCAAATTTTGAGCTGCAGAGATCAAACTTGAGGTGATGCAAGGAACCAATCATTGAGATACATTGTCTTCATTGAATGTTTTTACAAATTTTCTTTGCAGTTTGCCCATTAATTGTTGACTTATCTCAGTCAGGGCTGACATGGTGAACTAACTGATAAAGCTACATTGCCTGGGCTCCAAATGAACCATTGCATGAAAGGCTAAAGGAAATCTGTTATGCAAGACGTAGAGACCTAAGTTTTCTCATGCAAACCATCGGTAGATTCCTTATGAGCTAATTTCCCTGGATTTTGGTGTGTTGAAGCTTCTTGCCAGGTTTAATAAAGTCCCATGTTCAGGTATGCTCAATGTGCTCTATGTTTCCTGCCAGTCAGACTGCTGTGTTATGATTACAGTGTGTATGAGCTGCATTCCCCCTCCATGTCCAACTTCCTGGAGGGTCTGGAGAGTTCTGGCTGGCTGAAGCATATCAAAGCTGTTTTGGATGCATGCATCTTCATTGCTAAGGTTGGTCTGCAGGTTAATTTCAGCTGTCTGCTTCACCACTGCACTCATTAGTAGCTTGTGTGTCTATGGGCAATTCACGTATTGTCTGCGTACACTCACTAAAACTATTGTCACGTAACAAATCTTTCAATCCGTAGTCTACCTACACTACCATTCAAAAGTTTGGACACACCTTTGCATTTAATGCTTTTTCTTTATATTCGTGACTATTTTCATTGTCTCATTGAAGGCATCAAACCAAACCAAAACAAAAGATCTTAAATTAGGACTCCTCCGACCAAAGCACAGATTTCTACTGGTCTTAAGTACATTCCTGGTCTTTCTTAGCAGCTATTCTACCATAAAGGCCTGATCCTCGCAGTCTCCTCTGAACAGTTGATGTCGAGGTGTGTCTGCTGCAAGAACTCTGTGTGGCATTTATCTGGGCTCCAACCTGAGATGCTGTTAACTTGTGATTTCTGAGGCGGGTGACTCAGACGAACTCATCCTCAGCAGCAGAGGAGACTCTTGGTCCTCCTTTACTGGGGCGGTCCTCATGTGAGCCAGTTTTGTCATTGCACTTGAAGGTTTTTGCAACTGCACTTGGGGACACATCCAAAGTTTTGCAATTTTCCAGACTGACTGACCTTCAGTTCTTGAATTAATGATGGACTGTCATTTCTCTTTACAAATGAACCCTGACAAGGCAAACTGTTAAGCAAAAATCATTTCAGGTGACGACATCATGAAGCTCACTGAAAGAAGGCCCAAGGTTTTCAACGCTGTCAACAAAGCAAATGGCGGCTACATTGAGGAATCTAATATAAAACATATTTACAGTTATTTAACAATTTTTGTTCACTATAAAATTCCATATGTGTTCATTAATTGATTTGATGCCTTTGGTGAGAATCTACAATGTAAATAGTCATGTTAATAAAGAATGACTATTGAATGAAAAGGTGTGTCTGAACTTGTGACTGGTAGTGTACATCAGGTAAGAGATTAATGAGAACAATACACTACATAACTATTAAACAAAGTAAGTACACACATTGTTGTTATAGCCAAGGAGGGTCAGACTGAGTCACTGTATACTACATTGCATAGAACACAATTCATGCCATCACTTTAGTACTGATTCTGTAATTTTAATGTAACGCCTCAATAAATTTCAAAAATACTGTCTATCTTGTTAATGGCTCAGATAAGTCTTTGGGATGTATTTTCAGTTCCGGGCTGCCTAAAATAGTCAGTTACTTGTTCCTTGATATCTTTTCAGTGTTTTTTTGATCCAAATGTGTCCATCAGTTTTTGAAATATCTGCCCACATAGCCACACTACATGGACTTGCTTCCCTTTTGGGAACATAAAGTAAGTCCTCATAATATAATCGATATATTTAAGAATGAAGAGTTGATTGAGATGTTTGGGTAAGTCCTCAGGAAATGAATGCAGGTCTGTGAAATGTTCTTTGAGGTGATGGTACAATGATTCAGTGTGTGCAGGCTGGTCCTGTGGAGGGTGTCAGCACCTTGGTTCACTGCTCTGTTCTGTCACTGCTCTGTGGCCGATGGCCTGTGTCCTGTGACCTGCTGGATCCCTACTACAGGACTCTCTGAGGATTCATGGTAGATACTGAACTTTTGGCTCCTCTGTTACAGATTATATCTCAGGCATAGCTCCATAAATGTCCTGTTCCCCTCTGGTATTGCATTAATGGGTCCAGCTGAGAGAGTGCGTTTAGGATGCTTGATACTTTGAAGGATTTACTCTGACTAACTCAGAATCCACAGTGGAATAGAACTATAAATTAGAGAGGGTTTACTTTTGAGAATGGCCCCTGAAGTCAAAAGAAAATGACGCCACACAGCGGGTGAAGAGGTTCTGACGGGATTAACTGTGCACCGTGTCTGAACCCTCAAGTTCAGACTGTGCAAAACTAAACTTGAATGTCTTTCTGTTCTCAGGTTCTCATGGAAAAAGACTGGCTTTAATTTGGACAAAGTGCTCTCACAGGTTTGTCTTTCAAAGGTGACTTCAATGACTTTGCTGATTCGTTTTGATCATCTTCACCACTTTTCCAGATGTAATCACGTGGTTGGAGACCCCAAAGAGGTTTTTCCCATTGTGGATCAGTTTCTCGAGTGCGTGTGGCAGCTGATGGAACAGTTCCCCTGTGCCTTTGAGTTCAACGAGAGGTTTCTCATCACCATTCACGGCCACATCTACTGTTGCCAGTATGGCAACTTCATTGGCAAACACCAGCAAGAGAGAATAGAGCTGGGGTGAGATTTACACATGCAGCCACAATCATTCTCCTTGTCTTTGGATAGTAGAGCCCTAGAAGCACATCTGAGAGGGTCCAGTAGTGCAGCACAGAGCTGGAGACAAGTAAATAATCCTAAACCTCTTTCTTTTATCAGGGACATTATTTTCAATGTTTTATCTTTCTGTTTTCATATCTTGACTGTTGTGTGACACATACACAGACTGTTTTAGAGGACTCACTCTTTGTGGAGTTATCTCTGGTCCAACCAACCCGACTATGTCAATCCTTTGTACAGACCAGACAACAGCCAGACACAGGGTCTGCTCTGGCCTTCTACCGCCCCCTACTGTTTCAAGTATGTTGTCTCAAGCAATAACTAACAGAACTGTGTCTGAACTTCAAACACCTGTAAAAACACATAATGTTTATCAGAGCTTTGTAAAATAATCTTTAAATTAATTTAGAATTATGGCCCAAATGATACAGGAATTTTGGGATCAATACTGATATTATGACGTTACAAAATTCTGTTATCCATATAGTGACCAAAATATATATTTGCACATTTTTGCTCATCATCCCCAAAATTTGGAAATTAAACGTAAGACAGCGATAGAGTCAGGATAATAAAGTAACAGTTAGATGGAATTATTTTTATTTGTAAAATATCAGTTTGACTGTACAATAGCCTCACTTGATTCATGTAAAAATTAGAGGGTGACCCATCCTGGAGTTTATGGGATTTTTTCCAATGATCTCTCAATTGTAGTCATGGAAAACTTCTGAAAGAGATATGTAGTGGAGGCTGGATATTTTACACTTTATTGCAGGCCGCCTTCATGACAACAGACATTTAGATATCGACAGTTTGCAATTTGTCCATTTCATCCTAAGCAGTCTAGAGCGGATTACCTGAGAGCAATCCAAGAGGAGACTCAGCAGCTGGAGGAACAGCTGGCTTCACACAGACAGGTAGAATATATACTGTGTACTTTATAAATACTTCAGCAGTGACTTTTAAGAGCATTGTTTTCTTTGTTTAAAAAAATATCGATGCATATCTCTTTTTGAATGATCAATAGAAACTCACTAAACTGGAGCAGGTGTGGAGTGTTGCCCAGAAGACAGCCACCTTTGATAAAAGCCCCACTGCCTGGGTTCAGGGTAATGATGTTGGCCTGGCCCACACTCCTCAGGACTACACCACAGGCTTCATCACCAGCAGCCCTTCTCAGCCAAAGACAGCAGACAGCTGCCTCATCCTCTTGCAGCAGGACTTGAACCAAAGCACTGACCCCAATCACTCCAACAACAGCGACCAGGAGTCTGGGATTGCTGATGTGAACAGTCTTTCCCCCCTCAGTGAGGACAGCACCAAAGATCCACACTCTGATGAGGCTGCCTACTCTGCTGCCTGAGCAAATGTAGCGTCTGATAGGAATTTGAACGTGTTCGGTGTAACTAGGCTAATAATTCCAGGGAAAAAGTTTGAATGTGGTGTGGTGGACACTGCTGCCACCATAATGTTTACTGTACAGGTGAAAATAATTTAGATGGTAAATATACTAGAACGTGCTTCAAGCGTGAGGGGCAATTCTAAACAATACTTATGTACTGATCAAGTCAAATGATTGGAGAGCCATTTAAGCTTAGGCCCTTAGGCCCTCTGGTCTTCAATCAATCATGAAGCATTCATTGATGCCCTGACATAATTAAGAGGTACAAACCAAGAGAAACATCTACAACTGAGGTTACAAAGGCAAAATGCATCAGATTCAGTCCCAGGTGGAATAATCAAACAGCAGTGTGTACGTGTGTGGCTCTGTATGTCTGTCTGTCAGGAGTGAGTAGATTACAGAACAGAATCAAGAAATAACATAAAATACAATAAAACTAGTATTATGTGTACAGATTACAGGCTTTTAAAAAGATGAGAGAGGCCTGTAATTTTCATCATACAGTAGGTACACTTCAACTATGAGAGACAGAATGGGGGGAACAAACCAGCAAGATTTCTGGCTTTCACAGACCTGTAACTTCTTCTTTGAGAGGCTCCTCTGTCCTCCACTCGTTATCAGTATAGAAGACACCTGTCCACAACCTCCAACAGTCCCACTCCAAACTCCACTATGGCCAAGACCAAAGAGTTGTCAAAGGACACAGAAACCAAACCGAAATAAAAAAGCAGTGGTCCGATCTGAGGGTGGAGGCAAAGAATAAAGTGGCTTTGCTCCGCCGGACCGTGGCGGCGATACGTGGGGATGAGAAAACACATGAAACGTGCATGCGTGACACTCATGTTTTAACAAACGGCTCTGTAATCCACCACCTTATGTGGTGAAAGTTCTGAAATCAACATTGTAAAAACACAAAACAAAAAGGATTTAGTCACATTTATCTTTAAACAAAATCTGATAAATGCATGTGGAATTTGTTCTCTTGCACATGTAGTCTACATTTGTAAACAACCCAGTCTCATGTCAAAACGTGAAAAGGCTCCGTTTGTCCACAGTGCAAAACGTATCAGTTCTACCACAAAGGCCTAAAAATTGTGAAATGTGTACGGTTTTTTTTCCCCTTTTCTTTTCTATTGGAACGCTGGTAGGTCATGTGACTCTCATGCGGGCCTCTCAAAACACGAACATGGCGGCCACTCGCGTTAAGGCGCGGCCCGTGCGTCTTGGTCGGCGGGGCCGGCGGACGCGCCGCGGGGAGCCCGGAGTCGGGCCGTCTACGCGACGTGGCGGTCTTTTGGGGAAGGACGGAGCCGGAGCCGCCCGGGGCCGGAGAACGGGCGACCCGGGGGACGAATCGGAACGATACGGCCCGGGCGGCGCTATTGGAGTTAGCCACGCGCCGGCTCGGAGAGGACTCGGAGGCGCAGTTATTCGCGGCGGAGCCCGAGGGAGGCGCAGTTTGTCGCGTTTTATCAACCGTGGTCGGTTGTGAAGATGTGGCGTTCACGTAAGATGTAAGATCCTATTAGATGTGGTATTTATGATATAATTGTTTATTCTATGTATTAAACACATTTGTTTGCTCGTTTACCTACCTACCTATCTACATAGATTTATGTCGTAAATGTTTACGTTATGAAGAAATAAAAACCAACCATCAAAGTACGACAAGCAAGAAAACCACAACGGCAGGGCTTTGCGATACCGATCTATTTTATTTTCAAAAACGTCAAATGTTCTCTCTGGTGGGGACTCGTCGACCCTCCTCTTCGACGACCCGCTTGCTTCCTCGTAAGCCAGGAGGTCTTTCTGGGGACGGACGGCGCGTGGCTCTCAGATCCCTCTCAGGGAGAAAAGACAGACCGTGACATCCAGTGTTAAATGCGTGCGTCTGCGTATACACCCCCCCGCTGGATGGTAAATGTACAACTTCACAATTCTGATCCTTTGTCTGCGCTTGCTCCCAGGTGAAACTAATCAGATGATTGGGTTGATTGGGGAGGGCCTCCGTCTCTTTCTCTGTCTCTCGCCTCTTTTTGGTCCCAGCCTGAGCAGCGGCGGCAGCCGGAGTAGTTGCTGTATTCTTTGTTTGCTTCGGTTTGGCCGGTGAGTCCGGTAGTCCTGTTTTCGCAGCTTTATTTCAGTGAGGGTCAGCTGGGGGTTTAGGGTCAGAGGGCAGGGCTCGGATCCTACGGCCCTTTGTGGGCTGGTCCGGGTGTCTGCTCTTCTTTTGTTCCTTTTGGCCGGCTCACCGGCAACTTTAAACGTGAGAACAGGTGTGTGTGACAAATGAGCGCTCCTTTCTGACAGCATACCTGTGTACTTCCAAGCTGAATGTAGTTTTCCACCGGCGTCTGACCCAGAAACTCCTGGGTGAGCTGGCTGAAACCGTGCTGCATCTCTGCGCTGTAACAACGCAGCATCGTCCTGCCAGCTTCCTACAATTCTACAATCTCATTTAGCAGACGCTTTTGTTCAAAGCGACGTACAACACAAGCAAGAATTTAGACTTAATTAAGGAAAAGCCCATAGGAAGCGCAAAAGTGCTTCAGTTGTGATTTGGTCACAGGTACTGCCATCTAGTTCCTGCACTGCCGCCCTGGCCCGGTCCTCTTTCCACCTCACCAGTCCCTCCAGCAGGTAGACCTGGAAGTGGAGGGAGTTGGCACTAGTGCCTGCGTGGAGAGGAGGAGGAAGACCAAGAGTAAGAAAGGAGTTAGACGGACAGAGAGACAGAGCACAAGCAGAACACATAGTGAATGATGTGGCTCACCTGGGATGAAATGGCACTGATGGAAGTGGAATGACTGCAGGGAAGAGGAACCTCTAGCACAGCGAAAGATGGGAAGCCTGACCCCCCCTCTGGTCACTTCCCCCACCTTTGCATGACACCATGTCCTCCAAACCTCCTCCATCCTGGTGCGGTCAATAAGCGGGACCCCCCTGGTGTCCGTCAGGTCCCAGAAGGAGTCCAGCAGTTCCTGGATGACCCGCTCCGTCTCTTGGGCTCCCCTGGTCTGATGGCGGCAGTGGCGGGCCAGCGCCTTGGCTGTGACCTTCACCTGGGCATCCCTCCCCTGCTGGGACTGCTTGGACTCCATCAGGCGGTCCGTGTCACCACTGTCCCACTTGAAAATGGCAACGGACAAACGGGCCATGAAGGTGGGGTACAGCGGGTGGCTGTTGGTGGTGACGCCCCTAGCAAAGCGTTGCATGAGATTGAGCACATCGAGGCGCACCACCAGCTGTTCCCAGTCCGTGAACATTGCTGCCACCTGTTGAAAAAGTGGAAAATGCATTTGCACTTTGTGCGGGAATGGAAACAGCGCTCCTCTCCCTCCCCCCACCGTGACATGGCTTCTTACTTTGCAACGTCCTCCGCCAGTGACACAGCAGTCCTGGTCCACGTACAGGACACGAGGAGGGGCCTTCCCCGCCTCCCGGTAACGCCGCATGAGCCCAGCCGCCATGGGCCAAAGCCTATCCCCCTTGGCGGCTGTGAGGACAGACATGAGCACCTGCCCCTGCTCGTTGCCCATGTTGGTCACACACGCCGCTGTCCCGGCTGCATCACCTGCCAGCTTCTTGATCATCTGTGATGGAAGAGAAATACAAGTTATTCCCTGATGGTGTCCAGTCACATGTCAGCACCCAGACTTTATGCAAGCACAAAAGCTTGCCTTCTTGGTGGATTCCATCTTCAAGATGTCACCAAAGATGGACGTGACCCTGGCTTTGGACTCCGTCAGACGAGAGAGGACGTACCGGGTGCATGGGCGGGATCGACACGTGCCCTGGCTGTTGGGGAAAACCCGGAACCCGCAGCTCGTCCAACACTGAGAGGTACTGCATCGACCGTGACATGCACTCAGTGCTGTGCTGCTCCTCCAGGATGGCACGGAGGCGGATGCAGAGTTTCCCAGGGTGCGCTGCTTTAGCTGCCCGATGACAACCTTGTCACAGGACAGCCTGTCAGAGAGGGGAGGAGGATGGAAGAATGAATATTCAAAAGGCCTTCTCACATGTGTATGTTAGGACAGCTGGGAACACCGTCTGGTGGGCCAGGCTCAGCCGCCTCACCATGTTCTTTGCCCACGCCGCATACTTCCTCCGACAAGAGCGGCATTCCAGGTACTCCGTGCCCATGAAGTACCACCCTCTCTTGTCCAGGCCCCTCTGTATATTAGACACAAGTGTGACACACAAACTACAGAAAATGGACTCTTTGTCACACAGCGCCTCCCATGATTCATGCATTCAAGTATAATGAGCAATGTATATTCATCAATTGATTAAAAAAATATCACAACTGCTGGCATCCATCAATCCATGGCGGCGGCTGCGGCGGAAGTTGTCCAACTCACAAACGGTAGCTAAATGTTTGGACGGGACACCGACTTAAATATGTGGTGTTTATTGCTCAAAGTAGGTCGTTTGCATGGAACCGATATGGACTCTAATTTTTTCATTCATTCGTTCGTTCAAATGTACAGTGCAAAGTCTGCTGGCAGAAGCCGGAAACCTCTTTAACAGTTGCAAGAAATAGCAACGCCAAGTAGTCCGTGATTCGGTGTGAAAAAGTGCAGACAGTCGCAAGAAATATCAAGGATAAGACACCCACAAAGTCTGTCATTCGGCGTGGTAAAGTTTTTCTAAAGTTTTTGGTCTTTGTAGCGAGGAAGAGCGCAGCGAGACTTACCTGTCGGAGTCCTGGAGAACAGTGACGGGAAATGCCGAGCGCACCAGGAAAAAGATTCCGTCGACCAATGAAATCATCTGCTGGCTAAAGCGAGCCGCCGATTGGCTGGCTGATAAATTGGACTCTTCCTTGGACTGGAGTGCGGAAGAACGCGATCCCGGAGGCGCGTTCGTCTCTATATGTTGGCACTGCGATGGACTGGCGACCTGTCCAAGGTGTACCCCGCCTCCCGCCCGTTGATGCTGGGATAGGCTCCATACTAGTAAGGAATAGGTGGAAGACGACGATGGATGGATCCGTGCAGCACCCCTGCTGGCTCCCGCGCCAGCCTGTCCGCTCAGAGTCATCCGCCAGGACCAGCGGCATTCGGGCCAGCCCGTCCCCCGGCCCCAACACCAGGCCGACAAGCGGCGGACGGTCCTCCAGCCCACCCAAACCCAGCGGCGCATCCTGCGGCCCACACCGATCCAGAGGGATCCTCACACAGGCGGTGCTGCAGTCGCAGGAGGACATTTTTGGGGGAATAACGGGGATCAATGAGCGGCTCGACCGCCTGATAAATGTTCTGGAACGTTTGTGGACAAATAAATTAATCTGGCTTCATGAATCGTGTGATCGCTTCTTACCCATTCACATTGTGGAAATGAAATTCTGGCGTGAGGACGATTGCCCGGCCGGGACCGGCGTCCATCCCTCCAGCCTCTGCCTATCGATGATCTGCACATTGATGGAGTGGAAACCCTTCCGATGAATGTAAGAGTGTTCCTCAAGGGACGGCGCTTTTATGGCAACATGAGTGCAGACTTCAGAGAATTAGACATGAGAGAATCCGGCTGTTGCTGCAAGTTGCACTTTAATATTGGCCTGTTCAACCGCACCGTAAGGGAATTTAATGTTCCTGCAGGAGAGGCGGATGATCAGGTCCACAACCATGGGCATGGCCCGGCTGAGGGTCGGAACACCGGAACAGTCCGCCATCTCCCGCTAGAAGGAGCCAGTGACCAAGAAGCCGCGCACGCTCAGCACCAGCGTCGGCACTGGCACAGGTGGGCTCCTGGCGGTTCTGCGCTGGAGCGCAGGTCGCAGCTCCTCACAAATTTGCAGGAGAATGGCCGCAGAAGCCGAAACCGGTTCACTAGCCACTCGTCAGATTTGTGGAGCAGATCCTCCCGCTCCCTGAAATGTCGCGCCCCTCTTATCACGGCCGTCTCAAGAAATTTGGGGGCCCCAAGCAAAATGGATATGGAGCCCCCCCCCACCACAATGATACATTGTTGGAGTTCACACAAACTTTATTGAATATAACTATGAAATATATTTTAGAAAAATTGTTGAATATTATTTAAAAAAAACATCACCATCCCATAACAACCATAAAAAAGTGCAAATAGCATTGGAACAAAACAAAAAAATCCATGCCAGCCATGATCGAAGAATTCTCTCACCATTTTTCATGGTTCTCCTGTAATACTCTTTTGTAAATCTTCGAGGTGGATGTTCAGAATTTTGTGGGAATTCAATATCAGTGATTTGCACTGGTCCTTCGCTCAAAATTTGACAGCGCACACTATCAGAGAGTTGTCTTGGCCACAGTGCAGGTCATCAGCTATTATAACTGCGCTTGCAGTACCTTGTGCTGTAGAGGTGACATCAGTGCGAGGTTGTCCATCAACTTCTATTGCTTTTTTTTAAAAATTATATTTGATTGATTTTCTCATTCAAACAACACAATACGTATAGAACATAGTGGCAGTGAAATTACTGTCAGTTTTTATGCTGTTTTTTTGTAGACAGTCCATTTTTCCCATCTGCTTTCGCATAATGATTGTTGCAGTTTTATAATATGTGTGAGTCCCTCCATAAGGTGTGTCTCATCAATGATCTCCATCCAGTTCCTCCAGGTAGGGGGGTCTTCTTTGTACCATTTCCTTGTGATGGCTTTCTTGGAAGCCGCTAGTAAAATCTTAATCAGATACCAGTCTCTGTCTTGGATGTTTTCTCGAGTTACATTTCCCAAGTATAGTGCAGTGCATGTTTTAGGCAGCTCATAGGCGAATATCGTTTTCATCTCTTTCCACACATCGTTCCAGTATCTTGTAATTTTGGTACAATACCAAAAAACATGTGTGTGACCCACATTCTGTTCCCCACACAGTCTCCAGCAGAGTTGTTGAACAGGCGATCGTCCCTTTTTCATTTTCGGTGTGATGAAAAATCTCACAATGTTTTTCCAGCAAACTTCTCTCCATATTCTGGAATAACTAGTTTGCTGTGTTTTCAATATATCATACCACATCTCGTCAGTTATTACTTCCTTTACTTCTTTCTCCCACTTATCTCTTATGTACAAAGTTGAAGTGTTTCTATTTGCTACCATACCTTGGTACAATTCTGATATTACTCTTCCAAATTTGTTCTTGTGCGCATTACATAGAGTCGCAATCACTTTATTTGGTTGATGGGAGATCTGGCTTTATTTCTTCATTAAAATAGTCTCTGACTTGTAAATACATGTAAATATCTTGATGCTCTAATCCATATTCCCTTCTTAATTTAGGAAAACTTCTGATTTTTCTTTTTTCAATTACTGTATCTAATATATCCATCGTCATCTTCCGCTTATTCCTTACTAGTAAGGGTCGCGGGGGGCTGGATCCTATCCCAGCAGCCTTCAGGTGAGAGGCGGGGTTCACCCTGGACAGGTCACCAGTCCATCACAGGACCAACACATAGAGACAAACAAACATTCACACTCACAGTCACACCTACGGTCAATTTAGAGTATCAATCAGCCTCGTCCCCTCTTGATGTCTTTGGACTGAGGGAGGAAGCTGGAGTACCAGAGAGAACCCAGCAGGAACAGGGAGAACATGCAGACTCACACAGAAAGTGTATCTAATATATTCAGGCCTCTATTTGCCCGTTGTTTAAAATTCTGGTTCAGAGTCCCTGGCTTGAAATTAGTGTCATACACCATCCAATTCAAAACTTTTATCTCATTTTCCAATCTGTACTTCCTTACTACTTTGTACCAGATCTCCAAGGTGAATTTGGTGATTGGATCCAGCTTTCCTTCTTTTTGTTTGAAGATATTTCTATTATTTCTATCTGCACATGACAGTTCTCTATATTTAACTCTATCTCCTTCCATCTTGTGGCACAGTTTGTTTCACACCAGCATATCAATGGGCGGAGCTGTGCAGCATAGTAATATTCTTTAAGGTTTGGTAGCACCACCCCCTCCCCCCCATCTTTAGATATTTGAAGTGTTGTATATTTAATTCTTGGTTTGCATCCCTTCCACATCAATCTTGACATTTTTCTGTCCCACTCTATAAATTGTGAGGGAGGGATCGGCACCGGCAAACACTGAAATAGATACAAAATTCTGGGCAACACGTTCATCTTGATCATTTCTATTCTTGGGCGAAAATCTAACATCAGAACTTCCCATCTTTCCATGTCCTTTAAGATTTCTTGATTTAAAGGTTTGTAATTTGTTTCAGATAATTCAGACGGATTTTTTGTGATTTTTATTCCTAAGTAATGGATGGATTTTTTGTCCCATTTGAAACTATGTCTTTGTTGAATTTCTGTAGATGGGGAGTAATTAATGGACAAGATTTGTGTTTTTTCAACACTTAACTTCTATCCAGACAGGTGCCCATAGAATTCTAACAAGGTCGTCAATTTCGGTAGGCTAGAGTCTGTTTTTTTTAAATATATCAAGACGTCATCCGCGAACAGCCCAATTTTGTGTTCCGCATCTCTTATATTTATTCCCTCTATTTCTTCTTTTTGCCTCACTATTGAGCTAGAGGTTCAAGAAAGATAGGGTGGGGGGGAGACAACACCCCCGTCTCGTGGACCTTTCTAACTTGAACCACTTAGTAAGGCTGCCATTTACTTTTATTCTGGCTATTGGGTCCTGATACAGTGTTCTAACACATGAAACAGACTCTGGTCTGAAGCCAAATTTCTCCAAGCAAAGATACAAGAATCTCCAGCTAACGCTATCAAAGGCTTTTTCAGCATCTAAACTTATTAATATGGCACTTTCTCCTTTTCTTTGTGTTTCTTCTAGTATATGCAATGTCCGTCTTATATTGTCCTGGGTCTGTCGCCCTTTAGTGAAGCCAGATTGATCTTCACAACTTCTGTTGCTTTTGAGGCCAAAGTACCACTGGATGTATTCTCTCCCATGTCTTCTCCCTCCTGGTTATCTTCTTCATGAAGAGAAGATGTTGATGGTACAGCTGGGAAAAGAATAACCTTTTTAGTTTTACAACATACTGTTCATGTACAGAGTGCATCACTGTACAAAGTGCATCACTGCATGTCTGACCCCAAGGCATTTGGACAGGCACTATGCTATATAAGATAATCTGAAATGTAAGTGGTATTTTCACAGTTTTTACAGAATTCAAGATCTGAGATGTATACTTATCAGCTAGACTCTGGGCAAAGCTTGTGTTACCTTGTGTTGATGAAGTGCTGGGAGTTTGTTTTGGGTTTTTTTACCTGTCCTGTTCAGCAGCATCAGTGCTCCTGGTGCCTTGTTGTACTGAAGCAGTTTTACTCTGCAGAGGAGGAACCTGATAAATTCCTCCTATCGCCATTTATGTTTAACTTGATTAGGAATGGTGTTGGTTCATTGATGAAGCTACTGGACTGAGGACAGGAGTGGACAGGAAGAGAGAACAGGGACAGGATAGGGAGGGGGGAGACAAAAACAACAACAGTAGCAGAAAAACGAACAAACAAACAACAACAAAAAAACAGTAACAACAACAACAGAGAGAAAGAAAAAAAAAAGAAAAAAACATTGGTTGCAGAATTTCCAGTGCAGGCTCACCACTGGGTTTAATATAATTTTTAGATAAACGTCTGAGTGTGTGATTGTGGATCAGTTGTGCACCGCATATGTGTATGTGTGTATGTGTGTATGTGTATGTGTGTATGTGTGTGCTACGGTTTGTCTTGGATGCTGTGGGTAGCTGACTGTAGCTGATGTGGGGGACCAGGACATCACACCCCCAGCCCAGGATAGCAGGCAGGTCAGGACCAGGCCACAAAAATAAACATCACCCATAGCCTAGCCTATTTTGTTTGCCTAACGTTACGTGCAGCAGCAGCACTTGTACAAGGCTGAAGACTCAAATGGCTAATTTATCAAATAAACTATCACTTACCGGTGTCTTGTTTTTTTCTTTGCTTCCTCTTTTTCTAAATCGGAAGCTCAGGAGTCGCGAACTTCGCTGGCTGGCAGAATTTCAGGGACAAGCCGCAAAAGGTAGGGAGGCCTCATTGGCGGGGCCTCCGAGGACGGTGTGTCGCTGCATTTTCCTTTCACTACAGTTGCAGAGTGGGGCAGACAGTTTGTCATTGCTTTTAGTTCCTAATCAGTTGTTGTCTGGTGGCCCCTGACAGCTCGGGGCCCCAAGCACTTGCCTGATTTGCTTGCTTTGTTGCGTCAGGCCTGCGTCTTATAGCACCGTTTTCCACGTCCTCCAACAGTGCTGCCATTGTTGAAAGTTGCACATTCCGCACAATCGTGAAGGCTCTTTTATAGCTGCTTAAGTACTGCCATCAGGTGTTTGTGTTTGTGTTGAAGGCTTTTTTGTGCCCGATGTATGTGCGGTTGTCAAATAATGTCAGTTACCGAACACCGCCACAGGGTGTCGCCAACGGACCAAAGTGCAGTTAACGCAAGAATCGGCTTTCCGCCAACTTCTACGGCACCTCCGGAGTTGGCGTGAAACAGCGCAAGAATCGACGAACTTTTCGCGTTGACACATCTGAGCGTGAGCGCCGATCCTGGCGTACGCAAGTTTTTCTTGCGTAAACCGCGTTGATACATGAGGCCCCAGGGCGTCCAGGGTGTCCCCCGCCTCTCGTCCCCAGTCCCCCCGCGACCCTTAACAGGATAAGCGGAAGAAAATGGATGGATGGACGCTCTCAAAACTTGTTTACTCTATCTTTACCTTTAAAGCTCGGACTAGGTCACACCAAAGGCTCTACGTTATATATGACGCAAGCTCGCTCTTAAAATAAGTGTGTTACGGTTGTTCTACTGATGCCCATAGAAGTGGAAATACTGGCCGCCACATCCTCCCAGGTATGCTTCACCTCCGATGGCTTTGATGGATCTCTGATCATGACGTGGTCGTGCGCCCCCCCGTGGTGCAAGAAGAGGTCCATTTTTCCAGATGAGAAGAACGCCCGAAACATATCCATGAATAATTGGGTGTTTACGACTGCCTATTTTCAACGTGCGCCGCTATTTGCGCTCTCATTACAAGCACTCGATATGTACCAAAATTAGGCTGAGAACCCGAGCGCACGGCTCACACACCGTCACCACCGAACTGTAGCTTGATTAAATGGGGTCTGTCGGGATCTTGTTAGTCAAGGTCCATGACTCATCTGCAGCTTCTTGTGGTCTGACAAAAATAGATGTTTAAAATTTGAACGGCGCCACACACAACTATCATAGCAGTCTCAATTCTGTGTATCCCGTTAGTCACTGGCAAAACCTTCACAATCATTGCTGTGGAGAACCAGATGAATACAGGTGTTATTGGGAGCTCTGTATACCTGTTCATAAATGCTGGTTAGTTTAGGAAACATTAAACCTTTAAGTTGTGGATCTGATTTGCACAGCACAATGCCAGTGTATTAGAATGAGAGTGTTTAACCTGTGTCACCCATGTAAATTTCTCAGAGATTTAACATTTGAACTGTAGTTAACAATGATTTTTGACAAAAACTGATTTGAAAAAAAAACTGAAATAATAAATAAATTGACATCATTAAAGATTCCCACATTCCCTGAGGAAGAGGAAGCTTCCATTAAACAGGTAACACAAGGCCTGGAGAAGCTAAGGTTCCAGTCGTGGAGCTCCTGGTGACCACACAGCTGCTGTGATTCCTGAGATAAATGCCACAGTGGCATACCACATGGGACATTAACCCTGGACATACCCTACATGTTGCTCCATATACACACATATGTATACATATATACATACATATATATATACATATATATGTGTGTGTATATACACACAAACATAGATATGTATACACATATCTATGTTTGTGTGTATATACACACATATCTATGTGTGTATATACACACACATATATATGTATATATAGATATGTATGTGTGTGTGTATATATACATATATATGTATATATATATATATGTGTGTATATACACACATATATATATATACATATATATGTATGTGTGTATATACACACATACATAGATATCCAGCAACCCCGAAACTTTTTCTTATTTCATTCATGTTTATTTTTGCTTGAAGCTTTTCCAGTACCTACAGCTGTGGTAAATGACATGTTTCTATGGTCAAAAAGATCATTTAACCTCATCACATTAAATAAGAGGTTACTGTGCCATAAAAAAACAGAATTATGTCAATAATGGCTTGTATTGTTAATTGATGTTGACATTTACTCCAGATGGATCATTGTCAATAATTTTGATCATATTGTGACACATGTGTATTTAATTTTCATTTTTTCATGCATTGCTGAGCCTAATGACACCTACATCAGAACTTGAGTCGTAGGCTAGACTAACATAAATCAAATTATGGTGAAATGGGAGCAAGTTCACCGACGCAGGCGAATGAGAGCTGGTGAATCTTTAACTTTACACCCTTCCCCACCAGGCTGAGTTGAAAACCAACCACTGGCATGTGTACCGTTTGATATGTGATGTTCTGAAGAGCAGGAGAGTTCGCCTGATGAAGACGTCAGAGCATTGTTGCCAACTTGGCGACTTGCTCGCTAAATCTGGCGACTTTCCAACTCTCCATGGCGACTTTTTTTTTTTGTCAAAAGCGACTAGCGACAAATCCAGCGACTTTTCCTGGTGTTATTGGAGACTTTTCTGACATTTGGAGACTTTCGTAAAAACACGTATCTATGTTCCGTAATTCATGTACTCAGCGAGCAGTGGGCTCTTCCTGCTCCGCCCGAAAGTAGTCACACGCAGGTGATCACCGCATCTAGCGGCGCTGCAGTGGGCAGTCGCAGGCAGCGGCAGTCAGGAGGGGAGCAGAGACCCTCACACATAGACGTGCCTATGCCCTCACCCCTCTGCGTCCAGGCAGTAAACGAATCGCGCATGCGCAAAGCCGCCGAGGAGATCCCACCCCTCGTAAATGTGAGATCAGATAGCGGGATGTTAAATAAACGTAAAGGTTCATTCATTTCATTCGTTGTCATCAAATCACTGCATTATACAGTATTATATGATATGATATGATATGATATATGTATATACATACATATATACAGTATATGTAGTTCTAAAACATATTTAGGTTTTTTTAATCACTTTTTCTCTCTACTGCGAAGTCTCCTACAGCGTCCATTGCGATCACGTGAACATTATGCAAATTAGGCGATGGCGTCATTTGGCGACTTCCAGCAACTTTTAGGACAGCCAATACCGACTTTCCTTACTGAGGAGTTGGCAACACTGCGTCAGAGCCACTTGTTAGCATTACTTGAAACCAATTATGAAATTAAAGGTTTCTGGACAAACATTTGTGTTTGACTTCTCCTGCTAACCCCACGTAACACGTGCTGCCAGATTCCATCTTCTACAATGAAATCTGAAATGATTTGCCCCAGCGACTTCATCCTCATAAGGTCATTAGCCACTCGAATATTCCAGAACACTCCTGTGACGTCAAGTGATTTGGAATTGTAGTTCTACATATGTCCACCAGGAGGCACTGGCCAATTTAATAATGATTGTTTACGGCAGTAGCCATGTTTTACGGCAGTCTCACTGTTGTTGTCCGCGCCGCTGTTCCTGCCTTTGAAAGTCTGTTATTAAAAACAGTTGCTGACCTTCCATGAAACTGTGAATTCATGACAATTCCAATAGCCAAGATGGCAGCTATTGCCGATTGAAACTTTCTGGTTCAAGTAAGCATTCACATTACGTCAACTACATCTCTGGAAAATTCTAACCATTTAAAACATCGATGTTCACATTCTCAATATGATACACAGCAACGTGATAAACAGGAATCATAGTTTACCTTCAATCCAGCAACTCCGCTATAAACTGACAGAAACCAACAGAAAGCTCAAGTCCCTCTTACCACCAGATCCTTGACACACGCACGTTGTAGTGCGAAGCTGATGGTCTTTGGGTATACTTCTGATAGTTTTAGAGACGCCTGTTCTTTATTTTCACAAAGACTGAAAAAAATTGCTTCATAAGTGACAAAAATGATGTTTAAAGATTCTCTGTTTTCAATTGAGAACATCCATTTCCCGCTTATCCTGTTAAGAGTTCCGGGGCTGGAGCCTATCCCAGCAGCCTTCAGGCGAGAGGCGGGGTTCACCCTGGACAGGTCACCAGTCCATCACAGGGCCAACATAGAGACAGACAACCATTCACACTCACAGTCACGCCTACAGTCAATTTAGAGTATCAATCAGCCTCGTCCCCTCTTGATGTCTTTGGACTGTGGAGGAAGCTGGAGTACCAGAGAGAACCCACACAGGAACAGGGAGAACATGGAGACTCCACACAGAAAGATCCCGTGATGGAGCCGGGACTCGAACCCAGAACCTTCTTGCTGAGAGGCAACAGTGTTAATGACTGTGCCACCCCAACTGAAAACAGAGACTCAATAACTTAATAAGTAACTGCAATAATGTTCATGAGACCAAAATTGAAAACCTGAATCAGACCCAAAATTTTAAAACCCCAAAATTAATTTTTAAGATAATATTTTAAATGAATGGCATTTTTTCATGAATGTTGGTTTATCTATTGTAGCTCTTTACAGTACTGTCCACACTAAAATATGTTCATGCTGCTGAGCTATATTTATATGAATCAAAAATCCAGAGGGATGGTTTGTGGGGCACTGTCTGAAAATGCAGTCAAACAAGTTTGGTGTCAATTGAGCAGAAAATGTAGAAGGATAGGATAGATTAGAATAAGTTCGTTTCTGGGAAAAACAAAATGATGGACTGATGCCAGCTTTTGGTTTTCAAATTTAGATGATTGCCAAAGTGCCACCATCGGGACAATTGGCACGCAAAGCCATTTGAGGAAGTTCGTCACAAAACTGAACTTGCGTGCAAAAAAAAGTGTTTATTTTAATGAACATGGATGGTCAATAAAGGTCAATTTAGTATTCGAACACTGTTTTTGCCATGGGCCTGGGGTCAGGCTGGAGCCACAAAACCACATGAAGGCCATTCACGCTGTCACTGTGGAGGCGAACTTTAGTATGTAGTCCATGGTTGGCATTGTGACTGCATGGCATGATGAGAAGACTATGGATTCTGCCAGACACAGTCAGAAATTTGATGTCAGTGATAATGGCAGCTACCCAGATGACGTTTGAGACACTCAGAATGAGATGTCACAGAATGTTTTTGATGCTATATGTAGGTGTGGAATTACAGCACAGACTCAGTCCATAACTCGAAGACTAAAGTCAATTAAGGTGCTGTTACCATTCATCTGCAATAAACTCCCACCAGTTAGCCACGTCACTCAATTTGACATGGCACATGAGCTCCCTCCGCTTCACGTAGATTCTTTATCTTTAAGAAACAGTGAAGACAACCGTGAGTTTTTTTGTTGAAGCTATACATTAAAACGCTAGTTTCCCAAAAATCTGGAGGGGAGTAATGTCTGAAATAGAGGCGAGGACTGTAATTCCATGCAGAGTGGACAGTACGCGGACAGGACGCGTGCCTGACGTTTACGTTTTACGTGATGACGTTGCGCTATGGGTCCTGCTAGGATGGCAACGGCAGGTTGACATCGTTTCACTGCTTAGTATAAACTATTTAAAAGTTAACGGAACCCCCTGGCACAATAACGTCGGCCAAACCAAGAGTTTTGAGATAGTACACGCTTTAAACACACAAGCGCCCGGCAAGGGGAACGGTAAGTTCACTGGGCTGCAGACAGCTTTGCAGTATCAAAGTGACACCGAGTGTATGAGTGTGTGCTGCTAGTTACTCATACTCGTCAAGTCATGTTCTGCACACACTCCTGTGTGTTTGTCGAGACAAGTGTATGCACTGGAGGTGTGTGAAGCCTCATCAGCCTGAGACAATATTGTCCTGCCCACGTTAAACACCGCTACGTCCTGCTAGCAGCTAGCTAGCCTAGAGTCCTGCTGCAGCGAATTAATGTTAACCCAACATGTCCTTCAGCTGCTTATCCTCGTGTGTGTGTTTGTGTGCTTTCTTTCTTTCTTGTTGTAATATAACATTTATTCAGTTGTACAAAGCTCCTAAAAGAGCCCCTTCCCATTGTTGAGGCTGCATTTGTACGTCTGATTTAGAAACTAGAGTTGCTAATATTCTTAATCAATGCCATGTGATGCCAGTCGAGTTGTTAGTCAATATTTCTTGGGTATCAGGAACATGGTTCAAGTTCCTTAATTGGCTGTATGTTGGGTAATAGTATTATAATCCAGCTGTTTTCCATCTTTGTGTTTGCATGTCAAGTGGCACTATGCCCGCAGCTACTGTGGATCACAGCCAAAGAATATGTGAGGTTTGGGCCAACAACCTGGAGGAGGAGCTGAAGAGGATAAGACATGTCATCCGCAAATACAATTACATTGCTATGGTGGGTGGTGCTCACAGGGGCACTCAGATGGAGCTAAATTTTCTTAGTTCATAACAAGCTTTTCATTTGCAGGACACAGAGTTTCCAGGTGTAGTAGCCAGACCCATTGGAGAGTTCAGAAGTAATGCTGACTATCAGTACCAGTTACTGCGCTGCAATGTGGATTTGCTCAAGATAATCCAGCTGGGTCTCACCTTTATGAATGAACAAGGGGAGTACCCTCCGGGAACATCGACATGGCAGTTCAACTTTAAGTTTAACCTCACGTAAGATGACTTACCTGCCTCTCATTTTCTGCCCAATGCATTCATATGCTGGAGTCTTGATTCCATGTATCCTGTTATATGAGCATGAACACATATATAACATAGTAAGTGATTGCACAAGTAGTTATGGATACTGTTATATTACAATGTTAAGAACACAGTTACAAAAATCAAGTGGATTTCATGATTTACTGATGTCATCTGTCTTTGTCTTGTATATTGGTAGTGAACACTGTGTAATGTGCGAGGGTCCTTTGTCTCCAGGGAGGATATGTATGCACAGGACTCCATTGAGCTCCTGACCACTTCAGGGATTCAGTTCAAGAAGCATGAGGATGAAGGCATCGAGACGTTATACTTTGCGGAGCTGCTGATGACGTCAGGAGTGGTTCTCTGTGATGGGGTCAAATGGCTGTCTTTTCACAGGTAATTAGAAGTCTTCTCCTATTATTATTGCAATGACTGACACAAGTTTTGTCCCCATTGTCTGTGGAGTGGTTGGTTCTGCATTGTCACAAATGCTCCCTTTGAAATCTCTTAATTTGAATTCTCAATTTTACGTCTGACTTACAACAAATATGACTACCACATACCCTGACTGCTACTTTGCTTGTACTGCATGTTGTCCTTGGCACGGCTATGGGTTGTTTGGTGAAAACATCCCAGACAATCTCTACTTTATATCTCAGTCAGTGCACTGCCTGAATTCTGTTGGTCATCCAGTCACTGTAGATCTCATACTTGTTTGATCACAAAACATGCACATAGAGACAGCATCAAAGCTATCCAGAATCTTCTGTCAACTCAGTGGCCGATTTTAGTCATGGACGTTCTGCACTCCAGCATTATGTACACCAGTTTGGTCCATGAGCTGATGAACAGTTATTGAGTTTATTGAGAGTAGTAAGTGGTACTGTCCTTTTGCTTCTTCTTTGTAAAAAGTTTTGATTAATCTGGGGCTGGATAATATATTGACATTGCATGAATTGCAATGTGGCCCAGCACAACATCCCAAATCGCAGAGGTTGCAATATTTGCTAAAAATAAATTGTTTATCAAAATACCATTCCAAATGAGGTATTGTTGTTTCCAAATTTCCACCTCCAAGGTTGGGAATAGCACAAGATGTACATTGACTCTTCTCGCGAACACCGCAAATACGACCCCTTTGAAGACAGCACTGGCTCGTCGGTACAAGCCAAACAAGCTGTGTGCTGTCAGTCGAGAAGTCATGTCGGAGAAGAAAGTAAGAGTCGATTTATTGGAAAACAGCCAAGTTGAACCCTTGCACCCTTACTAGGCTAATGTGTCAGGGTGATGGTAGTTATTAGCAACTACATTTCACATGTACACAACTGTGCAGGTCCCACTGCACTTTCACTCTCATATCAGTAATTAGCACGCAAAATGTCACAATGACAGCATGTTAAAATATGTCTCCTTCCATCTCTGTCCTGTGATCAGAATAAGTTGTTTCACCTCAAACCATGTGACACTTTGCCGTAAAACACTTTTCCATGTCCACAAAACAGGTTATAATGAACAAGCATCCTGTATTTTACTGCTTGCATCAGCAGATGGCGCTTCTGGCACATAACTACATAATGAGCTAATTAAGTTGTAACTCATTTTCTACTTTGTTTCCCACTTTCTTCATGGAAAACTGAGGCGAAGATAACCAGGCTTGGTGAAACATACAGAGGTTGGGTGTGAAACAACACTGTCATCTCTTAAAGGTTCTGAAGATACGCGAATGACTCGCATCGTTTCAAACTTTGCCATTTATTTCATATGATTACTGGCCTGTGTCAGCAGGTGAAACAGGTGAAGAACCAGTACAATGACGCTTGTACAACGCAAAGCAATAATTCATAGCTAATGATACACGCTCAGACCATCTGTATTGGTATTGATTAAGTGGTAAATTAACACAAAATTAATGGTGATTTTTCAGCAGGTCTGAAAAATGACTGCGCTCAGTCACTGTCTCAAAATTCTTTTGTGTGTGGTGGACAGGATATTTGCATACATCATTTCCCTTCAAGAAAGAAGTGCAGCTTGAACATACCAGTCTGTGCCTGTGTCTGGTTTGACAATTGTCAGTAGGAGCATGAACTCTACAGTGTGGATGAGAAGAATAAGTCTCTAGGAAATGAATTGTGTGTCTTGCAGTGGCTATGACTTTGGATACCTGATCAAGATTCTGTCCAATGCCAACCTGCCCGAGGAAGAGGTGGACTTCTTTGAGATTCTTCGCTTGTACTTTCCAGTCATATATGATGTGAAGTACCTTATGAAGAGCTGCAAAAACCTAAAGGTACCTAGAGAAAAGTTAAAGCAGATGAATTTTGATGCCCTCAGGCCACACTTGAACCTAGGAGAGATGATTCCAGGGGACTGACTGACTGTTTTGTTTTCAGGGTGGTCTGCAGGAAGTAGCTGAGCAGCTTGAGCTGGAGAGGATCGGACCACAGCATCAGGCAGGCTCAGACTCTTTACTCACAGGCATGGCTTTCTTCAAGATGAGAGAGGTAGGCTCCATTGCTTCTACCAGATGTTCTCCTGTTGTTAGCCAGTTTGTTTTATCGAAGGCTCAGGTTAAAGCATCTTTTTTAAGATAAATGAACAGGAATTCTGTTTTGTTTCGAGATGTGATGCTTGTAAACTTCAGGGATGTGCTGGTATGACAGTATCGAAATCTTGGAAAAAATCCCCTATCACAGGAATGTGGACCTTTGCTTGCAGTTAGTTGTAAAAATCTATTTTGTTAGGTTTTTTAAGGCAAATAAAAGTACGCTTTTTTGAAATTGAACAAAATAATGTTATCAGACAACACAGAATTAAGAACTAATTATTTATTAAGAATTCATTTTGAACATCGATATACATTTTAGGTCTGTTCTTCTAATTTTAAACACTTTATCAAATTTTGATATCGAATATTATTTCTAATTAACAGTTGTACTTTGTAAAATTGGATGGACAGTGAATGCAAATATTGTTATTTACCATTGATGTATGTGCACACAAATGCTAATTATTTAGATAAATTGATTAAAACACACACACACACACACACCATGAGTCCATTTTTGACAGAAAGCACTTCAGATTTACACAGTCTAGATTGAACCTGACAGGAAGGAATGTTTTCGATTGTTCCTTTTGTTTTATTTAAGAGCAATGGTACTATACAGAAGAGAAAATAAGACAAGTCCCTTAAATGGACAAGTATGAAATGCTAATGTGAAAGTACGAAGTGAAGAACCTTTCTTCTACTTTTACTGTTTTTACTTTACTTTTTACTGAAGTACAAACAGGATCGTACAGGGGATTGGTTCACCAACATACTGCCTTTTTCTCCTCTTATGAGTTTGGGTGTCTGTGTTTCGTAATCAAAAATCACCAATAAGTGAGCTATTGAAGTACATCAAAAGCAATAGAAATGTAGATTTTTTTTTATTGGTTTTGTCATACTTTAAATCAGCCACACAAACTCATAAGAGGAGAACAAGGTGGCATGTTGGTGATCCAGTCCCCTGTAGGACCCTGTTCAGTAGTCAAAAACACCACGAAGAGAGCCATTCAAGCACAAAAAAGCAATAAAAATGTTGACTTTTTCAAAAAAGGGAATAAATACAGACAACATTTGTTATTGTTATTAGGTATTTTTACATTGCGGTATTAATGCTTTTACTTCGGTAAAGGATATGAGTACTTTTTCCATCACAGCAGGTCAATGAGCAGTGTTTCAGTGACTCTGCGGCTCAGAAAATAGTGTTTTATTGGTAGCCTCCCACCATTACATGATTTTCCATTTTTGGAGATACACACCTTTCTCGGTCTGTCTAGAAGGTAACTCTTTATTTGCACAACTCTCGCGAGATTTGTGTCCGTTGTTACTACGAAAATAATCAAACTCTTAGGATCTCTTGCAGTTCTAGGGTTCCGTTGTAGACACGACCCTCTCTGGCTTTCTGTCAAACTAATGACAAAAGACTGTCATGTGATGTTACACCAGACAATGTTTCACACACTCAGGTATAGCTTGTGACCAATTTTGGCATTTTAATTTTTTTAATCAGTCCGGGAGGATGACAGCATTCGCAATTGATTAGTGACCAGTCTGCCCTCCTCTCCTCCCTCACCTGTTCACTCTCCTCGGGGGAGGTCTGACAGTTGGTGACAGAGAGACACAGACTCCTGTTCAACGTAAAGGCCTCTTCATATAGTTGTTTAATCTTATAAGCACACCTGGTTGGTGTCAGTGTCATTCACCATCACGTTAGTTTGGACTGTTTAAATAAACTCCTCCATTAACAGGTCTCCTCCCCATGCAGCTTTCTGCTGTGAGAACTGAATCACGGCTGAATTTATACATGGAAAATAAAAATGCTTGTTGGGTTTTGGGGTGAATTTATAAAACATCCTGCTGATGAAGAAAGTCAACTGATAAGAGAGAAAGAGAACTGCCTCCTCTGTATGTGTGTACTGCATGTATGGAGGAACTGCACCGACAGAGGGGAGAGACACTGCAGCCGTGTGATAATAAATTATATCAAAACTTCATTTAAGCTCATCAAAACTGTGGTCTTAAATAATTCAGCCATTTAATACAGATTTCAGTGCCCACCCCTACATGCAAAACAGGAATTGTAGTAATGGAATTACTCCAGGAATCGTTCTAGCACTAAATATGATTAAGTGTAATACACGTTTACATTGCCTAGCTTGTCATTAACTTTACTTAAACATATGCTGGTAAATTGTGTGAAGGATTTTGTTTATTTTTCAAGTCTCAGAGACTGTATGATCATGAAAATTTTCTCAAGGATAAAGTCATGGACATTTGTCGATAAAAATGTGCATTAACCTTGCATGTAATTTCCATTCCCTTCAGATGTTTTTTGAGGATCATATCGACGATGCAAAGTACTGTGGTCACTTGTATGGGCTAGGCTCTGGCTCCGCCTACGTCCAGAACGGAACAGGGAATGCTTATGAAGAGGAAGCTAATAAGCAGCAGTCGTGACATCACCCTGAAACTCTCTCATCCAGTGGACCACATCCACCATCAACGCTGCCCCCAAGAAAACCCGGATGATGACGATGATGTTAACAATGGAAGAACAAAAACCATACCTGCTCGGTTTAGCAAGCTGTTTTTCATAGGCTGTGTTCATCTAGACAAGTGAATCTGATGGTTGGTAGCTGTTCTCGCACATAATGCTGGTGCACCTGTGTGAGTGTAGTCTTTTACTCCTGTGAGGCAGCTGTTAGACGTCCGGTTGGTTCAGTTCAATTTAACATGCTTGAAGAAGATGGGATTTTAGTTTTCCTAAAGTGTTCAGTAGAATTGTTTTGCACTTTAAAGCTCTAACCTGATTTTATATGGAAAGCTGTTTCTGATGTCTCTCTCCTATCTTGGTTGCCTTCTCTATGTTCCCATTTGACATTGTGAACATCTTTACTACCACGACAACCGATCTCACCACACTCAGCCTTAATATTAGCTGCATTCTTCTCTTTGAAATTAATTTATTGTTCAGGTTGTGTGACTTGAACGATTCAACAAGGGATTGTCGCCTGGTGATGAGAAAGGGAGCTCTCGGTGAGCGTGTTCACATGCACACGAACAACAGCTCAGCTCTTCTATTTTGTTTTTTCATGTACAGATCATGTTTGTAATGATCCAAATAAGCACTAATGCCAGTTTGGGAAACCTTTCACAAGCTGCTATTGAATTTGGTATTCTTCCTCTGTTTTCCCATCTGCATTCATACGTGAGTACTTGCACACAATCTTTTTACAGGGTTTGTCATGATGCATACACCCATACACGCAAATGCATCACTCTGATTTCAGTCAAAACACAAAATGAAACAGTGAAAGAAATGTACTGGTAAGAGTACATTATCATTCATGTTTTTGAAGAGTTTTAGTATTGAGATAAAAAAACAAACATTTTAAGCATTGGAGAGAGGAAAAAATAATGTTGCTTTTTAACTTTTTGTTTCAGTGGAATTCATTTGTAGCTCTTGGCCTTTGAATTACATTTTTTGTATTTGCTTTCCAGTTCATACATGCTGCATAAAGGAGCCGCATGTTCTAAAATGTTTGAATAAATGCTGTGTTGTTGAATAGTATTCAGAATCTCCATTGATGTGTGTTGAAATGTAGGTATTAACCCTCCTCTGTCAAATACTGACATTGATTTTTCTTCTTACAGGGGATACTGTAAAGCAGTAAAAACAATATATTATGCAATATAAAACAGGAATGTTTTTAGATTTTGTAAATAAAGGCTTGGAGCTTTTCTACTGTGAACTGCTCTTTACATTGGGTCAACAATATACTGAGTCAAAATAATGAATTGAATGAGCAGACGAGCTTATTTATTGTTATAAGGCATCACAACTGTACAGTACATTGGCCCACGCGTCTACATTTTACCTGGAGGCAAACAGACGGAATCATAGAAAAATACTGACACAACCATAAAGCAATTTTTAAACGAGCATACATTCTTTAAACTCATTTGTCTGTGATGGTTTGACAGTCTCTGTCTAGTCAGGCTCTTCAGAGGATGAAAATATACTCTTTGAAGCAGTTGCAGTTTTTTTTGCTCTGCAGTAAAGTACATCCATATTATATTGTCAGTTTATGAAAACCTAACTTGGTGATCAAATCAGCATTACACTGGGACATGTTCTGCAGTCAGACGCTTGTTTGATCTGTAGACCAACCACATAAATATCAGGCAATGGGGAGAATATGTGCTGTCTCAGCACCAACTTTCAGGTTTAATGGCATTATCCTTCCACCATGCTAGAACCAGTCAGAGGAGCCCTTATTACACTGTAATTACTATAGTACTACACTTTTGGTGTTTTCAAGCAAGAGAACATGTTAGTTCTCATTCCTAAAATGTTCATATGCACAAATCTGTTCTTACAGCACTATTTTAGCCCTCAATTACGTCCCATTGACAGGAAGCAAAGCCTGATGACTATGTTGGAAGTCCTTGGTCCTCAGATCTATTGTGTATCTCCAGTAAAATCTGATATTAACATGCAAGCTTTGGTTCCTGTCTGTAAGACTCCACTGAGGGCTACACACCTCCCAAATTTATTCAAGAACAAATTGTTAATTAAGAACACTTCATGAATGAGGCCTGTTGTGATACAGATCACTACAAGTTGACATCCTGAGATGAAAGCATGCATGTGTTCACCCTGCCACTGAAAAAAAAAATTCTGCAGTGAAAAACATCACAATAATATCCTTCACTTTATGTTCCAGCATTTAGCATACTTATAAAAGCATTTATTTATGCTATTAACATAACAACATAAAACAACTACAACAGAGAGTACCTTCCTGTGGCACACACATATAAAAGCAGCCCAAACTCATTTGCTAGTCGACAGTGCAAAACTTGCCCTCCTCCATTGTTGCTCTGTGCTTGTCCATGTATCAACCGAACATCAGCTGGAACGCTATTTCATATGTGACACCCATGTTAGCTCAAGGAGCAGCGTCTCATGCTACTGCCGATAAGATGTCATTTTTCTCTTGATTGTTGAATACACGTAAACCTCTGAGAAGAAGGATGCATTGTGGGAAATATCAAAGATGTCATCACCAGGTCTCATTGTGATAGGCACAAACACTGAGCAGGGCACAGCATAGATCTGGTGGGTGAAAAAAAAACATGAACATGATGTTTAACCCCTCATTATTTCATTATTACTATTATTTCAATTGTTTTTGTGACCATTTTTTTTTTATCTTTAACTATCTTTACAAAACCTCTTCCGATTTTTTTTTTCCACAATTGATGTCTGCTTTTCTAGATTTATTTGTACATTAATCTCATTCATTTTTTAATCTTTTGAAAAGTCGGAGTTGTATCACTAAAGTTGTATTGATTGGTTGATTAAAAAATGTAAACTTACTCATCTGGATAGAAAGTTTTATCTCTGGCTATGCCTCATTTTCAATGGTCATCCCTGGGTTACTTGAACCTGAACAAACATTAATAGTGGTAATAAAACATCTCATTGTCATATCAGAGAAATACGATTGATTTTAGATTTTTTTTGTTTGTTTGTTTGTAGCTATAGCACATTATCTTACCCTTTTTGTTGGCTGTATTGTCACATTCTGTCCAGGAGGGGGTACTTGTGAGCAGTCGACTCTGACTCTCGCTCAGCGGCCTAGAGGGGAACTGGCTACTCTCAGCTGCTCTGGAAACACACAAATACACAGACAGAGACTTGATACTCTCTTGGAATAACAATAGTTGTATAATGAGGCTGTTTTGGACAATTGAAAATATCCCCCCAAAAATATTAGCCTTCTCACCAATCTGTTTTACTAGGTTCATTACTGGATTGAGATAGCTAGTGGAAAATCTGTCCTTCTTCACCCAAAAATCTATTCTTGCCGTTCGAGCAGGGCATGCTTCAAGTTTCCACATCACACTTCTGCAAATTGGCCTCCAAACTAGTTGTAATGATATCAATCACTATGTGATTAGCTTGCACACACATGTACCTTTCAGCATAAGGAAGAATGAATGTCCAAATGGAGATCAACAAAGTTTTTTTTTCACATCAACCTGTTCTAATTGTAGAACCCCTACAAATGTATAAAGGTGCAATTTATGATTCAGTAGGTTCATTAAACTTGCAGGCAATAAGCTGCTCAGGATTGACTTACACTACGGGCCAGGTGTGTGTGTGTGTGTGTGTGTGTGTGTGTGTGTGTGTGTGTGTGTGTGTGTGTGTGTGTGTGTGTGCATGTGCGCACACGCGCATTGGTGTTTTTGACTAACCCCTTGCTGGCAGAATGGGGGCAAGTAGGTGAGGAAGGTTGCTCTGGGTCCAGATTGACCAGGCAAGTTGGGTATGAGCAGCCGTCTCCTAAACTGAAGAGTCAGCAACAAACACAAATGAGTTATTATCAAGTTATTTATTGAGTTATTTAAGTTATTATTTTAGCCCTCAATTGAGTCGTACAGGCAGGAAGAAAGTCCAAATACTTGTAATTTCTGTTCCTGGCATTTTTTTTGTAGCATCTTTTTTGAAAATAAATAAATAAATAAATAAATAAATTGTGTTCCCTTTGGCTTCTGGAATGAAAGTCAGACGCATCAACTTCCTTTATGTAAGGTTAAAAAAGACAACTCATTTGGCACACTTCAGGTACACAAATGTGGCAAACACATTGGGCCTCCTCCTGTCCTGACCACAAGGTTTGTAGAATGTATTTACTTCGTAGCATTTCTATAAGTTTTGTTACAGTTTTAGTGAAGGATTTGTTAAATCAATTCACTGTCATATCTCTACATGGATTCACTGCTGTCTCTGTGGTATCAACAATCTAATTGAAGTCAAATACAAGCAAAGGTAAAAATGTATGTTTTTCATTTCTTTTAACAATTCACTCATCCATAGTTGCAATCATGATATTAAAGATGGGTTGTTGTTTTTTTGAGCTATTCTAGATTTAGTTTGGGTATATATTTTTAGGTGAGTCAACCCTTCCAGCGTCATTCTGGGGCTTCGGACACTAAATGACCTTACCTGGAGAAAATGGGAATTGGCCAATATTTGACTTCATCACCAAACACTTGGTGGAGGTTTTTACTGATGCCCAGACTGAAGCCATTCTTGTCTATGCCATGACGAAACACCGGGGCACGTACCGCCTCTAAGAGACAGACATGACACAGTCCCACAGTAAATCAGTACAATTACAAAGATTTCTTCTGAGTGTGTGTTTGTTTGTGTGTGTATGTGTGGGAGTGGGAGTGTGCGTGCACGAGCAGAACAAGAAGGTGTGACTGAGTAGAGTAGCCCTATCTGTTACTAAGCTGCTTACTGCTCTGAGCCCAGCATCTTTGGATGCCACTGTAACATACTCCTCTGGATAATACACACTCCTCAACGCACAGGCAAAGTGTGCCATTGTGCACACATAATGAGAAACTGCTCTGTCTGATAAAGAGGCTGCTTGGAGTCTAACAGAGGGACAAAATGCAATGTTACATTCTTCATCAGCAGTGTAAAGAAAACACAGACTGGGAGCAGATATCAAGTATAAATACTGCATCTACAGGCAGAACACAGACGCAAGTACATGTAAACATTACCCAAAGTGGATCTGTTCTTGCAGACGAGCCAGCAGTGATAGGTGAAAAGTGAAGCAAGGCTGACTGAGAACATAGAGGCCGAGAAAAAGAGGAACAGGATGTGGAACTTCGCTTGAGTGTCTGGAAGGCCGTTCTGGGGATCAACCAAGACAGGAGCACAATATATTTTTGCGTTAAGAGCTATTTCTATCACATCCCAAAATATTCATTCTTTATGAGCCTGTTCTATCTCCAAAGCCTCTGATGCAGTATTGAGAAGGTCAGGGGGTTTCTACTGTGGGTGAGTGCTAACAGATTTCTACTACTAAAGGGCTTTTATTTCATCACCACTGAATGCTTGATCAGTTACCAGGTATTCTCTCAGACGGAAATGTGCTCTACCTCCAGCCTTGTAGAAAGAGACACATATATATGAGAAAGGACACGCTGACCATTTATAGAGCACCAATAGACATGATGTTTGACTTACTAAAGGTCAACATTATTAGCTGATTCATCCACCTGTGATCAAGGTGTTGTGTTGACAACTAAAATGTAGTTGAAAGCTCCAGAAAAAGATACTTACTGTCCAAAACTTAATGAAGTATTTAAGATCTGTAGCAGTTATAAAAAGGCAGTAGAGTAGCGAATATGCCAAAAACAGCATGAAATATTTATAGTTGGAGAATCCCACACAGTTGTTGACCCTGTAAGAATGAAATGATGCAGGTCAGTGTTTGGAAAAGTGACAATTTGTTTGTTTCATTTGCGTCATTAGGGCCTGAGCCTGGAGGCACAGTACTCCGGGGCGAGGACCCTATTATTGTCACTGAAATTGGTTGGCATGATTCTTTACTGTGATTCATTTTCATTGAAAAAGAGGTCTCAGTTTGCAAGAAAATTATGATGCATAATGGTATTACATGATTCCCAAATGGAAAAATGAGAGGGAATGTGTACAATATTTGAGTAGGGAAGACATCACGACCAGAAATATTACAGATTATAGATATTCAGTTATTATAGAGATGTACACATTTTAACTACAACTTCACAGATAAAACAAAGTTTCCAGGGCACCTTGAAATTGCAAAACTTCATGCAAAACCCAGATTTCCACAAGCATTTAAATGTAGCGTGAATTTAGCAGTGTTAAGACTCCTAAAAAATGTGCATGCAAATGAATCCTGATCCGTGCTAACCAGGCTATCTGCGCTCAGATATTTGACAGTGTGTGTGTGATGAGTATGTGTGTGTGGGGGTCAGCATATATTTGTTACTTCCTCAAATTCAACACAAATTATTGTATACAATTTTACATCATATAATTAATCTCAGAATCCTGTAATACACATTGGTGTTTTTAAAGCTGAAACATTAATCATGGGGTAACCCCAAATAGAGTTTTTGACCTGATGTACAGCCATGCGAAGAAGTCAAGATGTGGTGTGGAATGTTCAAAATCTCTGTTAATATTTGGCTACAATTTTATTATTTCATGATTACACACATTATGTTATATACTTTAAATTCTACATATACAATAATGAATATCACAAACATATTGTTAAACAACTGTGTGTGAAGGCAGTGTACTCAGGGACATTTTTATTGCCAGTTTGATCACAGACTGGTTACTTACCAGGGACAATGGTGATCCATCTTCAGAATGCATCTGCAACACAGCATAGTGAGATGTCAGTGTAACTGAATCCTTTTTTGCCTGCCACAGTGTCTTTCCTCTAAAGGTGCACGAGCATAGAGCCATACTTATCACACACTGAACAATGGTGACATCGATCAGGCTTCAGCAGCTGGCAGCGGTCACAAAAACGGATTGCTGAGGAAACACAGTCCATTCAATCACACATCTGTCAGCACCAGTCTGCTAACACTTGAACAAAGACTAAGGGAGTGCAAGGAGCTCTGCATCTGCAACAGCATACTGGTGTACCTCCAGAGTTGGTGCGGGTGTAGATAGGCAGATCCTTGGCGATCCTCCTCAAAATCTCCTGCTGAGACTCTCCTCGATCTTCACGCTCAAGCATCTCTTTATCAGAGTAGGACAGGTGGAACTAGAGCAGAAGGAGAGACACATCCGTAACTTATCAATTCCTGTATTTCTGAGCACTGCATCATAAAAACTGGTTCAAATATTTTGTCAGACAAGCTGCATGGATTGCAAGAGAGATAATATGTTTCAGAGTGAAGCTGCAGCTCAGTTGGCAGCAAAGGGCGTGCTCTCCCAATATTATGTTCAGCCAAAGAGGGAATTTACGATTGATCACTACAAAGTGTCATGACAAATGGCTACACACACACACACACACACACACACACACACACACACACACACACACAAACTGTGTCTCACAACCTCAAATGATTCAGCCATCACATCTCATAAAGGAAAGCTTTCATCTGATGATTATTGCCTGCATGTGCAACCCCTCAGCTGACATTGAAATGCAAGGCAGCTTTTCTCCCAGTGTTCTCTCTAAGACATATGTTCACTCTGCAGAGTGGAAGTGCTGTGGTCAGAATCAGAACCATCAGAGAGCAATTCCATGCATTTCCACGGGAAAATATTATGAGTCCAAAAGCAGTGTTCAATCCCACAGCAAGGCTGCACATGACATCTACACTTCCAATGATGCCTCAGCTCCTAGCTGTCACACTCACCTCCTTCAGGGGGGTCATGGGCTGGGTAAAAATGGTTTGCCAGTAAGCCCAAACAAACATGATGAAGATGACATGATACACCAGCAAGTATACAACTGAAAGCAGAGAAAAAAACATTTTCATCATCATCATCATCATCATCATCATCATCATCTGGCATCATGGATAGAAATATATTTTACAATATAGCTTCGGTGAAGGTTGGAGATAAGATAAGAGAAGATGTATATGTTATATCAAATGATGTATTCATGTTGTAGTACTCATATGGTGTATAAAATACAATTTCCGAATTGTTGTTTATCTGGATGATTCTAAGTATAAATGCATTATATATTTTTTTCATTCACCCATCCACCTAATTTCTATACTGCTTTTCCATCAAGGGTGGGGGGGGGGGGGCGGAGCCTTTCCCAGTTGACTTCAGGCAAGAGGCGGGGTACACCCGATTAACCTAACTTGCATGTTTTTGGACTGTGGGAAGGAAGCCGGCGTACCCAGAGAGAACTCATGCAGGCACAGGGAAAACATATAAACTCCACACAGAAAAGCCCCAGGCTCGAACCTGGAAACTTCTGGCTGTGAGCTGACAATACTAACCACTGCACCACTGTGCAGCCCGATGTGACAGTTTTAAAAACATAAATTTGAAGAGCAGTCAGCCTTTTGTAGGCTGGAAAATACAGCAACATGATGTGGATTGCATAGTAAAGTATTATTTTATATGAATGTAATTTATTTCAGAGGGAATTTATATCACATCCTCCATCTGCTTAGTTCTGCCTTGGCAATCTCAGCCGAAGTCAATGTAAAAACCTATTCACTATTTTAAATGGATCCGTCCCAAATTTAATGGTTCCTTTCTTTCCAGATTTTGATGAAAATCAACCTCATATTCTTGCAATATGTTGCAAACAGAAACAGCAGCAAAGACATTACCATCTTGTGTGAGGCTAATGTTTTAATTTATTTCAAACACTTGACCAAAATTAAGGAGAACATATTGTAGGTTTACGTTTTCATCCCATAAAACTGTATTAAGTGTAGGAAAATGTCAAAGCACTAGACATTACGGGCAAAGATATAGAACATAATATTTAATGTGATTTTTGCAACTTCTTAAAATAGTTTTAATAAGTAAAAAAAAGGGGGTGGCACGGTGGTGCAGTGGTCAGCACTGTGGCCTCACAACAAGAAGGTTTCGGGTTTGAGTCCCGGCTCCAGCACAGGATCTTTCTGTGTGGAGTCTCCATGTTCTCCCTGTGGCTGCGTTGGTTCTCTCCAGGTACTCCGGGTTCCTCCCACAGTCCAAAGACATCAAGAGGGGACGAGGCTGATTGATACTCTAAATTGACTGTAGGTGTGACTGTGAGTGTGAATGGTTGTCTGTCTCTATGTGTTGGCCCTGTGATGGACTGGTGACCTGTCCAGGGTGAACCCCGCCTCTCGCCCGAAAGCTGCTGGGATAGGCTCCAGGCCCACCGCGACCTTTAATAGGATAAGTGGAAGAAAATGGATGGATGGATGGAAAAAAGTAATGAAGTGAAGGTATCAGTAAGGATACTAGTATCAAACATTTTAGAACAACTTCCAGCCATAATCTTCATTCATAAAGACTTCTGGCTTTGGCCCACATGGAAGTACCACAGTCTCTTTCCATAATGCTACCACCAGTGTTTATTCAGATGCTCCCTGCCTCCTAAAACCCCCACACAATATAAATGTCCTCCAATACTGAGATATAGATGCTTCAAACTGTATTCTCTATCAGAAATATCTGTGAGTTTTCTGTATAATCATATAATTGAGGTCATGAAATAATGACAATGATGACACAGGCTGCTGAAAATGTTTTGATGTGAGCTGCCCCAAGGACTCATCTCGCCAAGACTCTGAGCAACATCTAACACACTAAGTTTAAATAATTCTTCTTGATTCTTATTCAGTATGATAAATCACTTACCCTTTTCTCCAGTGTCTTCAACTGATTCTGGAAAATGAAAAGCTGCAGTTAGTTATTCTAAAACACACTGTGGAGCATCGAGGGAGTAGAAGCTTTTCAAGTCCCTAAATATGAAGATTTTAATTAAAGTTCTTAACACAACAATTCTCTCAAAGTGGCATTTTTCCTTCTTGATACAAGTTTGAATGACTGTCAGAAATCAAAAAGGCAAAACTCACATGGTATACAGCGCCATGCCAATGTGTCTGAAGTCATTGTTTCCCTCTTAAAGAGGGTAGTGTGTGTGTGTGTGTGTGTGTGCGTGCGCGCGTGTGAATGATGCCACAGACCGTCGAAGCTGCTGATCATAGGACAGCATCAGCAGCCTCATGCTTGAGCTTCCCAAAACCTGCACTAAACAGAGTGTGCCATTACACTGATTTGTTGTGTGTACTGATGGTCTGTGGAGTACAGCGCTGTGGCATTTACCTACAGGATAATAACGTCCAAGTCTAGTCTACTCTAACACTGACACACACCCTTCAAAACATTCAATATGTGACAAGTGTGAACCTGTTGGGAGATTCGGTTTTATTTTTTCCCTAATATCTAAGGATTGATTAGCTCAGCATACACATTCCATCTTCAATAATTAGTGTGTAAAGCAGCATAGCCTCTCCTCTTCAAACACACACACACACACACACACACACACACACACACAAATACAAATGGGAACACAACAGGAGCTGAGAGAAGGTGAGCCAAGGAGCGCAATTGAGGCATGCAGCCAAAAATTGTGTCCATATTGCTTTGCCAGCATTAAAAACCCAAGAAGGGGTGCGGCTAGACATTTTCCATCCCTAGAAAACATATAATATTGGACCCCCTTTGAAGCACCCATGGACCCCGAATGGACGCTTGCAGGCCACTTCATTAGGTCCACTTGTAAAATCTTAACACAACAGTTCAGCCATCAATTTTACAAATATAACGATGCCTGGATGCTCTAAATTAACTACCTATTCATTATTGTACAGTTGTTCTTTTTCTTTTTCTTTTTTCCTCCATTCACCCAATCAAGTGGTCACGGTTGTTTTTCAGCCCCCTAGACCACACTAGTGAACAAAGTGGATTCATTAGCTGTATCTTTTCACCTAACACCAAGGAGTTTCTTGAGGAATATGTAGGAGACATGGGAGGATTGTGTCATTCCCATAAATTCCCCTCCCTTCCAACCAGCCTGGGAGCCACGAGTGCAGGGACCAATTGTATCTGCACAGATGCCCTTCCAAGCCAGAGGTAACACTGAGAACTGAACCAATAGTCCCTGCTCAGGTAGGCAACATAATAACAGCCCACTGGACATGCTGGGCACCTGAAAGCTCCATTCAGTTAAGTGCACTTCAGTACGACACCACCACACGATGCTGTACATAATAACTTTGAGGTAAATTTAAGTTCTTTTGTCTGCATCCTCTGGCAGGGACATTTATTACAAATGACACAACTTACCTCCAAGGCTCTGCCACAGCCTGCTGTTGTTACTGTTAAGGCTGTAAAACAGTGGATAAATTGTTGTGAGCATCACACAGTCCTGGTGAAACGGCTTGCCTCACTAGGAAATTTTGATACATTTGATCTGAAAACATTTGAAAAATTTGAAGAGTTGCTTGATTAAATTATTTGTCCAGCTGAAGTTCACCAAGCTGAAAGTAGCCGGGAGAATGTCGTCACAGACACCAACTACTCTGACATGCAGAGAGATTTACATGACAGTAGGGTTGGGTATTGAGTATCAAGTACTGATTGGAACCGGGACTAACATTTCAATTCTCCCATAATTGTTCAATTTTTAAATTTTGGTTCCCAGTTTCGAAACCCAGTCCACCAACCAGAAGAAGAAGCCACTGAACAGCGTGTGCGCAGCCATGGAAAGTGCAGCGATGCTTGAAAGTATGGCTTAACTTTAATAAAATAAATGACAAGTCAGCTCAGTGCAACATTTGCAAAAGGATTATATCGTGCAAAGAAGGGTGCACGACCAACATCATTAAACACCTCTGGGTTCATGGTCTCGAAATAGCAGCGTTTCCCATCTGTGACACGCTATGCCGGCCTTCCTCTGTTAGTTCTTCCTCCACTGCCTCTTTCTTCGGCTCCGATCCTCAGCCAAACACCACATTATCAGGGAAGTAAAATGAGGAAATACTTCTTTTGCCAACATTGAGGCAGCTAACAATCTACATCCAGTGAACGTGTCTTCTCCCCTGCAGGAGACACTATCTGTCCAGGAGGCTTACGCACATTGTCTGAGCTAGCAGATATGATCATTTTCCTTAACAAGAACTGTTTATTATTTTATACTGTATTATTTTATACTGCTGCTTATCTGGACTGGGTTTTACAAATTTTTCCTCTTTTTTTCCCCAATATTCTGCACCAGGTTAGCCCATCTGTGGGAGTTCAGTAACATGTTTAAGTGCCTGCAGCATGAGACACTCAGGATGTGTAAAAGGTTAGCTAGCTCATTTAAAACATGTAAACTTTTCTGACCCTGCCTCTTAAAAGAATCGGAATTGAGAATCGTTAGGAACCAGAACTGAAACGAGGAATCAGAATTGGAACCGGAATAATTTTTGTGGACGAGCAAACGATGCCCAACCCTACATGACAGTGATGAGCTTAATGAGCAATGTGTGAAATCAACTGGTGAGGGTTTGAATGGAGGGGACTTCATTTATATGTAAAGTGCTGCACCTTAGCTCTAAGTAAAAAATGTAAATATGATGGCAGAGCTGGTGCATTGGCCTGCACCACATTGTGTAGGCATGCCTAATGAAGTGGCTATACTTGCTCCAATCAGGAACATTTCTAAAATTACGTAACTATTTTTCTGTTTCCAAATCTTGGACAGAGGACAAACAGTTCAAAGGCAGATGTTAGGTGCTTTAAGAGAAAGTGGGTCAGTCACAGATTGCTGGAGGTGAATTATGTAAACCACACAATAGGATTAACTGAGCTGCAGAACAAGACTGTCAGCTGCTACTTCAATATAACTGTCTCTGTGTCTAACTGCAGAGCACATGCTGGCCTTCGGCCGTCACCGTCCCCGTGGCCTGCTGCTGGTATTTTCATATGTCTGACCCATGTGATACAAATGCATCACAATTTAGGTCTTGTTCTGCTGCATGCAAAACATAGTTTTATGTTGGATTTACAGAAATGTCTTTATACAACATGAATGGCACCAGAAACACTATGTCAAGAAACTCTAGACAAGGGTCATCCCAGGACAAATGCTGGCTTACCTCCATGGTGAACCTGCTGGCACTTTATGTTCAGGTATCAGATATAAAATGACATGTAGGTGTTGACTTTCAAGTTCAGGAACCCTCTATCTGGGCATTTGTTTAGCACCATGAAAGCATTTTCAGTTCACCCCCCTTTTTTGCTGGATATTTTCTTTCCTTAGTGGTCTGACAAGCTACCAAAGGGAGATCAAAGAGACTCCACCGAGACATCCTAGAAACCATTTTGCAGGTCAAGTGTGTGTTCACTATATGTAATGACATGATCCAACATTCAGCAGCCATAGGTTGAAGGAAGATAGCAGGTCAGTAAGACTTCTTGCCAAGGATAGAGCTGTTCATGTGGCTGTGGTGGATTCAGATAATGAGGCTCAGCAATAACATGAAGCTTTTACAGAGGGGCTTTAAGATGGTGCTGATAAGAGTGGAGTAAAAGGATCTCCTCTTGATGAGTCAGGCACATGCCCTTATCCTGCAAATGCATATGATGCCATACACATAGAATACAGGCTCTTTCATAAAAACAAGGCTGTGATGAATGGAATAGACATGCCTGACTGTCCCTTCCCTGTTTAGCAATGTCTTTCCTGACTTGAACTGTTACTGTCATGTGACACTCTCTACACACTGCATACACAACCAGAAAGGCTTGTGCATCCAAAAAATAAACACTAAGCAAAGCATGTCTACACACACAGACACACACGCACACGCACACAGGCAGGCACACACAGAGCTGATACCTTACCTATACACAGCTGTAAAACATAAGCGTAGTAAGACCAAGCCACTATGAGGGCGATGAACAGTACCGGGATCCAATACAAAACTCTCTGGCAGCCCCTCTTGATACTACGCGAGCCCGACGGAGCCATAGTCTACGAGCAGATCATATCCCGGGTGGATTTCTCTCTCTCTCTCTCTCTCTCTCTCTCTCTCTCTCTCTCTCTCTCTCTCTCTCTATCTATCTATCTTCCTCGCTGCATCGTTGCCCGGATCAACCTAATCGACAGCTCAAATGTATCATCCCACCAGTCTCCCGCCCGCCCGTCCGCCTCCTGTGCTGCTGCACTGCTTGTCCTACTGTACACCGACTATGATAACAGACTGGATAGCAGACAGCTCTCACGCACGCACCGCCCTCGCTGTCTCCCCACAGGTTGCCATGACGGCCTCGGTATGCTGCAAGCCTGGCACATTTTTCACCGGTACCAGATGGATCCCCAACATAGCGGATCGAGGATGGATTTCAGGATTGTTTCAGGGGAAGGTTATACAATTTAAAGTGATACTTCACCCTAAAAATGTAATTTCCTTATTCAAGTTCTCATGAACAAAGAAAGATATTTCTCCCTGCTGCGTGACTTTGCGGTGGCTCCAAAAGTCAGAAAACGGCAGTTATGTAGTTGTAGTTTGACGCTTATGGAGACCGGCCACTAACAACAGTAACACTGTCAGGAACATCTGTTAATAAACCTTAAAGTACATCATCTGGTATAATCCATGCCGTGTTAGTTTTGTTGACTAAACGGTAATGAAAACTTTTCCCCCACAACCCTTTTTTATGTCTGAGACAAGACAAACACAAGCTAAAAATAGATCTGTGATAATTAAAACTTTGGTGAAATATATATTGCGATTTTGACTAAACGCGCTGAGAGGAATGATTTTTCCCTCAACTCTACATCCCGTCTGCCTGTCTAATTGGAAACAATGCATCCTGGTCTTTGTGATGTGACATGCATGTGACATGCACACACACCCCTCTCAGGTGATGTTACCTCACTCTCACCCTGCAGTAGTGGCAAGATTGCTTACCACTTTTGTGTAATCCACTAACCTTACCCAAATAAACACATATAACATTTATAAAATTTTAATCTGTGTATTTACCAGACTACCCACCAGTTTATATTTATTACAGTCAGCACACATGAGTATGTCACTTATAACCTGCAGAGATGTTGTGGATCATGTTGACTAGCACATTCATTCAGTCAGTGACATCTTTAATTTCAAGTTTAAAACCTTCATATTTTACAGAGCTCATAGTCCCCTATTCTCCAAGTAGAGCCCTCCACTCCTGCAGGGTTACTTGTTGTTCCTAGTGTTTCTAAAAGTATAATGGGAGTCAGGCTCCCCTTGGAGCCCCTTGGAGCCCCTGTGGAACCGTCTCCCAGTTTCAGTCCAGGATGCAGACACCCTCTCTATGTTTAAGAGCAGATTTTAGACCTTCCTTATAGATAAAGATTATAGTTTGCGCTGCTTAGGCTGGCCCTTAAATATGCTGCTATATTTTCAGACTGCCGGGGATCTTCTATGGTGCACTGGGCTTCTCTCTACTCCTCTCTTTCCTCTCTGTCCTCATGTATGTGTTATACATAAATCATAGTTATATCTGTTATTAACTCATCTTCTTCTCAGAGGCCCTCGGGCTCCCCACATAAAAAAAAAGTAAACAAATAAAATTGACTTGACTTTAATACCAAAGGAATTACCATCTTGTTCTGACTGATGTTTGGGGATTGAGCAAAGACACAAGCAGAGAGAGAGAGAGAGAGAGAGAGAGAGAGATCAGCTGATGGCTGAGAGACATTAGCTCAAGAGAGCAAGAAACACAGGACCCTAAGATAAGTAGCTGATACAGAGGAAGATTATCTGATTCTATGAGCTAATGGGAATCCTATGATTAAATTAAAAAAAAAAAAACCTTTGGGAAAAATAGCAACTGGCAATACTTAGTATCCCATATTTATTAGTTGCAGATTAAAAGCATGAAAGAGGGAAATAACAACCATGCTTATTCTCAAAAATCAAATCACCAAAGATTTTGATACAGCATTGATAATATAAGCTGTTCCTATAATCAGATGTTGTAATAATATGGCCTAGATAGAGCAGCAAACATAGCAGCACTGCGTTGTCGGGAGAGTCTAGTCTTGTATCAAGCTAAGGGAAGGAATCCTGATATTTTTACGTATTTAAGTGTGAAGGGAGTGAGACTGCAATGGTGCTTTACAGATTTAAACTTGGTTGGCACGGTGGTGCACTGTTGCCTCACAGCAAGAGGGTACTGGGTTCAAGCCCCGGCTCGGGCACAGGAGCTTTCTGTGTGGAGTTTGCATGTTCTCCCTGTGCCTGCGTGGGTTCTCTCCAGGTACTCCGGCTTCTTCCGACCGTCCAAAGACATGCAATTGGGGACTAGGCTGAATGGATACTCTAAATTGACCGTAGGTATGAATGTGAGTGTGAATGGTTTATTTGTCTCTCTATGTTGGCCCTGCGATGGACTGGCGACCTGTCCAGGGTGAACCCTGCATCTCACCCGTTGACGCTGGGATAGGCTCCAGACCCCCCATGACCCTTAATGTAGGAATAAGCGGAAGACAATGGATGGATGGATGGATGGATGGCACGGTGGTGCACTGTCTCCTCACAGCAAGAGGGTACTGGGTTCAAGCCCCGGCTCGGGCACAGGATCTTTCTGTGTGGAGTTTGTATGTTCTCCCTGTTCCTGCGTGGGTTCTCTCCGAGTTCTCTGGCTTCCTCCCACAGTCCAAAGACACACAAGAGGTGACGAGGTTAATTGGATACTTTAAATTGACCGTATGTGTGGCTGTGAGTGTGAATGGTTGTCTGTCTATAAGTTGACCCTGCGATGGATTGGCGACCCATCCAGGGTGTACCCCGCCTCATGCTCGAATGCTGCTGGCATAGGCTGCTACCCCCCCCCCCCGCAACCTTTAACAGGATAAGTGGAAGAAAATGGATGGATGGATGGATGGATGGATGGATGGATGGATGGATATTTACACTTATTTCAAATTTTCAGTGTCCTTCGTCTTCATCTTCATTGTCCTCTGCTTATCCGGGTCTGGGTCACGGGGGCAAGCAGCCTCAGCAAAGAAACCCAGACCACCCTCTCCCCAGCCACTTCCACCAGCTCCTCCAGGGTAATCCCAAGGCGATCAATTCTTTGTTGTCCTTTTTAACACATTCAGTCGGACAGATGAATGATCATTAATTCAACTTTAAAACTCAACATCCTAAACAATGAATCAAATCACAATAGTCTCATAAAAAAGGTTGTGTCCATTCACTCATATCTTATGACAAAAGCACAACCAGATAGGAAATTGAATCAATCATAACATAATGTCCCATACTGAATCAGTCTCAGAGATGATTGGGGTATAAAGAACTGTGACACTGACACTTGGGTTTCCTGCATGATGCTCTCTGATGTCAGACAGTTTACCGTGTGCCACTGAAAACACTCAGACTGTCAGACTGTGCAATTTTCTCTGTAGTCATCTCCACTGACGCTGTTCAGCCAAGGATGCACCTCTTTTCACTCACGTCTGTATTTTTGCATGTGTTTTTGCTTTTGAGGATATGGTGGAGTTCAGGGTGCAGCAGACATTTTTAAAAGTCACGGGTTTATTTGAGCAGTGCTGTTATTTGTTGTTTATCTCTATCCAACCGTGACAGCACCACGCAGGCAGCCAGGCACAGACACACAGAGGACCTGTGTGGAGAGGTGTCCAGGGTAGATCCTGCCACAGAGTAGTATTTCTTGTTTTATTTTGTAGGATTTAGTGTTGATATGTGTGAGACAGACATGTGAATTGGACATTTATGTAAATATGGAACAAATCGCATCCCATATCAGTTCAATACAGGATGCAACACTTAATTGCCAAATAAAAAACAATTCCTCATTTTACGGTACGGGTGGCAGCCCTATCCTACCCTCACTCATGAACAAGATTCCAAGATGCTTGAGGCAGGACCCACCCTTTTCCATCTGAGGACTATGGCCTCAGACTTGGAGGTGTTGGTTCTCATCCCAGCCACTTCACATTCGGCTGCAAACTGCCCCAGCAAGAGCTGGAGGTGGTGTTTTGATGAAGCTAAGAGGGCAACGTCATCTTGCAAACAGCAGAGACTACACCCTCCACCACCCAACTGCGCCCAGAAAGTCCGTGCATAAAAGATATGAACAGAACCAGTGACTAAGGGCAGCCTTGGCAGAGTTCAATCCTCACAGGGAACAAGTCCAACTTACTGCCGGCAACACAGACCAGACACTCACTCCTAGAGAGCCTGAATGGCCTTTTGTAAGGGGCCATCCACCCCATACTTCCTGAGTACCCCCCAAAGGAGGCTCCTAGGAACAGGGTCATAAACCCTCTCCAAATCCACAAAACACATGTGGACGGGTTGGGCAAACTCCCATGCCCCTTCCAGCACCCTAGTGAGGGTAAAGAGCTGATCCACGATTCCATGGCTGGGATGAAAACCACATTGCTCCTCCTTGATCAGAGGTTCGACTATCGCGCTGACCCTTCTCTCCAGTACCCTGGCATAGATCTTTCTGGGGAAGCTGAGGAGTGTGATCCCCTGATAGTTGGAACACACCCTCTGGTCCACTTTCTTAAAGATGGGGACCACCACCCCGGTTTGTCACTCCAAAGGCACTGTCCCCAATGTCCACACAATGTTGCAGAGACATGTCAACCAAGAGTGCCCTACAACATCTAGAGCCTTGAGATACCCAGGGCGGATCTCATCCATCCCAGGAGCTCTGCCACTGAAGAGTTGTTTCACTGCCTCTGGAACTTCTGCCCTGAAGATTGGATGACACCCCCCCACACCCAAATCCTCCCCCAACTCTGTTTCCTCCATGGGATACGAGTTGTTGGGATTGAGGAGTTCTTCAAAGTATTCCTTCCACCGTCTAATTATCTCTCCAGTAGCTGTCAACAGTCTCCTGTCCCCATTGTAAACAGTATGGGGAAGTTGCTGCCTCCCCCTCCCAAGGCAATGTACAGTTTACCAGAACATTTTTGGAGCCAATCAATAGTCATTCTCCATGGCCTCACTGAACTCTTCCTACGCCAGAGTTTTTGCCTCCACAACCACCATGGCTGCACACAGCTTGGCCCATCGGTACCCTCCTCTGGAGACCCACAGACCAGCCATGCCCTGCAGGCCTCCCTTCTTCAGCCTGACTGCTCCACCATCCGTCCGGACTCAATATCCCCCACTGCCCCCATGATGTGGTTGAAGCCCTGCCAGAGGTGGGAGTTGAAGATCATCTTGACATGTTCTTGCACCAGGCATTCCCGGCAGACCCTCACTACTTGTTTGGGCTTGTGTCTTCCCATGCCACCTGATCCAAGTCACCACCAGATGGTGATCAGTTGGAGGTCCAGCTCCTCTTCTCACCCAAGTGTCCAGAACATACGGCCGCAGATCAGATGATACGACTATGAAGTCGATCATAGACATACGACCTAGGATGTCCTGGACAAACTGCGACTTACACATAAGTCCAATAACAGAACACCACTTGGGTTTTAGTTTGGGCCTGCTGTTCCTCCCCATCCCACGTAAGCGTTGAAGTCCCCTAGTAGAACAAAGAGGTTCCCAGTCATGGCGCCACCCAGCATCCTTCCTAGGGACTCCAAAAAGGGTGGGTACTCTGAACTACTGTTCAGTGCATAAGTGCAGACTATAGTCAGGACCTGTTCCCAGAGCTGAAGGTGCAGGGAAGCAACCTTTTTGTCCACCGGTGTAAACCCCAATGTACAGGCAGAGGTCTGGGGGCTATCAAAAAGCCCTCCACCTCTCACCTGCAGCAACTCCAGCAAAGAAGAGAATCCAACACCTCTCAAGGACTTTTGTTCCGGAACTGGAGCTATGTGTCGAGATGAAGCTGACTATGTCTAGCCAGTAATGCTCAACCTCTCCCACCAGCTCCTGATCCTTCCCCACCAGAGACGTGACATTCCATGTCCCAAAAGCCAGCTTCCATGTCAGGGGATCAGACTGCCAAGTCCCCCACCTTGGTCTGCTGCCCAATCCACATAGCACCGGACCCTTCTGGTTCCTCCTGCGGATGGTGGGCCCACAGGAGGACGAGTCCATGTAACCTTTTGGCCTGGGCCCGGCTGGACCCAATGGGCGAAGGCCCGGCCACCAGGTGCTCACCCATGGGCCCCTACTCTGGGCCTGGCTCCAGGGTGGAGCCCCGGTAACCATCCAGGCTGGGTACATAATGTCTTTGGACGAGGGGCGTGTACTGTGTCTGTTTCTGAGCCAGGCAGTGGCCTGATTTCTCAAGAGGGGGGAGGGATGTGACCTCGTATGCATTCCTGACATGAGCATATAGCAGGTCAATTGTCCTGTTGTTCCTTGTGAGCCATTCAACATACTGCTGGAATGAAGCTGGAATGGAGTCCAAGGTTCCATGGTTAAAATTCCCTGAAATAACCATAAATGCTTCTGGATGCTCTGTCTGCAGCCTTGCTGTGACTGTGAGTATCTTTTCACATTCAACAGCTGCATTGGTGCTCGGGGGGGATGAAAACACAGAGAGCAATCACATGACTGAATTCTCTGGGCAGATAATATGGCTGCAGGCTAATGGCTAACAGTTAAAGATCCTGGCAGCACAGAATTTCCTTCACAGAGACGTGACCTGGATTAAGTACATGAGTCCCCCACCTCTGCTTTTTCCACATACCTTTTCGTCCCTGTCAGCTCCTACCATAGTAAAACCTAGCAGACTCACCTTAGCATCCATTAAGAGGTGGTTTAGCCACAACTCTGAAGAAATAAAGGCTGCTCTCACGGTAGATCTGCTGGTTCTTCAGTGCAGACAATTCATTGGTCTTGTTCTGGAGAGTGTTAACATTCCCCATGATTATAGTTGGAATCGATGGTTTAAAACGCCTTTGGAAGTCTACTAGCCTAGCACTGACTTTGCAGCCCCAGTATCACCTCCTCACTTCTGCTGGAATGTTGTGGCGCGTTCGAGCTTGTGCTTTAGTCTTCAGAGCCAGAAGTTCTTCTTTTAGATAAACAAGATGTCTTGCTTCTTGTTGTGCTTTAAAATTTGAAGTATGCATGGGATATATAAAAAGCAATATACAGAGTCTCTGTGAAAGACAATATAAGTATAAAAAATTAAGAAAAAGTGCAAACATTAGATCAGTGGTGCAGAGTAACAGGAAATGTGGCCATCTCCCACAGCGCCAGAGCACATAGCATATATATGGTCAAGAATCCACAAACACTCTGATCTGAACTTAAAATGGATTTACTAAAATTACTAAATTATTACTATATTAATCACTAAATTAAACCATTAAATTGGTTTAGGTCATATTTACTAGGTCGAGCTCAGTTCCGACTGACTCATGACAATCCCTCTGAAACAACCACAGTCAGTTATGGTGTTCCACAAGGGTCTGTGCTTGGACCAGTCCACTTCACACTATACCTGCTTCCTCTAGGTCACATTATTAGGGAACACTATTAATTTTCACTGCTATGCAGATGATACACATACTTATCAATGTATCCACATGAAACAAATCAGCTGACTAAACTGGAGGCCTGTCTAAAGGAGATAAAAACATGGATGACCCACAATTTCCTTCTATTCAACTTTAACAAAACTGAAGTTATTGTGTTGGGCTCAAAACACCTTACAGACACCCTATCTGATGAGATAGGTACGCTGGATGGCATTACCTTGGCCCCCAGCACTTCCGTAAGGAACCTAGGAGTTCTCTTTGATAAGGATCTGTCCTTTAACTCCCACATTAAACAAATCTCTAGGACTGCTTTCTTTCATTTACGTAACATTGCTAAGATCAGGCACACCCTGTCTCAAAAAGATGCAGAAAAACTAGTCCATGCTTTTGTCACTTCCATGCTGGATTACTACAATTCCCTCCTATCAGGCTGCGCCAGTGAGTCCCTAAAAACTCATCAGCTGGTCCAAAATGCTGCTGCCTGTGTGTTAAAGAGAACTAGCTGAAGAGACCATGTCTCTCCTGAACTGGCTTCTCTGTATTGGCTCCCTGTCAAATTCAGAAAAGAATTCAAAATTCTCCTTCTAACATACAAAGTCCTCAACAGTCAGACTCCTTCATATCTGACAGAGTTCATAGTCCCCTATTATCCAGCTAGAACCCTTCGCTCCCAGGATGCAGGGTTACTTGTGGTTCCTAGAGTTTCTAAAAGTAGAATGGGAGTCAGTGCCTTCAGCTATCAGGCTCCCCTCCTGTGGAACCGTCTCCCAGTTTCGGTCTGGGATGCAGACACCCTCTTGACCTTTAGGAGAAGACTAAAGACCTTCCTTTTTGATCAGGCTTATAATTACGGCTGCTTAGGCTAGCCCTTAGATATGCTGCTATAGGCTTAGGCTGCTGGGGGATCTCCCATGGTGCACTAGGCTTCTCTCTCCTCCTCTCTTCCCTCTCTGTCCTCCTATATGTGTCATACATAAATCATACTCATACGTATTACTAACTCGTCTTCTTCTCCGGAGCCTTCGGGCTCCCCTCATCCCAGATCCCAGGTGCTGCTGGAGGAGGCTGCAGACCTGAAGAGGCCCAACCTGCCACCCGTAGCTCCACCTGCTCACGTCCCCGTTTGTCCATCAGTCTCTTCCCTTTCGCTCTCTCTTTATCTCTGTCCCACTCTTTCCTTCTGTATATCTGTCTTCCTCCATTATCTATCCCTGTCTCTGCTCTGCTCTCCTGCTCTCTTTCCCCCCAACCGGTCAAAGCAGAAGGCCGTCCCCATTGAGCCTGGGTCTGCTCGATGTTCCTGCCTATTAAAAGGAAGGTTTTCATCGCCGCTGTTGCAGGATATGCTTGCTCATGGAGAATTGTTGGGTGTAAATTCATTGAAGGAGTGTGGTACTAGACCTGCTCTACCTGTAAAGTGTCATGAGATAACTTTTGTGATTTGGCGCTATATAAATAAAATTGACTTGACTAACACACTACGCCGCCAGGCATATGTGTTTTATATATAAATCATACTCATACAGTGGGGCAAAAAACTATTTAGTCAGCTCCCAATTCTGCAAGTTCTCCCACATAAAAAGATGAGAGAGGCCTGTAATTTTTCTAGAGCCACCTCTAAGGCTTCTGAGGTTATAGGTGCCATGTTGTCAGCTGATGGCAGGAGGTTAATTTTCTCTCTAATAAGGACAATTTTGTCATTAAAGAAGTTCATGAAATCTTTGCTGCCCAGGGAAACAGGAATGCTAGTTTCAGTAGAGCTGTGGCTCTCTGTCAGTCTGGCTAGAGTACTGAAGAGGAACCTGGGGTTGTTCTTCTGCTCCTAGATTAGTGCCGAGTAGTAGGCTGCTCTGGCTATACAAAGGGCTTTCTTATAACTTTTAAGGCTGTCTTGCCAGATTATATGAGAATCTACCAGTTTGGAGGAGCGCCATATTCTCTCTAATTTCTGTTTTTTTTTTTTAAGCTGTCTGGTTTCTGAATTGTACCAAGGTGCTTGTTTCCTTGGATTTATAGATTTCTTTTTTAAATGGTGCAATTGAGTCCAAAGTTGTTTTAAGGTGCCTGTTGCACTATCGATAAAATGATCAATTTGGGAGGGACTAAGGTTGACAACAGTGTCCTCTGTAACAATGGGACATGTCACTGAATTAAGCGCCAATGGAATCACTTCCTTAAATCTAGCTACAGCCTGATCAGATAAACATCTGGAAACTACCGTTTGCCTGAGTGGAGTGTAGCTGATTTGTGCAAATTCAAAAGTGATGGATTGATGGTCTGACAAAAGGGCGTTCTGTGGAAATACAACTAGATATTCAGCTTCAATTCCCTATGTTAGGACGAGGTTGAGGGTGTGGTTGTGACGGTGAGTCAGTTCATGAACAGACTGATGGAAACCAATTGTGTCTAGAAGAGACATAAATACAGTACCCAGACTGTCGTTATCAACATCCACATGAATATTGAAGTCACCTACAATAATGACTTTATCTGATTTGAGAACTAAACTGGATATAAACTCTGAGAATTCAGATAGGAATTCAGAGTAAGGACCAGGAGGGCAGTACACAATAATAAATAGAGTGGCTGTATTGTTTTCCAGGCTGGATGAGACAATCTGATAATCAGGTTTTCAAATGAATTGAAACCTATTTTGGGTTTGGGATTTATTACTAAATGTCTGTCAAAAATGGCAGCAACTCCACCTCCTCGGCCAGAGCCTCGAGGAATATGAGTTTCAATGTGACTGGGAGGAGTGGATTCATTTAAATTAACATACTCATCATCACGCAGCCAGATTTCAGTGAGACAGAGCAGGGGCCTCATGTATCAACAAGGTTTACGCAAGAAAAACTGGCGCACGCAAGGATCGATGTATCAACGCGAAAAGTTCGTCGATTCTTGCGTTGTTTCACGCCAACTCTGGAGTTGCTGTAGAAGTTGGCGGAAAGCCGATTCTTGCATTAACTACACTTTGGGCAGTTGGCGACACCCTGTGGCAAAGTTTGGTAACTGACATTATTTGATAACCCCACATACATCGGGTCCAAAAAGCCTTCCAGCGGGAGATGGCAGACCGTTCCGGGGTGAGTCAGTCGACCCCCAGCCAGGCCATGCCCTGGGTGGTGGACCTGATCATTGAACAGGCCAATATTAATTTGCAGCAATAGCCGGATTCTCTAATGTCTAATTCTCTAATGACTGCACTCATGTTGCCATAAAAGCGCCGTCCCTTGAGGAACACGCTTACGTTCATCGTAAGGGTTTCCACTCCATCAATGTGCGGATAATCGATGTGCAGAGGCTGGAGGGATGGACGCCGATCTCGGCCAGGCAGCCATCATTGCACGCCAGAATTTCATTTCCACAATGTGAATGGGTAAGAAGCTACTACACGATTCATGAAGCCAGATTAATTTAGTTTGTCCACAAAACGTTCCAGAACATTTATCAGGCGGTCGAGCTGCTCATGATGATGATCCTCGTTATTCCCCTAATAATGTACTCCTGCGACTGCAGGACCGCCTGTGTGTAGACCCTCCGTCTGGATCCGTGTGGGCCGGAGGATGCGCCGCTGGGTCCGGGTGGGCTGGAGGACCGTCCGCCACTTGTCGGCCTGGTGCTTGTGCTGGGGCCGGGGGACGGGCTGGCCTGAATGCCGCTGGTCCTGGCGGTTGACTCTGAGCCGGCGGACGGGCTGGCGCGGGAGCCGACGGGGGTGCTGCACGTTGGCGGCATGTCTGACGGATCAATTTCTGTTAAACAGTGGTTTATTTAAATGGCCGATTCTATGTATTTTTGCCTTTACATCTGTGGCAAAGCATGTGGAAATATTGCATAAGAAATGGAGTTGCAACTTACACTCCAGGCTCCCCGAGTCAGCGTGGGTGGCAGCGACAATCCCCCCCACAGTGGCGGTCACAAGAAGAGAGAGAGTTGCGTATGCAAAAAAAAAATCCGGATGTATCAATATGTGCGAACACCAGATTACACGCACGTTTCCTTGATACATCCCAATCAGCGTGGAATTGAGCGCAGAGGTCAAGCGGCGTACAGCTGCCCTCCGGAGGAGTGCCGGCCAGACAGGTGGGGGTCAGGGAGAGGGGCACCTGACGGAATTTGAGTAGTGGGTGGCGGCTGTCACGGGCAGCACCGCTGTGGGGGGGATTGTCGCCACCACCCACGCTGACTCCAAGAGCTTCATGAATCATGTAGTTGCTTCTTACCCATTCACATTGTGGAAATGTAATTCTGGTGTGCAACAACGGCTGCCTGGCTGAGATCGGCGTCCATCCCTCCAGCCTCTGCGCATCGATGATCTGCACATTGATGGAGTGGAAACCCTTACGATGAACGTAAGCGTATTCCTCATGGGACGACGCTTTTATGGCAACATCAGTCCAGTCATTAGAGAATTAGACATTGGAGAATGTGGCTATTGCTGCAAATTAATATTGGCCTGTTCAATGATCAGGTCCACCGCCGAGGGCATGGCCTGGGTGAGAGGGTCGACTGACTCACCCCGGAACGGTCCGCCATCTCCCGCTGGAAGGCTTTTTGGACCCGATGTATGTGCAGTTATCAAATAATGTCAGTTACCAAACTTCACCACAAGGTGTCGCAGACGGACCAAAGTGCAGTTAACGCAAGAATTGGCTTTCCGCCAACTTCTACGGCAACTCCAGTGTTGGCGTGAAACAGCACAAGAATCAACGAACTTTTCGCGTTGATACATCTGAACGTGAGCGTCGATCCTTGCATACGCAAGTTTTTCTTGCATAAACCTCGTTGATACATGAGGCCCCAGGTCTCCCCCAGAAAGTTTTCCAGTTTTCTATGAAGCCCACTTGGTTTGCTGGACAGCACCTCGACAGCCAGCAGTTGAACGATGACATTGGTTAAACATGTCGTCGCTGGTCCGGTTAGGCAGGGGACCAGAGAACACTACATCCAACATCGCTTTCGTAAATGTACACACCGACTCAATATTAATTTTTGTGACCTCCTACTGGCGTAGTCGGAGGTCATTACCGCTGACATGAATAACGTTTTTTCCATATTTACTTTTACTTTTAGCCAGCAGTTTTAAATTTGACTCGACGTCGGCGGTTTTGGCGCCTGAAATGCACTTGACTATGGTTGCTAATTTCAGAGAGTTTCTGAGAATGGAACTTCCAATTACCCGTGTAGTTTTCTCGGCGGGTGTATTGCCGAGTGGGGAGAACCTATTAGACAAGTGAATTGGTGGTTGGTCACTGACAGTAGGCGTCTGCTTCGGACTATGCTTCCTTCGGACAGTCACCCAGCCGCGCTGGCTTCCCGGCTGCTCAGGAGCTGCCGGGGGAGCGCTAGTCATGGCTAAGTTATGATGGTCCACACCAGCTAACGGGGACTGGCTAGGTCTAGCAGCTAATTGTTTGGATCCATCGGTGCGGAGCCGCCGCAGGTCCAATTCAACCTCGCTAAGCCTCGCCTCCAACGCTACAAACAAACTACATTTCACGCACTTATCCGTATCACTAAAGGAGGCTGAGGAGTAACTGAACATGTGGCACACTGAGCAGGAGAGAGGAGAGTGAGAGGGTGAGTGGAGAGTTTACAGAAAGACAGACTGTCACAACAAGACAGCTTGGCCAAATAAAGCAAATAGATATGTAGTTTGGGCAGATAATTAGTCAACGAATAAGGAATTAGCAGGGATGATCACACTTTAGCTAGTGCAATGAAGCAAAGCACTACATTCAGCGATGCACAAACAGGAAGTGAGATCACACATGATAGCCTTTGTTACTTTGGTCCCAGCTCTCTGCAGGTCATTCACTAGGTCCCCTCGTGCAGTTCTGGGATTTTTGCTCACTGTCCTTGAGATCATTTTTACCCCACGGGGTGAGATCTTGCGTTGATCCCCAGATCGACGTGGGTTTTCATACCCATGATTGCTCTGCATTAGGGCGCTGTTATGGCCGCTGAGCGTGCCGCCGTTTTTTTTTGTTGTTTTCTTTCCGGCCACCGGCAGGGGGCGAGTGGTGCCCTGTCACGTCTCCTCGACGTCGACACACACTCATGACGTCATCAGCCCGCACCCCCCGCTGTTGCTAGGTGATGCGATGCTGCCTGAACTTACGCGTCTGCCGGCAATCGCCACTAACGAGCCGCGGAAGAGGATGAAGACGCCGATGAGACTAGAAAAGGGGCTGCCAGGGGGTCACTCAGTCAGCGCTGTTGCTGCAGCAGTGGTGCCTGTTTGGCCGGCAGGGTTCGAAGGTGGTCGTCTCGGGGAGACAGCTCCTCCCTGACAGCTGACAGCTCCTCCCTGTGCGTTGCTGCCAAACTCTGAAATGGTGAAGGCGTTCCCGGGAACGCTGGCTCACTTGGAGGAAGACTGACAGCAGGACCTCGTGACTCTGCTGGTCTCCCATCTCTGTCTCTTCTCTGATGTTCCCTCCCGTACCACGGTGCTGGAACATGATATAGATGTCCAAGGCACCCGACCAATCTGGCAGCACCCATACCGTATCAACCCTGCAAAGCGCGAGCTCATGCGACAGGAATGTGAGTACCTCCTGAAGCATGGGCAAGCTCGCCCGAGCTCGTGCCCGTGGAGCTTCCCCTGTTTGCTGGAGAAGAAGCCTGACAGTTCACCCAGGTTTATAACAGACTACAGAAAAGTGAATGCGTTGACTGTGTTTGACTCCTATCCCCTGCTGCGGATGGAGGATTGTGTGGACTCCAGGTGCCCCTGACAACCCGGGCAACCCAGATCTCTGCCTTTGTAACTCCGGACAATTTTCTAGAGTATACGGTCATGGATCATGCGCCTCATGAATACGGTTCTATCGGGTGTGACCCATTGCAACGCGTAATTAGATGACCTTGTCGTGTACTCCTCGTCCTGGTCAGAGCACATTCAAAAATTGCAGGAGGTATTCGCCCGTCTTGCCGCTGCTTCGCTCACTATTAACCTCGCCAAGTGCAAGCTTGGGAGGGCCACGGTTACCTACTTAGGTAAGGAGGTGGGTCAGGGCCAGGTGCGGCCAGTTGAGGAAAAGGTAAGAGCCATCTCTGCGATCCCGCCCCCGACTACACGTCAGCAACGGCGCCGGTTTCTGGGCATGACGGGTTATTATCGGGGATTCTGCAGTAACTTCTCAACCGTTCTGCAGCTACTCACCAACCTCACCAGCCTGAAGGTCCCCTTTGTGTGGACTCCGGAGTGCCAGAACGCATTTGAGAGTGCAAAAGCGCTGTTGTGCCATGCCCCCGTTCTTGCTGCTCCTGACTTCGCCTGGCCTTTTACGCTGGAAATCGATGCCAGTGACATTGGTGCCAGTGGGTGTCTATTGCAGAAGTATGAAGCGGGGGTTGAACACCCCATCAGTTTCTTCTCACGAAAGTTCAACCAGCACCAACAGAGGTACTCCTCAATTGAAAAAGTGACGTTGGCTTTACTTCTGGCCCTTCGCCACTTTGAGGTGTACATAGGTTCCTCTAATCTCCCTGTCACTGTGTACACAGACCACAATCTGTTGACTTTCCTCGCGAGAATGTATAACCACAACCAGAGACTCATGTGATGGGCGCTTCTGGTTCAGGATGCCAACCTTGTGATTAGGCACAAAAAGGGAGCGGAAAATGTTGTGGCTTATACCCTGTCCCGTTCGTATTAGAACCCTGTGTGTGTGTATGTGTGTGTGTGTGGGAGTGCGAAGGGGAGGGGGTTGTGTTGTGGGCCTTGCAGTCTGTGTCATATGGGGGGGAGTGTTACGGCTGCCGAGTGCACCACCGTTTTTTTTTTTTTTTTCCTTCTGGCCACCGCCAGGGGGCGAGTGGTGCCCTGTCACGCCAAAAACACCCACGTTTACCCGCATTTTTAGTGCAGTGTGAAAGGGGATTTAGTCTCTGCCCCACTCTCCTGCTCTCTTTGAAAGTATGGACCAAAATGTAACACACTTGAAAAAGGAGTTGGATTGGAAAATGTCCTTTATTCAGGCTTAACGGTTGCTAACTGACGATGTCCTCAAAAGAAACAGAACTGGCAAAAACAGGCTGGCAAAAAACAGGGAAAAAAACAGAGGCAGACTTGCAGTTTCCAAGGGCAGAAGTGGTTCCGGGGCTGAGGCAAAGGGGAATGGTCCAATCAAGCAGGGTCGAAGCCGGGAAGTCAGTCCGAGAGATATCGCTGGAGAATTAGGCATGAATGCATCACAATCTGGCAGAGAACAAAGGGAGAGGGAGACCTATTTAGTGTGGGGACAGGTGCAGGTGATTGAGGTTTATTGGCAGAGGAGGTTGACTGAGTGAGTGAGTGAGTGAGTGAGTGAGTGAGTGGTGGTGCATTCAAGGAGACATGGAGAACCCAGTGGTGAACTGCAAACCATGACACTCTTTCCCTCCAACCAGTCAAAGCAGAAGGCCGTCCCCATTGAGCCTGGATCTGCTTGACGTTCCTGCCTGTTAAAAGGAAGGTTCTCGTCGCCACTGTTGGGATCAGTGGCCATGAGAACAAAGAAAGAAAATGGCGATTGCCATGGTCAAACCTCGTGGAAGTTAGAGAACAAAGAGGAATAAAACTCCCCCACTGACCATCAGGTTGAGGTGTGGCGAATCCTCTCCTAAGTGGGAAACCCACTACTCATTGGCTGAGAGCCCAGGGGGTCCCCGCTACATCACCATCAGCGGCAGACAAGATAAAAGAAGATGCGCTGACGAAATCGGCGCTACTTCCCAGGGACTCTAACTTCACCAAGTTGCTGTTGCCTAAAGGGAGCAATTACCACGCCGGCTTCTTTTTCTTTGTCTTTTATTCGCTCTTTGGTCCTCTCTCTTTTGTTCGTCGAGCCACGGTCTACAACTCACGGGACGAGTAAAGACTCCAGCTAAACTTTCACTTTTCCTTCAATCATGTGACCGCGGTGTTTCTCATCTCTCGCCACGGAGAACTCGCGTATTTCCCTTTATTTTTCTTCTTCAATTTTGTTTTTGGATCCAAAGGAGACAGCCCGCACCCGCTGATCCACGTTGGCTCTAGTCATCCTGGTCCACCATTTTGGGTCAGTTACCCTGATCCGCTCGGGTGCGCACCCTCCCTCACACACACACACACACACACACACACACACACACACACACACACACACACACACACACACACACACACATGCATACACACAGAGCTCTCTCATTCCTTCACACTCTCACACACACAGGCTCATTCATACACACACACACACACACACACACACAGGCACAAAGACACACCCTTGGTAGAAGTAGATGTTAGACTGCTAATAGTCTCTAATTGTGAAAGTATACCCACTAGTATTACTGTATTAATTGTAAAATTAGTATTGTGATAATAAATTGGTTATATTTTGCAACATTTTGACTTTTGGTTTTATTGTGTGTGGATTTGACTTTGATTGCTGGTTTGATTGGGTCAGTGCTCGAAATCACACCTTCTGCTTGATTCAGTCTGATTAGATTTGATATTGATTGATTTTAATTAATTCAACAATTGTTTAATTTCAATTAAATCGATAATTGTTTAATTTTAATTGATTCAATAACTGTTTAATTTGGTCAAGTAAATTTAACAATTTGCTTACCTTTTTCCATCTTTGAGATCGAAGACCGAGGATTGGCTATTTCCCTGATTTCGGGGTGGTTCCCCGTCAAATGATCACACAGTGATAATCATATTTGAAAATTAATTGTTGATTCCTATGTAATTGATTATTTTCCTTTTAAACTGGATTAAAGATATCGCCAATCCTCTTCCTCCTTTACGAGCCCCAACACCACTGTTGCAGGATGTGCTTGCTCATGGAGAATTGTTGGGTGTAAATTCATTGAAGGAGTGAGGTTCCAGACCTGCTCTACTTGTAAAGTGTCATGAGATAACTTTTGTTGTGATTTGGTGCTATATAAATAAAATTGACTTGATTGACTTGACTAATCAAACAACACACAGTGTTTCAGTAAAATGTAAATTATTCCTCTCAGGGCTTAAAAGGATGGCTGTTTGTAACAAACCTATCGCTTCAATGTTTTGCAAATCTGTTTATAAAGACATCTTTCCTGACAGCGGTTTGAAAATAACATTTAATTGTATTGTGTGTGGAGCAAAACGTCTCAGAGGTGTGAACCAACTTTCATTTCAGGGTAACTGACCCAAAATGGCAGACCAGGACGACTAGAGCCAACGTGGCCGCCCTGACTTCCGCTGAGTGGGAAGAGGGGGGCAGGGAGGCTGCGGAGTCCTAGTCACGTGTGTTTAACAGAAACAGTGAGAAGGAGAGGGAAGGTGTTGGAGGCCTGCTGACTCTTGGGGATCCTGTTGGATGTGGGCTTCTAGGAGGAGGAAGGGGGGAGGGGCTGTCCTAAGATGATGTTTGCAGGGGGCTGCAGAGCCACTTGGAGGAAGCATCATCATTGCAAATCAGGCTCAGGACAGAGGCAGAATTACATTAAATAATACATACTGTCAGAACATTAACAATTTAAATAATAAAGAATAAATAAGACACATGTCAACAATCATAAAGTGATACATGTATTTACAAGTAGATAAATGATTAATAAGTCAATATCATTCATCAGACGTAAGAGGTTCTTCTTGGGTCACTAGTTGCAGCAGCTTCCCATCAGTCAGACCACATCGTAATTTGTACCCAAACCTGTTCATCCAAATATTGATAAGCTGTAGCATGCATGGAGTCCTTCCTTCCCTGGAGGCACAGCACATCTGTAAGACATGCACAGATGTTGGAATTTCACCTGGTGACGAGACAGAGACAAAGACAAGCGTGACACATTTTGACATCAATAAGCTTTGGAATGCTTGTGTTTTGTGAGTGTGTGTGTGTGTGTGTGTGTGTGTGTGTGTGTGTGTGTGTGTGTGTGTGTGTGCGCGCGCACATGCATGTATACACATCAGAATTAGTTACTGAAAAACAACAATACTGCAGCTCTGATTCAAACACACGTACTGCAGAAATTCTTAAAGAATGCAGATTCAAATCTTGGCCCTCTGAAATGACTGCAGCTGTAGATTTTAATATCTTCACAAACCCTTAACTGCTCCCACACATATAATTATAGGACTTTACTGTGCAGGGATGAGAAAGAGGGGTTGCAGAATGTGTGTGCGCACGAGTGTGTGTGTGTGTGTGTGGGGGGGGTGTCCAAAATGACTGTTACAGTTAATGTTATCACCAAAGGAACAGTTTAACATAACACTCACATAGCTCAGATTATATCTGCAATGTGATACGCAAGTATTCACTTAATCACTGAAACATGATCTACACTTATTACATAAACAACAATAACAAAAAAATTACAAAAATAATATATAAAATAAAAGATATCTATTCTATTTAATTGGTTTTATTTATGCTGTCAATTTCGCTATTCAGGGTAAGAGGAGGTGGAACATTCTTGTTTTTAAATAACTAGAGGGGCTAGAAACAGCCCTTTTTATTTCCAGGCTCATGATTTTTGTCACACTTAAACTAAACTCATAAATAAAAAAAAAAAGAAGGTTTCTCTGTGTGAAGACCAATACAAATATGAAGTGGTTAAAAACGTGGGAAAAAGCTGCCCCACCATGAAATGGGATCATATTCCAGCCCTCCACCTTTGAAAACTGATCAATGACAAGACACCAAAATCCACTGATGGCTGCAAAGAAGTAGTCCATGACAAAATGCCAGGAAAATTGCTTTCTATTCAGCTACAATTGAAACTAATGATGTTTAACATGTAAATATTTCAGCTTAACCTATTTTTTGGATTATGTTATCTCAGAGGCTGGCTAGCTGTTTTCATCTGTCTTTAAACTCAGTAACACAAAAGAATCTTCACATCTTATTCTCTGCACTGTTGCATTTTTTTAACATGACATAATATTTTTTTTTAAAGCAAGATGGTTTTGGGTTAAGGAAATTATTTACCTGTTTGCCTGAGAGTTCTTTCTTCATGCAAGACTCGAAAGAAGGGAATTTCTCCGCCACTCCAGCACCCTGAAAAAAAATTGTTTGTGTGTGTGTGTGTTTTCAAGGGGAGTATTATGAGAAGGCACGTTTCTTTACCTCCCACTAGATGGCAGTATTATTTCACCATCAATAGTCTTTACTACTGCTACTTAAAGGCAAAATAAAAAATGAGGTAGTAAGAGGGTAGAGAAGCTATTGACCACGACCTAAGAAGAAAGGACTCACAATGACTGCTTACATATACTCACACTTCAACATGAAAGCTTGTATTTGTGTTACTATTTTGAAAATAATTATGTTTCTGAGATTAGCAGCCACCCATATTTTCCTGTGTGAATCAAAGGTGACTTTGCATCCACACACACACACACAAATTGTACACACACACACACACACACACACACACACACACACAGTGACCTTGGTGTCTTTACCAACATGGTGGATCAGCATATTACCTTTAGGGTCATAACACACAGATAAACAACAAGAGAAAGGCCATCCTTTGCTTACCCCTTGCCACGGAGCAGCCAGTCCTTCATAATGCCAATGAACTCCTTGTGGCAAAGTTTATCATCATGATCTTCATAGAGGATCTTGAACACGGTGTTTACCAAGTGGCTTGTGAGCTTGATGCCTGTAGCCATGTAAACTGCGCGGGTAAACTCCTCTGGGAGGAAAGAAAACATTGTGGCTTGATAAACTGTGGCAGGCAACAAGAGAGTCAGTTTAAGTCAATCTGAGACAAGCAAGATCACAATGCTGCAATTCGAAGTCATATTTTTGAATATATTGATCTAACCAATGTCTGCCCAGTTTTACCAGCGTTTCTGCTTGTTTGCCCATCCTCTTTGGTTTATGATTACAACCAATGCAGCATACAAAATGTAAATATTGTAAGAACTATTTTCATACAGATAATATTGGTAAACGACTTTAAAAAAAGGAACAAAAAAATCCAATTGTCTAATTATGATTAAAAAAAACTTCCCTTTTTAATTATGTTTTTTTTTTTAACAAAAAGCATGAAGCAACAAGTTAAAATTGATTATTTAACACATTTTACAGGTCTGACATTCTTTAAGATAGGTGCCACATATCCAAGCAGCAATAACTTGAAGGACAAGTTTGTCCTGGGCTATCGTATGCATTTTCTCAAATTGTTTTTTTTTGGTGAATATCAATCAACTCTTAAAAAAAAAGTAAATCTCCTTCCTTATGGGCACATGTGCTTCCACCTTGGTGGTGACATGATGGACAAGGCCCTTTGTAGTTCAGCATTGAAAATAACGTCCATTTGAGTGAACAAGCACGAACATTGCCCAGTCACACTCACTGCACGTGAGCCTTGATCCGACACAGCAGGCTTCATTAATATCCCTGAAAGGGAACCTGATGTTGTTATTAGAACCCGACTGATAACGGAATTTTAGGGCAAATGCCACAACTGATATTACAGTTAAATAAAAATCTACAAATTATATTCTTTATGTTGGATTTTAGTCAAACCACCATCTTCAGAAGATGTACTCATGACATTTGAGTAGTAGCATATGCCTGCAGACCCGGGGGTGTAGTCCTGCAGTCCGAGCAAACCTTTTCCAGGACCAAAAATGTTTGCACCAATAGCAAACTGGTAGACCACCAAAGTGCAAACAAGGACCTATTCAAGTCAACTTACTGTCTAAGAACTGGTGTTTTAAAGCTTTTCTCCTACCCACTATTACTTTCTTTCAAGGACAGTTAGAAAAAAATAGACTTTGCCTAAAATTACTTTAGCAGAAAATGCTAATATACTGGAAATAATGCCTTGTTTGGAATTTTAATGGTCATTCACTGTGTGAAATGCAGGTCTAGGACTACATGCCTGAAATGAGTAAAGTTGCTTATTGTCATATTTTGTTGTTTCTTACTGTTTGCCACAGAGTTGTTTACAGTGTGGATGGAGCACATCCTGCTGGATAATCTGTGTGAAAACATATTCCTAGAATATCGCTTACAGGATGATGGTCTGTAAAAATATCCTATTTACATAGTGATGAAACATAAATGTCATCTCTATTGATGATGTTACAATTGCATGTTCAAGAGTCAGGTGTCCCCTTCTTTAGGATGTATCCTTTATAAGTACACATGTACTTATAAAGGATACATTACATTGCAAGGGGATCATGAGATACTTTGATCATAACTAAAAATTTGATGAACAAATTGGCCCACTAATTCAATATATGATTATTAGGTTGCTGGAGAGCTGACCTTAACATTGTTTTTCTGAAACTAATATAGCTCAGCCCTCTCCTTCCTTTCTGTCTTTGGTAAGTGGTGCGTATTTTATGATATGTGGAAACGCTGCATGTAAATAATGAGGATTTTTATTTTCCTTTTGACCATAAATTGATCAATTTAAAACCAGTGCAATATGGCTGCAGCAGCAAGAAAAATGCTCATAGATGTCTATGAATCCATCAAAGCTCACTGCAGAGAGGAACCAACAATATGAACACACGAAAACACCCATAAACCCAGTGACACAGCCATGTTAGACTTTACCTTGACCAATGGAGTGGTTGGCAAAGTTGTACATTTGCATGGGAATGGTGAAATCTTCCAGGTTGTTCAGGAATTGGAAGAAAGACCTGAACTCTTCAAAGACAATTCCCTGTGAAGCGATAACAACATTTAAATCTGTGAAATTCAATTTAAGAAATTATAAAGCATGACCGAGAGCAAACTGCTGCATGCATCAGCAAAGGACATAATCTGCTTCCCTTTACCCTGAGGGGAATCCTTAAGTGTGTGTGGGACCTTGAAAGCGCCAGGTAGATAACACATCCAGAGAGATAACACATAGCCTACGCTGTCGGTTTTCACAGGGCATGGCATCATTTGAGAAGAGGTCATGCTGCTCGTAGACTTTTCAGAGGCAGATGAAACCAATACTTGAATAAACAAAAACAAAAGTTAAGAATCCCCAAACATCTCAGGCTTGGCTGATGACTCAAACACTGTGTCTACTGATCTCCACTCAACCATCTTGTGGCAACAAGCTCCTTCTCTTGCCAGGGGCCCTCCCAAACAGGCAACACACACAGCCTAACAAATAGTGTAATGAGTAATCTGCTGTTACTTTGCTGTTTTAACGAGGTGTGGGCCATAAAATATCTCTCCCCTAATGATGAGACCCACTTATCAAGGAGAACTAGCAACACAATACTCATGGCTGCCGAGGAGCAGCTAGTGTCTTCCCATGTGGGTCAGTGGGCAGGGGAAGAAAAACACATTCAGTTTCAGATGGGGATGCCTCACTCAACAGCCAGTTGACCTCGCTGTATCTGTAAAAACAAAGAAATACAGTTATCCAAGCTGTGTGTAACAATATACAGAATTGTTATTTTATTGTATGTTTGTACATACTTGACATTTGACGTAACAGTCTATCAATTCATATGAAAATAATAAAGCAATGATTGGGAAAAAAAGGTTGATGCACATCTCTTATCTGTTAATAAAGTATGGAGATGTCTGGTCATAATTAGCCTTGTTAAGCAACAGCTAATTTACTCAAGTTTACTGGAAAGGCATTTGTGAGTATAAACTTGCCAACAGGCCACTACTCCACCGTGTGTGCTGCCATTTTGGTGAATAGTTGATATAGATAAACAAGATATACAGCGCATACAATATGTTTAAAAGATTTGCTGTCTGACAGGATGGTCTGTCATGGTTTCCCCTCAGTATTTCTTTGCAAGGGCAGTGTTGCTGCATACTGGGCATTACATCGACAATGACTATTATTACTGGATTACAGAAATTATTACGGCGAGGTGTTTTTTTCCTAGAATGGTATTAGATTGAAGTAGATTGCTCTCCTGTGTTGAAAGCAAAAAGAAAGGACATCTGGGTACACCAAACTACAGCTAACTTTGGTGCTTGCAGAATTCACAAAATGTCTGTCTAGGAGTGCTTCGTGGACTCAGAAATTGTTTGTTTGAGATGCTCTTTGGATGGGAAAGTTCTGATGAAACAGCAAGAGGAACTCCAAGGCTCAAGACACGTTTGAAGCCAACATTAGGAAGACGTCTGACTCCCTGACGAAGGCCTGATTGCCTCTGCACACAACTGTCGCTTGTGAAGAAATGGTTTAAGCAATTAGTGCCACCTAATATCACAAACATTTTTTTGTCCAATTTGTCAAACAACTCTCTGATGATGGCTTGATTGCCGAAACGCGTCCAAGTTTTTTTTTAAAGGTTTAAATGTGACCAAGCCACTACAAAAAAGGCTTTTTAAATTTTGATTAGAGGGCCTTGGAGTTCCTCTTGCTGTTAAATCTAACTTTGCTCTTCCCAAAGAATAAAATGCATTTGCCCCTCTGAAGTTTCCAATTATATGTATCTTCTTAAATTGATTAGTAAATAAGCACAAATTAGACAAAAAATGTTTGTGATCTAAGGTGGCATTAATTGCTTGAACTATTACTTCAAAAACAAACAGTTGCGTGCAGAGGCAACCTTCTCATCACAGTCACTGTGCAAAGTTTCCATCTCACCACTACAGCTACTACGACTACAACTACTACTACTAATACTACTACTACTAATAATAATACATTTTACTTAAAAGGCACCTTCTTGGCACACAAGGACACCGTACACAGAATACATAAAATAAGCATCAGCAATAAAACAAGAGTAAAAACAACAAAATAAAGGCAGAATAATGCATATAGTGTCATGTGCAGAAGGCGGTTTTAAACAGATGTGTTTTGAGTTGTGATTTGAAACGGGAGAACGAGTCAATGTTTCTGAGTTGGAGGGTAATGAATTCCAAAGACTGCAAGCAGAGCGGCTGAATGCTGTGTTCCCCATGGTGGTGAGACATGCAGAGGTGACAGACAGGTGTATGGAGGACGAAGATCTTAGGGCACAGGAGGTAGTGGGAATGTGGAGGAGAATGGACAGATATGGGGGCGGCAAGGTTATGGATGGGCTTGAATGTAAACAGGAGGATTTGAATTGGATACTGAACTGAACTGGGACCCAGTGGAGCTGTTGGAGAACAGGAGTGATGTGGTGGATAAAGGGGGTTCGAGTTATGATGTGGGCAGCTGAATTCTGGACAAGTTGAAGTTTATTGAGGGATTTGTTCGGGAGGTTGTAGAGAAGAGAGTTGAAATAGTCCAGACGGGGGTGATGAGACTGTGGACAAGGATGGCGGCATTGTTGAGGGTGAGGGAGGGGTGGAGGTGATTGATATTTCACAGGTGGAAATAGGCAGACTGGGTAGTGTTGTTGATGTGGGATTGAAAGGATAGTTTGCTGTCAAGAATGACATGCAGACTATTAACCTGGGGGGAAGATGAAATAGTGGAAATGTCAATAGTGACAGCAAAGCTGTCAGTTTTGGATTAGGTGGATTTGGTGCCAATGTTTTGTCACTGTGTAATTTAAGGAAGTTTTGGGTGAACCTGGCATGACAGATTGTATCAAAGGCTGCACTCAGGTCGAGGAGGATGAGGAAGTGAGGAGTTCAGAATCAGCTGCGATGAGGAGGTTAGGCTCACCCAAGTAGAAGAAGGACATTGTTTGTAAAAACACAAAGAGGTTGTACTCAAATATTGGAACATAGCACACAGCATCTGGCTAGTTTAAGATAAGCAAGGCTACTTATGGCGTAGCAGTGAATCACTGAATCGGGTGTGTAATGTAGTTATGTACCTTTTCATTGGACATGCTATGGCACACATTCTCCAAATATCCACTGACATCATCCATATTAGTGTAGCAAAGAAGAATCTGAGCAAAGTCTTCTTCGCTGATGGTGGGCATGCCTTTGGAGAAGGAGAGGAACTCAATCTCAAGTAGTTCTGTCTGCAAGTTATCCATGAACCTGGACAAGAGACAGCAGTTGTTGACAGGAAACACCACCACCACCAGAGCCACACACACACACACACACACACACACACACACACACACACACACACTTAGAACACTCCACACTGAACAAACCACTACAGGTTGAAAATGACAGTGGGAAATAATCATTTTCTCAGGAAAACCATAAAAAATGAGCAGACAAAAGCTTTATCAACTCACTCGTAAAAGTCTTCAAATTTCAACTCGGCCTTCCCTTTTTTCCCAAAGAAGTGTACCAGTAGAGTTGTCTCCGCTTTGTCATGCTATAACAAGAAACAAAGTGAGCACATTCTATCTCCTCTTACCTTTCATTAACAACCTCACATGTGATGTGTTTTTGCATAAATGCGTCGCACACACAAATGCACACTGCAAAGATCCAGGCAAATATTATGGTAAATTAGTAACAAAAGCTGTCCCACACACATAAACAACCTATCAAATTGTATCATCCTGGTTCTGCCTGTTAAAAATTACTTAATTATGACATTTATTTAACGATGTGTAAATCTTTCACTAAATGTTAGTTAATAGTCCTATCACATTCAGCTACTGAATAATTGCTCAGTTAATGGTTAGTTTTTCACCGTGCCTGAAAGCAAACAGAAGGAGTGGATTTCCCATCTCTGCATACTATAAAACATTTATCATGCAAAAGATTCATTTCACATGCAACAAGGCTTGTAAATGTAAAATTCTGTGGGGCATAAGTCATCTACCAAAGACAGTGGACACATGAATCAGTTCCACTTCACTAACACACAATCTACAAGAATTTCTACAAGAAACATAAAAATGCTGTAGGATCTTAAGTATTCCTGTATTACAACATTAATAAAGTATGTTAAAGAGGGCATGGCTACCTCAGCAAGATCAGAAAACAGAACATGACTTGAGCCATGTTTGACAACGTCCCGCGTGCCCCTTGCTTCCACACGCTGACTGTCTTTTTTAGGGACCTGCTGCAGCAGCTGTTGAAGACAAAATACACCTGGCAAATGTTACTTAGAATAGGGAACGGACAGTGGCTATAACATGAGATTAACAGGGCAGGAATTTAGGTGAGCACCAAGAGAGTTACACATTTTCTAGCATTTATCCATACTGCCAGAACAAGAGCGCAAAAAAGGTACATGCAGGTTATCAGAGTGACAGGCATCTGCAGATTATAACATTTAAAATCAAGTAAAAAGCTGATCTAAAATTTGCCTGTTGTGATTGTTATTATTACATTTTACACAGATGCTGAGCTGTGGAACAACCACAGCTACACTGAAACACAACTGTAGAATAGAAAGAATGTAATTGGTATTATTACCCCAAGTGAGTAGGTCATGATTTTGGTGGTGTTTATCTGTTTCACTCTATGCAAAATTACACAAAATCTATGAGGCCAAGTTTAACCAAATTTTGTGAAGTGGTGTAGTCTGAAACAAGGAGGGACCCAATAAATTAGGAGTAGATTACTCATAGAATCATGTGGTTGCAAAAGTAAAATATATTTTTTCAACTTAATATTCTCCTCCTCATGGGTCAACCAGATCCATCTCGAATTTGGTCAGACACAACTTAAGTGCATAGTAATGCACATGTTTGATGACAGACAGACGAAAGTGCCAGGGGCCAATGTTTCTGTTCTGGACACTCAGGTGAAGAGAGGAGCTGAGCTGTCAACTGATCACCATCTGGTGGTAAGTTGGATCAGATAGCAGGGGACGATGTCGTGCAGAGCTTGTAGGCCCAAACAATTAGTGAGGGTTTGCTGGGAACGCCTGGTGGAACAACCTGTCAGAATGAGCTTCAGCTCCCATCTCCTGCAGAGATTTGACCGCATCCCGGGTCATTGGGGGACATTGAGTCCGAATGGACCATGTTCCACTATGCCATTGTCGAGGTGTCTGTTGTGAGCCACGGCCATAAGGCTGCTGGGGCCGGTCACATCAGTAATCCCTGAACCCGCTGGTGGACACAAGAGGTGAAGGGAGCCATCAGACTGAAGAAAGAGGCCTACAGGTTGTGGCTGGTCTGTGGGTCTCCAGAGGCAGCCGACCAGTACCAGCAGGCCAAGCGATGTGCAGCCATGATGGCTGCCGAGGCAAAAACCAGGCATGGGAGGAGTTCGGTGAGGCCATGGAGAATGACTATTGGTCGGCTCCGAAAAGTCTCTGGCAAACCGTCGCTCACCTCGGGAGGAAGGTGGCAACTTGCCCAATCTCCGGGGCAGAAGTCGCTGAGGCAAAGAAGCAACTTCGCAGTGACTGAGCTCTGGGGATGGATAAGATCCGCCCTGGGTATCTCAAGGCTCTGGATGTTGTAGGGCTGTCTTGGTTGACACGTGTCTGCAACATTGTGTGGACATCAGGGGCGGTGCCTTTGGAGTGGCAGACCTGGGTGGTGGTCTCCATCTTTAAGAAATGGGACCAGAGGGTGTGTTCCATCTATCGGTGGATCACACTCCTCAGCCTCAGCTGGAGAAGGATTATGACCTTGTTCCAAGGAGCACCCTGCGGGGGGTACTCAGGGGGTATGGGGTGGATGGCCCCTTACAAAAGGCCATTCAGTCTCTCTACCGGAGGAATGAGTCTGATTCGTGTTGCCGGCAGTAAGTTGGACTTGTTCCGAGTGAGGGTTGGACTCTGCCAAGGTTGTCCTTTGTTGCCGGTTCTGTTCATAACTTTTATGGACAGAATTTCTAGGCGCAGCCGGGTGGTGGAGGGTGTCCAGTTTGGTGACGGTAGGATGTCATCTCTGCTTTTTGCAGACAATGTGGTCCTCTTAGCTCTATCAAATCACAACCTCCAGCTCATGCTGGGACAGTTCGCAGCTGAATGTGAAATGGCTGGGATGAGAATCAGCACCTCCAAGTCTGAGGCCATGGTCCTCAGCCAGAAAAGGCTGGCCTGCCCACTCCAGGTCGGAGGGGAGGTCCTATGTCAGGTGGATGAGTTTAAGTATTTCTGGATCTTGTTCACGAGTGAGGGTATGATGGAGCGTGAGATTGACAGGCGGATTAGGGCAGCATCCGCAGTGATGCGGGCGCTAAACCAGTATGTTGTGGTAAAGAGGGAGTTTAGCCAAAAGGCGAAGTTCTCCATTTACAGGTCAATCGATGTTCCAACTCTCATCTATGGTCATGAGCTTTGGGTAATGACCGAAAGAACAAGATCGTGAATACAAGTGACCAAAATGAGTTTCCTCCGCAGGATGTCTGGGCTCTCCCTTTGAAATAAGGTGAGAAGCTCAGTCATTCGAGAGGGACTCAGAGTAGAGTTGCTGCTCCTAAATGTTGAGAGGAGTCAGTTGAGGCGGTTTGGGCATCTGGTGATGATGCCTCCCGGACACTTCCCTCGGGAAGGTTTCCAGGCATGTCCGACCAGGAGGAGGCCTCGGGGCTGACCGAGGATATGCAGGAGGGATTATATGTCTCGGCTGGCCTGGGAACGCCTCAGGATTCTCCTGGGAGATCTGTTGGAAGTGGCTGGGGAGAGGACAGTTTGAGCTGCGTAGCTGAGGCTGCTGACCCCACGACTCAGACTAACCGGATAGGCGGAGGATGACGACCATGACCATTTCTTGTTATATGTGAAAAAAATCATAAAACATGCCTAAAAAAAAGAGATTTAAAAAAAGCTGCTGTTCAGTTTGTCCACATGCCTATTCCAGCTGACACTGGGCGAGAGGCGGAGTACACCCTGGACGGGTCGCCAGTCTGTCGCAGGGACATCAGCAGCAATTAGGGGCAGAGTATCTTGCTTAAGGATACTTCAACATGGTCACCGGGGGAAGTGAGGATCAAACCAGCGAGCCTTCAATTGCTAGACGGCCATGTTACCTACATGCTGCCCCTGCACTATTTATGTATTATTTCCTGAATATGGCTTGCTTCATTTCATAACATTCTTTTATGATTTTCCATTTTTTTTTTGTGGAAGAGGCCTGAGGGGGAATGTGATGCAGCTTTTGCTAGAGGACTAGATTTAAATCATGATTCCATGGCTAATAATGGAACAAGGCTTTCATGCTCCGCAGCATTCTCATCCCATCCCATGTAAAGATCCTGATACTCTTGCAGTTAGATGTGCTGGGGAAAATCCAATTGCAGGAAGACATGCCTGCTGTGTGTTTAAGATTTCACTTTTGCTAGGAAGATACCTTCAGTAATGCAAAATAAAAATAAAAAATACACCTAAATTTAAAGATTTGTCTTGTACGTGTGTGTGTGTGTGTGTGTGTGTGTGTGTGTGTGTGTGTGTGTGTGTGTGTGTGTTTGTGTTAAGTGCTGGTATCTTCATGGTCAAAGCTATCTCAAAAGGGTAACCTTAGCCCAAATACCACATCTCAAGAAACTGTAAAAATAAAACATGGGGGTCTGGGTAAAAACCTTGTCAGTCTCTAGGAGAAAGGTTTTTGAAGCTGAATCTCTTTCTGACAAAAGCGAAAACCATCTGCACTGCCATACCACACACAAAGGCAATATGACTGATAACACTGGAGTAGAAAATTATATATTTCAATTTCCCGGGACAAAACTGAGGTTATCTAGTGTTAACACACACAAGCATGGGAGATGTCAGCTCCTGAGACACATTTTCCCTGCTAGCTCACTCTGCAAACACATTATCAGTGTAAGAAGCCAAAAAAGTATGTGAGAAGCAGACCAGAGCAAAAGAACAATGCTTACACTGTGTAGCTGGGATTTACATTGGCCATAGAGCTGTATACTCTGACATCTGAGAGAGAGGGAATGCACGCACAACAGAAACAGAGCATGAAGAGAGAATTCTTTCATAACTCACGCAGTTTTTTTAGAACTGTGAAATGGTTGGTAAAAGCTTTTCAATGACCTAGCAATCAAGTTTATATGACCTGTTGTCCAGTATATGACCTGCTATTCTTCAGCTTTACAAATGCAGCCTAACCTCTGATCCTCAGCTTTGTTCTCCTGCAAAGTATCATTATATTTTAAAATCTAGAGTACCCATTCTTACAATCTTTTGATAGTGATATGGGCATCAGATCCATGCAGACTGTCCAGAGATACTAACATTTGTCCCAACACTGTAAGCCCCTCCATGTTGTTTGTGTGATAAAACCTCAAAGAGTTGCTCTTATCATTCCATTCAGCTCTGTCTGTTTTCATCCACCTGCATGCGCCACATGAGATGAAAGCTCCAGGCATGTTTTACCCTGTATGACCAGATTCACTTCTCTGAAGCCTGCCAGTGTCCTCTCAAGGAACAGTGTGTTAAATATTGCTTCCTCACATTGAGGTTGGAATATTACAGCTGCAGTCATTGTTGTTTTAGAACACTTAGTGCCACTGTTGTGGAGGTCATGTTCTCAGTGCTCAGTGTTGCCTGAGTGTCAGCAGGATCACACAAAAACTATATGTGCTGATTTTCACCAAAACTTGTTGGAGCGATGTATGGCCAAGGAAGATGCCTTTAATCATTAGGGCCACCTGAAGGCATGGGTTGTTTGTTTTTAGCTCAAATCAAGGACTTTGTTGACTGCTGGGGATACGACTGGATGAAACAGATGTGGATTGAACTGAACAATACATTTTAATTCGTAAGCAGATATTTTTAGGTAATTTGGCTGGTATTTTGTTGCTGTAGCTGTTATTCGCCATCTAAAACCTTGTTCAGTCTTATAAATATATGGGTCTGGTATGTTCTGGATTTTGGATTCACATAGATGTGATGCAGGGGGAACAAAAATGTCCTCATGAGCTCAAGATACCAATTCATGAGAACTTGAAATACCAAAAACATGTTTTGGGCCAAGTATTGCTTTAAAAGACCTACTTAATTAATCATGACATTATTTTTTATTATTATTATTATTACAATTATCCAGACCATGGCTGAAAACACAAGGTCTTGAATATTTTATCCATCACCTTAAAAACATTGGTTACATGACACCTTCAGTCTTGTGAAGTATTGAGAGGTACTTGAGGAACAGACACCAAAATACTGCGCAACAAGAAGCTAATATGTTCTGTAGAGCTAACTAAAACATCAAGATTAGGTGCTAAATTATGAATTTTCTCGATTTAAAATCTAGATTATACTGATCAGAGCAGCTCTAATAACGCTGAAAGACATGAAGCCAACCTGCCGGTTCAATCTCTCCACCTCTTCAGCAATTTCTTTTGTTTTTGTTTTTTTACGGAAGAATCTCTTCCAGCTGGCAAGAGGATGATAAGTTATTAGGCAAAATAAAACAGATTGAGTGTATTTTAATATATCAAGATTAGGCTCATACCACCATAAACACTCGTTTGTCAACCATTTCATTTCCATCTGCATCAAACATGTTGAAAGCAATCCTGAAGCCTGCATGGGGCTCTAAAATCAAACAAGAAATGATTAAATCAACAAGGCAATAATAAACCAGTTCATTCTTCTAGAAAAAGTTCCAATATATACTTACTTGTTAAGATGCAAAGCAGGAAGAGGTACTCTGTATAGCTGATGGCACCTGGAAAGACAGAAAATTAACCAAGAAACAAAAACCTAAATGTTCCTTTTTGTACACAAAGCAACATCAGACAGCCTGAAGCAGTTAGTTCAAGGTGTTTACAAGTACTCAAAGTCATAGATCCTATATAAATAAGCCTTCCAAAGAAACAGCCTTTAGACACGCTCACTGATAAAATCTTAAAAGCCTTTTACTTCATGTTTGTTGTTCCCCCTCACACAAACACCGACTTTGCAACCGAGCTGACCTATCTGGACACTAGCCCAAACTAATTTAATGCCTACAGCTTCTGATCGTGTTTGGGTAACAAGGTTTAATGCAGTCTCAAGTAATCTGTCACAAATTAACACATTATTAATGAACAGTGCAGGTTTGGTGTCCTTTAGCTTCCTTTGTTGTGGGACACAGAGAGGGGAAGAGCAAGTGTCAGGAGCCGTGTCAGGTAGCTTCTCCCCTCTGCTCCTGAAAGCATTCCCAAGCTTTGTTTGCTCATGAAGATATAGAATCCAGCAAAGATAGTTCTGGGTGACTGCTCTGGGTGTATGGGAAAATAATTCAGATTTGGGGTTTGCTGCAGGGAAATTTACAGAAACAGGAACAATCAAGGGGAAAAAGATCACCGTGCCAAACAAAGACGACTCTGTCTGTTACATTTCCTTTAGGGGATTCCTGCTAATGGTATTATGTAAAATCAAGCATGACACATGTACAAACTGAAGTGTGAAGAGATTTATGATGCATGCTATCTAAAACATCAGCATCTTCATATAACGCAACAGCTCTGTATCTTCAAAGCCTTTAAAGCTTAAATGGGTTGAATAGAAAAAAATCTTAAGAAATCCAGCCACCGATACCACACACCTTCACTCCTGGAGGGTCCCCCCTCCTCTCCAGCTCAGTAGATGTTGTTAGACAATACAAAGAATTCCAAAGAAACACTTCATAAAGAGTGGCAGCCCCGGAGATGTAATCCAACGCCCTTCTTCAGCTTCATAATGTCCATGGTGATCAGGGGGGCAGCCAGTGGGACATGTCTCGACATAGCTGAGTTCAAACAGCTCCCTCATTCTCTAAACCAGCGCTTTGTTCACAGATCAATCCAGTCCTTTTTTCCCTGACAAAGCCGCAACTTTTAACAGCAGGATTAAAAGCCCCAAATCCAGGCATTGGCTCTTAGCTAAAGCAACAGAGGAAAGAGCAGAACGGTGAGATCTGACGCTCCACTGGTTCGTCTGACCGACTGAGTGGGAATTGTGTAGGCCCAGGTGGAAAAATGACACAATGACAACTTCATTTTTTTCATGTAGCGTAACTGTGAATTGTGGTTTGCACTGTGGTTTTTAACAAGCCAGTAAAAGGGAATAACATTTCTTCTCTTCATTCCTAATCTAAACTGAGTCATGCATGAGTCTGCATTTTATTAGATCTGCAGAGCAAAAACTATTTGGTTCCATTTATATAATAATCATCAGTGACAAATTCTTACATTTGGGCCAAAGACAGTTCTTTAGGATTTTTGCTTGACGAATTACTGACATGATTTACAATTCAAATACTGTCTGATCTATTCTCTGTAATTAATTGAATTTTCACCTTATTGTTTTTGCTTCAGAACAAGTGTGCAAAAGAATACATTTGGAAAAAGAGAAATATATTGTGATATTTTCACCTTCCTTTCACGAGGTGTGTTCTATTTGCTTAGTTGGTTACAAGAAATTAAATTGATGGGACTGATGAGAGGTTTCTACATAAATGATTTATTTGAAAATTATTTTAAAAGCCTCAGATTAAGTTTAAGACCAATGTATTTGATCAGGGGCTGCACAGTAGTGCACTGTAATGGGTTATGTCATTATCTCACAATGAAGATATAACAATCCGTTAAAAGAATATAATTCTGTCATTATCTTGAGAAAATTGTCTGTAAGATAAAGATGTTAGTTGTCGTGCTATGTTGAGATAACTTTTATTATCCAGCATATGCAAGTATGTATCTATCTTCTTGTGGTAATGGGATGTTTTTTTCAAGAAAGAAGAGGCTGTGTCACCTCATGATAATGAAATTATTAAATTATTTAATTAATTAAATTATCCTATTATCAGGGCTGCACGGTGGTGCAGTGGTCAGCACTGTGGCCTCACAGCAAGAAGGTTCCGAGTTCGAGTGCCGGCTCGGGCTGTGTGGAGTCTCCATGTTCTCCCCGTGCCTGCGTGGGTTCTCTCCTGGTACTCCGGCTTCTCCCCACCATCCAAAGACATTCAATTTGGGACTAGGCTAATTGGATACTCTAAATTGACTGTAGGTATGAATGTGAGTGTGAATGGTTGTTTGTCTCTATGTTGGCCCTGCGATGGACTGGCGACCTGTCCAGGGTGAACCCCGCCTCTTGCCTGTAGCTGCTGGGATAGGCTCCAGCCCTCCCGCGACCCTTAATAGGAAAAAGCGGAAGACAATGGATGGAATTTGATCAGAAATCTAAATTACCAATTTACAAAACCGTCACAGATAGAGCTACTCCTGTCACAAACTTGATGCTGCCTGACTTGTAATTTAGAGCGGCTCTATGGCTGGCTGGCAAGCCGCTGCGTATCAGAGAATGTTGAGGGACACAGACACCCGATGAGGACTTTAACCCATCGAAAAAATAATTAATTACAATTTCCATAACGGATACTCATTTCATCCAAGTCACTGTCTCGTCTCGTCTTGTGTTGTTGTCCTCTGCTTATCCGGGTCCAGGTAGCAGGGGCAGCAGCCTCAGCAAGGAAACCCAGACCGCCCTCTCTCCAGCCACTTCCACCAGCTCGTCTGGGGGATCCCGAGGCGTTCCCAGGCCAGCCAGGAGATATTATCCCTCCAACGTGTCCTGGGTCATCCCCGAGTCCACCTCCCAGTTGGGCATGCCTGGGAACCCTCCCGAGGAAGACATCCAGGAGGCATCATCACCAGATGCCCGAACCACCTCAACTGACTCCTCTTGACAAGTAAGTATATATTTGAACTTTTTCTAGCAGAATGAACAAGATGGTGATCAGTTAACAGCTCAGCTCCTCTCTTCACCCGAGTCTCCAGGACATACAGCCGCAAATACAGATAAATGAACAATGCTACAACAAAGACCTTCGACCTAGGATGTCCTGATGCAACATGCACCAATAAACATCCTTATGTTCTAACATGGTTTTAGTTATGGACAAACTGCGACTCGCACAGAAGTCAAATAATTGCACACCACTCAGGTTGAGGTCAGGCTACCGTTCCTCCCAATATGTCCCTCCAGGTCACACTGTCATTGCCCATGTGAGCGTTAAAGTCCTCCAGTAGGACAATGGAGTTGCCAGTCGGGGCGCCATCCAAGCACCCTTCCCGTGGACTCCAAAAAGGGTGGGTATTCTGAACTGCTGTTTGCTGCATAAGCGCAGACAACTGTCAGGACCCGTTCCCAGACCTGAATGCGCAGGGAAGCAACCCTTTCGTCCACCGGGGTAAACCCCAACGTACAGGCAGAGAGTTTGGGGGCTATAAAAACCCACCCCGGCCCTCCGCCTCTCACCTGGAGAAACTCCAGCGAAGAAGACAGTCCAACCCTTCTCAAAGATTTGGCTTCCGGACCCGGAGCAATATGTCTAGCTGAGGCCGACGATATCTAGCTGGTAACACTCAACCTCTTCAGGGATGTCCTGGACAAACTGCGACTTGTACATAAGTCCAATAACAGAACACCACTTGGGTTTTAGTTTGGGCCTGCTGTTCCTCCCCATCCCACGTAAGCATTGAAGTCCCCCAGTAGAACAAAGAGGTCCCCAGTCATGGCGCCACCCAGCATCCTTCCTAGGGACTCCAAAAAGGGTGGGTACTCTGAACTGCTGTTCAGTGCATAAGCGCAGACTATAGTCAGGACCCATTCCCAGAGCTGAAGGTGCAGGGACGCAACCTTTTCGTCCAACGGGGTAAACCCCAATGTACAGGCAGAGGTCTGGGGGCAATCAAAAAGCCCTCCACCTCTCACCTGGAGCAGCTCCAGCAAAGAAGAGAATCCAACACCTCTCAAGGACTTGGGTTCCGGAACTGGAGCTATGTGTCAAGATGAAGCTGACTATGTCTAGCCAGTAATGCTCAACCTCTCCCACCAGCTCCTGATCCTTCTCCACCAGAGAGGTGACATTCCATGTCCCAAAAAGTCAGCTTCCATGTCAGGGGATCAGACAGCCAAGGCCCCCGTCTTGGTCTGCTGCTCAAACCACATTGGACTGGACCCTTATGGTTCCTCCTGCAGGTGCTGGGCCCATGGAGGGACAATTTCATGTAATCTTTTTCGGGCTGGGCCCAGCCGGAACCCAAGGACGAAGGCCCAGCCACCAGACCCTTGCCCATGGGCCCCTACCCCGGGCCTGGCTCAAGGATGGGGCCCCGGTAACCCTCTGGGCTGGGTACACAGTCTCTTTGATCTTCTTTTATTGCCCATGAAGGGTCTTTTGAACCATTCTTTGTCTGGCCCTTCACCCAGCTTACCAGCTTACAGTTAGGTCTGTTTTAGGCTGGCCCTTAGATATGCTGCTATGGGCTTAGACTGGTGGGGGATGTCCCATGGTGCACTGGGCTTCTCTCTCCTCCTCCTTTCCTCTCTGTCCTCATACATAAATCAAACTCATATGGTATACCAACTCGTCTTCCTCTCTGGAGCCTTCAGGCTCCCCACATCCCAGATCCTGGGTGCTGCTTGAGGAGGCTACAGACCTGAAGAGGCTCAAGCTGCCAACCACAGTATCACCTGCTCACGTCCCTGTCTGTCCATCAGTCTCTTCCCTCTCTCTCCTTCTTGATCTCTGTCCCTCTCTTTCCTTCTGTATATCTGTCTTTCTCCATTATCCATCTTTGTCTCAGACCTGCTCTCCTGCTATCTTTCCCCCCAACAGTAGATGGCAGTTCCCATTGAGCCTGGATCTGCTCCAAGTTCCTGCCTGTTAAAAAGAAGGTTTTTGTCGCCACTGTTACAGAATGTGGTTGGTCATGGAGAATTGGTGCGTGTAAAATCATTGAAGGAGTGTGGTACAAGACCTGCTCTTCTTGTAAAGTGTCGTGAGATAACTTTTGTTGTGATTTGGTGCCATACAAATAAATCGACGTGGTGACGTTATCTTTCAGGTTGACGGCATTGCCTGGGACAAAAAAGTGACACATGCCAGTGACACTACTGCATTATTACATGAATACTTTTTGAAAACAGTGTCATGCATATCATTGATAATTTGACATGGGTTTTTACATGTTGGGAGAACACTTGAAACTTTAACTGCAGTAACTGGCTTGTCCATACTGGAGTAGAGTAGAAAAAAAGTAAGGGGAACAGAAGCCACACCCTATGTACATATGACAAGCTATTACTTTCAGATGATGATATGTGAATGAAAACACAGTTATGAATATTAAAGGAAATTTCTGCTAATAGATACTCCTAGATCATATACACTGCTCCTGTAATATTTGGTGTAACCTATAATATGTGTCATAAAGTTCGGAATTTATCCACAGGCAAACACATAATTCAAAATTGACAGAAGATCAGAATAAATTTTTCTGTGATCATTAAAAACGTTTTTTGTCATGGAAGTTCATGATGTTGTAGCTAAAGGAATGTCTTATTTGGAGTAATGAATGGAATAAAAGCTTTGTCAAATTCTTTACGAAAGCAACAAGGGTGTCAATGGACAAGACTCCCTGCAAGAGTAAATGGTAATATTTGATAAGATTTATAGCTCACTTTCTGCTGTGATTGTAGAAAGACGACATACACCACACATACCCAAAAGACAATATGAAAGGCAGGGCCTTAAAACATGGTAGCTGAAAAACATGAAAGCATACAGTAAAAGGGAATCACAGAGATTAAATAGATTTATGTGTGCACCTAGAATACATTATCATGTCAAATAGCTTAGTTTACCTTGTCCTCTCAGGTTTCTGAACAAATTGGATGATCCTCTACAAACTGGAGGGGTGTTGCCAGTTTCTTGTCTAATTCCTGCAAGAAAAGAGGATAATCCCAAATCACTCCCTCGTAATATCCTCAGTACAGCAAGGCACAACTGAAGCAGAGTATTTGATGTTCAAGAAAATAGAGAAGTTTTACATAGACTGAAAGGCATGTATCTAAGTGAATAGGGAAGGATTACATACATAGTTGTCTATGTAATTCACGTTTTTCAAAATCATTGTTGTTTTTCTGTCTTAAAAATCCCCCTTACACACAACACACACACACTCACATACACACACACACACTCTAAATCTAAATCTTTTTAGATAGATAGATAGATAGATAGATAGATAGATAGATAGATAGATGGATAGATAGATAGATAGATAGATAGATAGATAGATAGATAGATAGATAGATAGATAGATAGATAAATAAATACTTTATTAATCTCCAAGGAGAAATTTAAATTGTACGTATTGTACTGATTCACTGTGGGACTGTCTCAATGTCTCTCCTCCGAGAGGCGGTACACGCCCCCATGTTTTGTCGTGGCATGGACAAGAATGGCTTTATTCTAGGCATCAGGAAGAAACCTCTGCCAAGTGTGTGTGTGGGCTCACTTAATTTGGCATGGCTCAGCGCTTCCATAATTGGGCTTTTCAACCTGACGTCACACCCTGGGCCCAAATGCATGAATTGATCCGAGTGACCCAAAAGTGGCTAGAGCCCAACAAGCCATGGCCCGTCCCCGCCCCCATAATAGAAACCCTGGTTATGGATCGTTATTTAAGGGCGCTGCCCTATGAAGCCAAAAAGATCATTAATCACCAGAAAATCACCACCGCTATAGAGCTAGTAGAAGCAGTGGAGCAGTACCAGGCTGCCTCTGACAGCCTACAGTGGCGGTTTCAGTTAAACAAAGTATGCCCCGGCCAAGACACCCCAAACCTCCCAGCCCCAATTCTAGCACCTGCACCCAGATTATACCCCCATATGGCCACCTCGAGGGGATAATAGTGGGACCCCAGTTAACCTTGTGCTATCCCCTCTTTGCCGTGAAGAATGGCCTCCTGTATCAAGTTACGAAGACGAATGACAGGGTCATTGAGCAGCTCCTTGTTCCCCAACCTCATCAGCACACAGTTCTGCAGTTGGCACATACACATTTACTGGGTGCCCACTTAGGAATAGAGAAAACCAAGGACAGGGTCTTGCAGAGGTTCTTTTGGCCCAGACTACACAAAGAAGGGGAGAATTACTGCCGTAGTTGCCCAGAGTGCTAGGTCACTGCCCCAAAACTGACCTACAGGAAACCCCTGGTCCAATTACCAATCATAGGAACTCCCTTTGAGAGGAAAGGGATGGATATTGTGGGAACTCTACCAAAGAGTGCACGGGGAAATCAGTACATTTTGGTTTTAGTCGAGGTGGCACGGTGGTGCAATGGTTAGCACTGTCGCCTCACAGCAAGTAGGTTCCAGGTTCAAGTCCTGGCTCAGGCATGGGATCTTTCTGTGTGGAGTCTGCATGTTCTCCCTGTGTCAGGGTTCTCTCCAGGTACTTTGGCTTCCTCCCACAGTCCAAAGACATGCACGTGGGGACTAGGCTAATTGGATACTCTAAATTGACAGCCTATAGCAGAACCACCCAACCCAGAGAGTTTAAATTCGGAGGCTGAGTTTTGGTGCTGGTACCCACAGTCGAATGTAAGTTCTTGGCAATGTGGCAGGGCCTTTGAAGTAATTGCAAAGGTGGGCGAGGTCAATTACAAAGTGCAACAACTGGAGAAAAGGAAAGAGGAGCAAATATATTATGTTAACCTGTTAAAAAAAAGCATGAGCGAGAGGCATTGTTCACTTCTCTTCCCAAAAAGCAGGAGCTTCCCTGAGCAGAAGTACAGTATGGTCCCGACCTTTCTCCTCACCAACTGCAGCTAGCCAAGGAGCTAGTGGATGGCTAGTGGATGGCAACCCAGATGTGTTTTCAGCCTCCCTGGCTGCACCCACCTAGCGGAGCATGAGCTATGCACCCTGCTGGGGGGTTAGGGTTAGGTTGGCTCAGGGGTAGAGTGGCCATCTAGCAACCAAAAGGTCACTGGTCACTGGTATCCTTGAGCAAGATACTGAACCCATAATTGCTCCTGATGAGTTGGTTGGTGCCTTGCATGGCAGCCTCCACCATCAGTGTGTGAGTGTGTGTGTGAATGGGTGAATGAGATTACACTGTAAAGCACTTTGAGTGCTGCTAAGGTAGAAAAGCGTTATATAAAATTGAGTCCATTTACCATTTTGCTAGGAAAAACGGTACAATAAAAGCCATACAGGGTCCCAGAGGCTCGCAAAAAATTGATTCAGGAGGAGGAAAAGTCCCAGGTCAGTGCCTGGTCTAGCCCCATCGTCCTGACAGGTAAGCCGGATGGAATGGTATGTTTCTGTAATGATTTCATTAAAGTAAATGAAGTGTCAGATTTCGATGCCTATCCCATCCCCCAGGTTGATGAGTTGATTGAAAGCCTGGCCCAGGCTTGATTTATAACCACCCTTGATCTTACCAAAGGGTACTGGCAGGTACCCTTGTCAGCAGAGGCCAAGCAGAAAACTGCCTTTGCCACCCCCAGAGGCCTGTGGCAGTACCGGATGATGCCCTTTGGCCTGGTTGGAGCCCCAGCTACCTTCCAACGCTTGCTGGATAAGGTACTAAATTCTCATCAACGATATGCCTCAGCCTGTTTAGATTATGTTGTCATTCAGAGTCCAGATTGGAACAGTTACCTACCTTGAGTATAAAAGGTTCTGGACTCCTTCTGAGAAGCGGGCTTAATGGCGAACCCCAAGAAATGTAAGCTGGCCTTTAGTGAAACAAACTACTTGGGATACACCATCATGGCCTCATCAAACCCCAGGAGGCGAAGCTTGGTGCCATCCAGGACTGGCCCCGACCACGAACAAAGAAGCAGGTGAAGTCCTTCTTAGGACTTGCTAATTTTTTAAAAATTATTATAGAAGGTTCATACCTAATTTTTCCCTGGTAGCTGCACCCCTCACAGAACTGACTACCAAGAAGCACCCCAGGATGGTGAAATGGACCCTGGTAGCTGAAGAGGCATTTGATCATGTTGTTCATTGAGGAGCGGTTTGGTCAAAATGATAATAATCAATAATTATGAATATAATTATTGGTTATTAAATCCATCCATCGTCATCTTCCGCTTATTCCTACACATTAAGGGTCGCGGGGGGGCTGGAGCCTATCCCAGCGTCAACGGGCGAGAGGCGGGGTACACCCTGGACAGGTCGCCAGTCCATCGCAGGGCCAACATAGAGAGACGAACAACCATTCACACTCACATTCATACCTACAGTCAATTTAGAGTATTCAATCAGCCTCGTCCCCAATTGCATGTTTTTGGACTGTGGGGGGAAGCCGGAGTACCCGGAGAGAACCCACGCAGACACGGGGAGAACATGCAAACTCCACACAGAAAGATTCCGTGCCCGAGCCGGGACTCAAACCCAGAACCTTCTTGCTGTGAGGCCACAGTGCTAACCACTGCACCACCGTGCAGCCCTGGTTATTAAATGAAATTACTAATTAATATTAGATATTCATTATTTGGGGCACCACCCTGATTAGTTCAGGGAAACTAAAATGTTGACCAAATTTGGTAAAGTTTTCAGTCTCAAACAGAGTTTATCCACTAAACAGTCAATATTCAGTAACATCAACTGAATAGGAACAACTCTGATCTTAGAAGGGTGAGATCTGAGCGCTGGCTATCACTTAGACACGTGACCACAGTTTTGTACACAAAAGACACTATGACTTCTCTCTTATAAATTAAAGTGTTTATTAAACACAATGCATCAATCAATCAGCAACACGTTGGTATAACGGTTCAATCTAACCAAAAGATACAAAGTGACAACGTGTGTGAGTGAGTGTGTGTGTGTGTATGAGTGTACCAAAGAGAGGAGGAGGAGGGGAAGGGAGAACCTGGTTGCCTAGCAACCAGTTAGCGTCAGCAGCGGAGGCTAACAGCTGAGGCTGGCTAGTCGCTAGTTAGCAACGTGGAGATATAAAGCGTGGAGCGGTCAGTTAGTAAGCTGAATGGCTGAGCGATAGATAGATAGATAGAGATAGATAGATAGATAGATAGATAGATAGATAGATAGATAGATAGATAGATAGATAGATAGATAGATAGATAGATAGATGGAGGGTATATCTATCTGGTGGAGGGCTGAACAAGCTTGGCCTAGCTTTCGTTCACCAGGGATCCAGTTCACGTGGGTAGCGTGGCTCAACGGTGTCTTGTCTGGATATGTGGACAGGAGGGGGGAGGTGTCCGCCTGCGGAGTTCTCACCGTCCGGTGCACTGCCAGGCCAAGGTGCGAAGAGACCAAGCCTTTCTTGGTCTGGTACCTTTATTTGGTCGAGCTGGTGATGTCACTTCCTGTGGGGTGATACTGGCTCTCAGCCAATGGTGGTGCGGCACGCGAACTTCCGGTCAAGCGGGGCGCGAGTTTTGGGGGGGTCAGTGGCCAGTGATGATCCCCCTTTTAAAGCCCCTTTGTTTTAGATTGTGTGGTCACTCCTAATGCAGGCTTCAGAAAGGGGTGTTAGGCCTCAAAGGCCGAAAGTCCTTTCTTCGGATGCATTAATTGTCAAATCTATGGATTGCTCTCTTCTCCTGGTTGTGCTGGCCCAACAGTAACTTGAAGTGGCCGTTGTGTTTGAGACCAGTCCTCATGGCCCTTGATTTCAGCAAAGAGTTTGTGGTCCAGGCAGATGCCTTGGAGGTGGGTCTGGGCACAGTGCTGGGCCAAAGCACTGAAGGTGAGGAGCACCCAGTTCTTTATCTGAGTCGCAAATTGTTACCAAGAGAGAAGAACTACGCCAGTGTAGAGAAAGTGTCTCGCCATTAAATGGGCCCTGGAAAAGCTGAAATACTACCTGTTGGGAAGAAAGTTCACGCTGGTGACAGATCATTCACCATTGCAATGGATGGCAAAAAATAAGGAGACCAACAGCAGAATTACTAGGTGGTTCCTAAGCCTGCAGCCCTTTAACTTTTCTGTTGTTCACAGGCCAGGATGGCGCCGTGGAAACGCAGATGCACTGTCCCGCCAATATGCATTCTGGGCATCCTTCAGGGAGAGGGATGTGTGGCATCTCACGAGGGCAGGTGATAGAGGGCTCCTACTTCCCAAACAAAATGGCTGCCACTCACAATACATTTCCCAGAAGACCTCACTCCTCTGACAGGTGCAGGTGTTTAGGCCACCTGATTAGGGCAGAGGAAAGAGAACAAAAGAGAGAAACAAGGAGGAAGAGGAGGTGAGAGCCAGGGGGCCTGCGGTTGGTAGGAGCTGGGCAGACACCGAGGACAAAGACACCACTATAAGGAAAGTAACTGAAGGGGAAGAGGTGGCAGACGGACACTCTTTGTTGCATAAATTGGGAGACGAGAGAAACTAAAAAGACATTCTTCTCCGCCAGGAGTTTTCTTTGTTTTACCTTCCATAGGTTTTCATGGAAAGAAATAAACCGTCGACATTTTGATTCTTTTGTGTTTGGCTAGTTTTGTGGGTGTAATTGCAGATGCCCAACACCTGAGTGTGAGGGTCTAAGGGCAGAGGATGTTGTTATGATGCCATGTGAAGCCCTTTGAGACAAACTGTTTGTGAAAACGGGCTATACAAATAAAATTGCCTTGCCTTGCCTTGCCTGACGCTGACTGCATAGAGGGAGCAGAGGCTGGGCGGCTCACTCTCTCTCACCCTCCAAAAAGTGACGACCTGCAGTGGAGCAGCAGCCGCCTTTTGTGTCCAAGATAATGTCGTTCTTTTTTCCTTTGTGCTGTCTTGTGCTAGACCTTGTGGTGTCCCTGGGCATCTTTTAGTTGTTATCAGGTTAAGTTTTCCTTGGTGAGTCTTTGTGCTTAACCACTTTGAATAATCGTCCTGTTTTAAGGATCGTTTTGCTTTTGTCAATCATTTTTGTCATCCTTAGTTTTGTGAGAATTGTTTTGGTTGTTGAAGTGCTGCCCTGAGTTCTTATTAAAATACTTCAACTATTGTAAATTCTTCCTTTCGTCCCTAACCCAGGTTTTTCTTTCCTTAGTTTTGTTAGTCCTGAAATACCCCTAGCCCCTTCTGGATGTGTGTGTGTGTGTGTGTGTGTGTGTGTGTATATCTATATATATATATATACGTGTGTATGTATCTTACTGAAAAGATATTTGTTTAGAAAAAACACGCAATTTTATAGCGGATGCATAATAAGCTCTAAGCATTATTGACACAATATACTTAAATTAAAAGAGATAGTAAGCTGCCGATATTTGTGCATGTACATTCTAGTAATTGATTATATAATTTGTTAAAATAGAACCGGGAAAACAAAGTGTCTATATGGACAGCAACACAAGTGTATAGCCACAAATGCATTCCGATGACCAATAAAGCAGAAGATAAGATGAAAGCCTCATAAAAACACTTGGTTGGAGTAATGGCATTGATAACAGTGGCAATAACCCAGCACTGACACATTTTAAAACCTGCCAGTAAATCTGGGACTATGATTGCTCTATGATTGCTTTCTTGCTTTCCGTGAATATGAGAGGAAATAAGAGATATTTTCCAGATGCAAAAAAGTATCTGAAGCTCTCAATTTATGTTCCACAACCTGGAGATCCTTCAGATCTCACAAAAATTATTTACACAACAGCAGTGCTTGCATTTTGGATGGTGAGATTCAACAGTGAACTATTGTCTTGACAGTAAAAGGGAGCAAACAACCTCACTCTGTAACTCTGTTGCTCTCCCTCATCATTAAGCCCTGAGTGCTGCATAATGGTCATGACCACAGTCTTCCTGAACCATTGCAGTGTGGACAACATCCCGTCTCTCAAAATATAAAAAAAAAACATTTTGTGACAAAAATTTGGAACGCATTAGCAATCAAAGAATAATGATTCTTAATTACTCTTCTGATTACACAGCAGTGAAGCAACATTCCATCCACGACAGTCTTCAGTCATGATTAATCAGTATGTTTCATCATTACATTTATGATGCTGCATCTTTCACGTTTCCTGGTTCTCTAGTTTTGTTGCCACATAAATGAGCCATAAAACTAGGGTTGCTGGTAAAGATATCTATCTTTATGCAGGTGTTATGACTGAAGCACGTCAAGCTTTGACTTTTTTTTTTTTTTTTTTTTTGTCTGAGCACTCTTCCCAGGTCCTCAGCAACAAGTACTTTTCCAGCAGACAACACAGAGGATTGAAGGATTTATCTATTGATCAAGGGTAATGAAGCAAATTGCTGCTGATTATCCTCATTTACTTATGTACCTCAAAGCTGCATGAAGAATGTGCAGTGCAGTCAAGGAAGACTTGGGGAAGGTAAATGAGACGTCCCCTACGCAAAAGAAATATAAAATATGTAAATATCTAAAACTGAAATAACAGTCATTTCACTGATTTTTGCCAGAATTTTAAATATGAACTGTAGCTCCAATTAATTTCCAATTTCCATTTCTCGTTTGAATCAAATTCCAATTTCAGGAAAAGTTAATGATCCTTAAATATTTTCCTTGTATTTTACCCATGAACTTTACAGTTAACAATTTTGACACACAATGTTTGCTATTTTCTTACTGAACTGCCTATTTGATGTCAGATTTGACTGTCAAATTTATTTCTAGTTAGTGTCCAAAAATGTTCTCATAGAATTCACTTTGAATTTCATTTATTTTCACTTTCAGGACACTTAAGGTCATCATACAGAAGTCATGAAAAAAACACACCAAAATAATATAAAGTGCAAACAATGAAATGTAAACAATGAAAAGAGCAGGTGTAAATCATAAGTCATTCCAGTCCCCTTTCAACAAAACTGATAAGATTAAATGTGCCAGTCTTAAGTGATGAGTTTTAAGTCAGGATTTGAAGGTGGCAAGAGAATCTGAATGTCTAATGTCATGAGGCAGGGAGTTCAAGAGGCAGGGGAGCCAAGGAGCAGACGGCTCTCGATCGCATGGTGGTGAGAGGATGATGAGTTGAGTAGAGGAAGAAGACCTGAGAGTATGGGTGGGTGTTTTAGCATGGAAGAGCTTGGCGAGTTACTAAATGTGAGGTTGCTGATGGCCTTGAAAGTGAAGAGCAGGATCTCATAAACATTGCGTTATTTAGCTAGAGCACCAGTGGAGAGCTGCAGGTCAGGTGTTATATGATTGATTTTGGGGGGGGGGGGCGTAAATGACGTGGGCGGTAGAGTTTTGGACCAGTTGGAGTTTGTGAATGGACTTGTGATAGAGGACAGCTGCAAAAACCTATACAGGATATGACCAGGATGGGAACTATAGCAGCAGTAATGTTTGGTAAGAGGGACAGGCACAGACAAGAGATGTTACCTAGATGGAAGTTAGCTTAGCGAGTGACATCATTGATTTGAGACTGGAATGGTAGTGTGCTATGCCATTCACTGAACAGTGACACACTGTTAGCTTCCATAACCTACGCGGGTCATATAATTGTATCACAATTTATAGTGATACAACATTGATAGCAGAGGGTGAAATATCAATTCAGTATCACAATACAGTATTGTGGAAAATATCACAGTAAACTGCTGTAATGATATCATTGCACAGCCCAATTAATGCTATTATTCACATGTGGGTTTACCCTGCAATTACCTGTGAACATGTCTGCTTTGAAAACGACCTTTTGACATAAATAATAATTACTTTGTCCTCAAAAGAAAGTGTTGAATAAGGTAGCTGAAGAACAGAGGAGCACTCACTCTTGGGCTCATACAGTGTAACTGATTCAATGAAGTTGAGTGGAGTCATGTAGAGCATATTCAACAGAGCTGAAGAGCCAGAATCTGTTCTCATAGGATTACATGTACACATCTCCATCATCCAGACCACATGTTCTCACATGTAAACACCCCCCATCATGAAATATTGCAACTCGTATCAACACTGAAAATACTGCCTGAAAGATGCTTTTTTTTATGAAGCGCACAAAAGTTTTGCTTGTCACGAACATCCCAAGTCCCCCAGAACAAAGACACCCATGCTTTAATTCAGTAATAGGCTGCATGATATGTCAACCCCTCGCACCAGATAATGTTCTGACAAACATTCAAGCCTAGTTAGATCAGAGGACTAGCGAAGACAGACTAGATCTCTCCATCAGGTGGCACTGAGCCAGATTTACCGGGCACACATCAAGCACCCTGGGAATGTGTGCCCCCCTCTGCTTATCCATTAAACCCCCTCAAACCACCCCCACCACTCTTCAAATGTCAGTTCCTCCACCGAGCTCCGGTGTTGGGTTTCAAATGTCCCTGGATTTCTGTTGCCTCTGGAAAAAATTAGCTGCCAGAGATATAAATAATGTAGAACCATGCAAAAAAAGACAGCTGTTTACATGTTTTTTTTTTTCATTTCTTATTATAGCCGAAATGAGTTTCCTCCGCAAGGTGGTTGGACTCTCCCTTAGAGACAGGGTGAGGAGCTCAGTCATTCAGGAGGGACTCAGAGTAGAGCTGCTGCTCCTCCATGTCAAGAGGAGTCAGTTGAGGTGGTTCAGGCATCTGATGAGGATGCCTCCTGGACGCCTCCCTCAGGAGGTTTTCCAGACTTGTCACACTGGGAGGAGGCCTCGGGGCCAACCCAGGACATGCTGGAGGGATTATATCTCTCAGCTGGCCTGGGAACACCTCGGGATGATCTGGTGGAAGTGAGGACAGTTTGGGCTTCCTTGCTGAGGCTGCTACCCCCACGACCCGGACTAACCGGATAGGCAGAGGATGACGATGGTGACGATTTCTTGTGATATGTGAAAAAAAATCATAAAACATGCCTAAACAAAAGAGATTTAAAAAAAAAAAGCTGCTGTTCAATTTGTCCACATGCAGATGCATACAATAACATAATATATATCATCAAGACCCGTAATAAATAGTCAGTTGCTCAAAGTGTCACTTGACAAAAATCAATCAACAGCACTGATGTAGAATCATTGCTCAAAGAGGATGTTTTCAAAGAGACCAAAGAGATCCACTTTACATGATTCGCACATTAAGACTGAACTGAAAATATGATGTTTTGTAAGTCTGTCCAGTGTATGATCATGGCACCCCCAAACCACCCCATTTATGTCAATTAGGCTTGTTTTACAGCAAAGCCAGTGCAGCGGCAGTCATGCAGCCATGTGGGAATGTCACTGTACAGCCATTTGTCTGATGGATGTGAACTGTAATCCCTAATCCAGAGGGTGGTGGTAAAATGCACCGAAAAGCTGTTTGCCAACTATAATTAAACACCAGAGAGGAAGATTCTTTCCAAATATGACGTGATACAATAGTGACACAATGCCATGCAATTACACGCCCATGTACATCTTCATACTACCTCAGAGCAGTGTTGTTCACTTCAGGCATTGTGGTGGTGATCACGCTCTTTTCCATGTTATCAATAAAAACAGTAATCAGCTACATGCTAGACCATAATAACCCGTTTCTTCCTGTCGGTGTCTTCTGGACTGATATCGCATTTACATGATTAGCAACCTCAACATGACGTCAGGTTGTGGTTTTCCAAAAGTTGGCTGGTTCAACTTTTCTGTGGCCTCACCCCGAGCGGCTTAAACACAATATCCCCATTCAAATGAATGAGAGAACCAGTGCCTGAAACAAGCCTCAGGATATTTGCAACAACCCAGTACAACATTTTAGAGTTAAGCAGCATCACATATGACAACCTCACAAAATGAATATGTATTCAGCAGCTGGCCATGGGGTACCATGATCTTCTAGCTAAATATACTGGCTGTCGTCTGGAGTCACAAAGAAGTAATGCAGGAAAAACAACAACAACAAAAATCTTCACAAGATCAAAACAGCTATTTGTGAGTAATTGAGAGGCAAAACACAGGTTTGAGTCAGGTCAAGTAACAAAAACGATCTCAATTTAAACAAATGTAACATTTCTCTCTCCCCTTAGTCTTCCGTATGTCCCCCTTTTCTGTTCAACATTCAATAACAAAAGCAATTCCAAAGAAGTATAACTTCTCTGACTGAGCACTAGGTTGGTACTCTTCATGCCACATAAACAGGAAAAATAAACAACCCTGGAGTTACGGCAGTCGTCAGGTCATGTGACATGAGACGCCTTTCAACATTTTGCCATTTCAGCACCGAAGGTGGTGGATAGCTCCTGATGCTGACAACACAGCATCATGGTAGTTTGACATGCAACACACATGTTGTCATCTTCTGCCTGGCTCTGTTCTTGTCTAGGCTACATTGGGAAACACGTCTCATCATTATGTTTGTGAGTTAACTTCCAAATTAACTTCTGTACCTTGTCGGTGGCGGAGACTAACGGCAGCGCGAGGTGCAGGAGTCGACCCTCGATGTGGCTTGCCATTTTCGAGCACCTCCGTCGACCGAGCTGTAATAATAAGCAGCACCTGCGCCAGCTACCACTACCTTCAGCGCTTGCTCCGCCTTGGAGGATGTTTGTTTCCGCGCCGTGAACGTCCCGGTATGGTTGATGAATGGAGGGATAAGCCTGCACTGGGCGGCCGTGGCTGTTTACACCGAGCCAACTGGGTGTCGTAACCGGCAACAGCTTGAGCCGCCCTCTGCTCCAAGCTCGCGAGACATGCCGTGGGTATTTCAAGTGGCTCAGGGAGTAAGGAGCATCACCTTTACAGAGTGATGGAAGTGTTGAATAAACACCGCGATATTTTTGATCTGTCGTGGATGAGTATTATGTTTACATGTTGAATTAGACTTTCTACTTTTTGAAGCTCTTCCTCATGTCTCCTGGGAGAAGTAAGGAATCCTGCCAGGGCACATTTGAACTGTGGCAGCCCCGCCCATTTCCAGTCCTGTGTTTTTGCACCTGCCTCACCACCACTGCTGCCACTTTGAGCGCAAAAGCTACAGGAGCTCCTTCACCTGCACTGCAGCGCTTCCCCAGCCCCTAATCCTGACTCCCACTCCGGTGCGTCTGCTTCACGGACCCGACGAGTCATCACCATCCGCTCTGAACAGGTATGCAACATGAGAGTTTACATCAACCTGATAAAGACGCGGTGGTAGAGAGACCTGCGCAGGCAACAGTGGAGATTTGGTGAGTGTTTCATACCAGGAAGGTGGACATAAATATGCGATATTAGCAACCAGGTAGCCGTGAACGCTCCCTCCGGTTCTTTTTATTGAACTTTGCCCGCAGTGGTTTGACGCTATGGCTGCTTCTGCTGCTACTGCGGCTCTGGGAGAAGTTGGAGGCGTCTTGCACGTCGTTGACGGTATCACACACGTCGGGTCCCATTTCCTCCTGACCCCTCTTGGGGACAGTCCGACGCTGCTGGGGGACCACCTCATACCTGGCGACAGGCTGTCCCGTAGCACCACAGCGGATCTCACGCACCTCAAAGGGATCCTCAGGAGGAGACAGTTGTACTGCAGAACTGGGTTTCATCTAGAAATACTTCCAGATGGCACGGTGACGGGGACCAGAAAGGACCATAGCCGTTTTGGTACAGCATTTGTTTTCAATTTTATACATTACAACAAATGCAAAGCAGAAAAAATCAGATTAAAAGTAAATAAGAATATTTAGTGGTATATTTCTCCTCTTTTAAATGCATTTTCCTACAATTTGTATCAAAGCTGATGCAGTTATTTATGTCTTCTTTGATAACTGTAATCTTTGATCTCTAAAAAAGACTGAACTACTGTGTGCTTCTCCAGGTATTCTGGAGTTCATAAGCCTGGCTGTCGGCTTGATAAGCATCCGAGGGGTGGACAGTGGACTCTATTTGGGGATGAATGGCAGGGGGGAGCTATATGGCTCTGTAAGTACCAGCTTTTCTTATTCTTGCAGCCCATATCAAGATTCTTTTTGTTCATATGATGGGCATCATAATCCTCACAGTATATAAGATTTAAAGATAGATTCATAGAAATATGTTTTTCTGTGAGTCAGGATGTCTCTTATTGTTGTAATTTGTTGTCAGGAAAAGCTCACGGCTGAATGTGTCTTCAGGGAGCAGTTTGAGGAGAACTGGTACAACACATACTCCTCCAACCTCTATAAGCACGGCGACAAAGGGACACGATATTTTGTGGCTTTAAATAAAGATGGGACACCAAGGGACGGGACTAAATCCAGGCGACATCAGAAATTTACTCACTTCTTGCCCAGGCCTGTGGACCCCGAACGTGTGCCTGAGTTGTACAGGGATTTCTTTGGCCACAGCTGAGGACATGTGGAGGTCCAATCAGCGTCAGGAGTAACTGCTGCAGCCCTCATAGGCAGGGAGCGAAGAGAAGATGGAAACAGGCAGGGATGTGGCCTGTGCAGGCTTGAGGATAGTGACCAAAAGCCCAGGGATAAAGGCAATGGGGCCTCTTTGTAGGAATGCACAGGCCATCTCTCAGCAGCCAGGATAGAATGTCTGACTCTTTCCCCCTTCACGCTCAGCATGAGGGGGTCATTTGTTTCAGGGGATGGACGACCCTTAAAGCTGCATGGAATAGGAGACCAATAGGAGATGAATGGTCTCATCAGTTGGGAATCTGGACCAGCACAAGATTTTATTTGGTGTCAGATAGCTTTATTTTGTTCAGAAGGACTTTGAAGGAAATCTGTTTTGTTTTGTTTCTTACCTGATTTTTTTTTTAAAGTGTAACAATTTATTTATTCATGTTAGATACATATATTTATGTTATATATTTATTTATTTCAGAATATATTTTTACAGTTAGATATAAGCAACATAGAAAGGCCACTCTTACCGCTTATGTAAAGATTGAAACACTGTACATATGTCTTTTATCCTGACAATACTGGCTGAATATAGGAACCATATTCCCAAAATATGGAGACTATATTTGAGATGCATTTTATCACAATATGGCAACTGTGAATCAGTTTGTGTCTTTTAGCCAAAGTAATGTGTCATAAACACAGTCTACATTAAACTACAAAAAATAAAGAATAAATTGATCACGATGTGATACCCTTTTCTGTCAATATCAAAGGTGATGATGTTTTCTTGGTGTCCACTTGTAAAAAAAAAAAAAAAAACTAAATCTTTATTTTGATAAAATAATATTTTAATTTTACTTGTTGTCATTTAGAGTTTAACCATATAAATGTTGGTCTCTCATGAGATAAATTTTGTCTTTCATTATGGAAGCTGATGGACAGGTCATAGACTTGAGGTATGCATCAAACTTCAAACCTTAAGTCCAGAATACACTGAATGGGGGGTGATGTAATACCATTTGGGCCAAATAAAATCTGACCTTCAGCTCAGGTCAAACACATTAGCAGCTGTATATGTAAGAGCGATAAGAATTAGGTGTCCTCTGCTGACAGCTTCAAGATTGCGGGCTTGTTGAAAAGTTGTATTTAACCAAGGGGATCATGGGAGATGAGGCTCTTCTGAAGATTGTCCCATCATTTTGAGTGAAGTCGATAGTTGGATTTAGCAGCTGCAGCAACAGTTTTATTTTGAAGAAGTCTCTATTTCCTATCTGTTTCTTCGGTGGTTCGGAGAAGATCTGTGTTGAAGCATGAAAGCTCTGCCTGTGATCTCATCATGCGTGTGATGGCGAGCCAGAGGGTGTCCTGATATGGGGAGTCGAGCTCGCTGCCAACTCTCTCCTGTCTTCAGCATGCTGCTGACTGGGACTTTCCCAACTGCACACCTTGAACATCAACACAGTTCTGTCATCAATTAATGACAGCATCCAGAGTGTATTATAACCTGGGTGCACATGGACATCCCCTGTCCGCCGTGTAAACACATGTATGCTGAGATTACGGCATGATACAGAACTCTTGATGCTTGTATTTGGAAAGATACCGTCACTCTTCACCTCTCTTTAGCTTCCCACAAGGTGATGGGCAGGGTGTGTTCATCTGTCATTCCTGTCTGTCTCACCTTCCAAGAAAAATAACCTAATAGTTTGTTCAGGACTTTTACCTGCCTCATTTTGCCTTACCTCACCCCTCATCCCCCTTTTGAAGGTCATCATCAAGGCTTGAAATCCTGACTTGAGATACTTATGTCAAATGGTGTTCTTTGGCTCTGGTTTTTAGGTAAATTTCCCCCTGCTCCACCTCCTCAAGGTGGCATGTGACTCCTTGCAGCAAACACTTAAACCCCTCATACCCGCACCCACTCTGAAGCAGCCTCACATGCTTAATGGATGCTACTTGACTTTCATCTTAGCTGCGGCCTTAAATGACTCTTGAGAAAACCCAATCAAGATTGTGAGTGTGCATTGGGGGGGGGGGGTGTAACTTAGCATGCGTAGGCTTTGTTGTCTGCTCCCAATTATAAGAGAGCATGGCTTCTATTTTTAGACGCCTGGCTGCTGTTGGGGAAGACAGGGGGGTGGCAAAAAAGCTCACCTCTTTCTTTAAACCTGTGATTGTGTTTACCCTGGGATGGTGTCTACAGATTTATGTCATTTGAATCCTGCAACTGTTGATTTCAGGCTCTTTCTTGTTTGTTTATTCCCTTGTAAATTGCTGTGTGCACAAGTGAGCAGCTGCATGTGTGTTTATAAGGATTACAGTAGAAGCGTAAGTATAGCATTTGACATTTTTGAGGCCAGTCCAGTGAAAGATAATCTGGGTAAAACAGCAGCCAGTGCCTTCAGACATCCCCCCTCCATCCATCTATTGTATGCAGTACAAAAATAACACTTGCTGCATTGTACATAATTTTTAATGTCAAAAGTGCTGAGAATCTTTTTGCTCCACAAGCTGCAATCAGACCAGCATATCTGACTTTCTGACACACATCCCCAGTTGTCAGCTCCAGTGGAAAATATGCTCCACTGTTTGCCTCACCATGGATACATTTGTTGAAAACAACCATGTTTAGATGTTGTGGCGCACACCAAAAAGCGAGAGTTTTGTCTCTCAGGTCTTCAAATGCACAAAGAGTGAGCAACTGACTGACAGTGTTTGTGTTTACTGTCTGAACACACACCAACCCAGGAGGGGGGGGGGGGGGGGGGGGGGGCGGTGAGCTCAGGAATGCATCTGTAACATCTATAATAGACCACATGGATACAGGGGCAGGCTGACAGAAAATAAATAGGATTTAGTTTGTGACATAGTAATGTGCTATGATATGTTGTATATTTCTGCATCAGGGATTTGATTTACTCCAAAGACAGTGTCCACTAGTGAGAATGTTTCTGGTTAATTAAATCCAAAAACTTGACTGAACGTCCAAACATTTTGGAGAATATACAATCAAATGTTCAATCTAAGTCCTTTTTTTTTTCAGTTACCCATTTCAGGATTCAAAGTGGCCTTTTTCGTCCAAACATTCAAATGAAATGACTAATAACCAAAAATATTAATATTCTTAACAACATAAGATATAATTGCTTTAACAGAATCATCAACAAAAGTTATAGTAATACTACACTCAAAGTGTATTTTACCTTTCAAGAACTCAAAAAGACATGTTTTTAACTGCCTAATCACGTCTGTGTGACTCCAGAATGCAGAAAAACCAGCCACCTATATTTAGCTTGAGGCTAACTCAACTTCCCATCAACAACACAAAACTGTCCTTAACCATCAGATTAAAAAAAATCAGTGTTTTAAGGTTCTTTACACAGCAACATCCTCACCTTGGTGCCTTTCTAATGAGCACATGCAGCAACCATGCACCAGCTGATCAAGCTCAGCGCTCTCATGAACAAGTGCCAAACCAGAAAACCTACAATTTGATTGTTTTTAGTTCAAGTCAAAGTTTTTCTTGAACACTGAAAGACACCTGTTTGTGGGTACTCTGAATGCAAACAAAAAATACCCCTTTTTGGATGTGTTACTTTTATAATTGAAGTTTTTTTTTCAATCCTTACGATTTAAAACGAAAACAAACTGTAGAATCTCACAGCTGTATTAGCATTGGGTGTTTTTGCTTAACATACTTTCACATGAATTTCAATGCATGGGATTTAACAGTAATGAAGGATTTTACTTCTTGAACCTCAAACTCAAACTGAAATCACGTATCAACCCCTCTTTCCTGACTCATTCTCTTCAAGCTTTAAGCAACGATCCCCACCCAAGCCCCCCACATCCACTCCCACACATCTGCTGACCAAACCTGTGTAAGAATCCCTCTGGAGCAGCTGTGTCACCCTTTCTTCTGCCCATGTGTGTCCACATTACAGAGGCACAAATTAGGCTATGACATTTGGCTGCCATAATTGCTCCCTGAAAAGCATGAGGCATCAATTAGGCTCTCAGCACCATGACTGGTTATCCCTATAGAATATAATCACCCTGCTGGACCACGTGGCTAGTCTGCCAGGACACACAGACACACACAGACTAAAAAAAACACAGGTTTGTGCAGCTATTCTTATTCGCTATCTTTTGACTTCCATTTATGAGGACAGTCTAAGCCAAACACTAATCCTAATCCTAAACATAACCAATTGATGCCTGAGCCTAACTTTAATTTAACCTCAGTTAACACATTACCTCTTACTTTAACCAGGAACTCAGAAATTATGTTGTATCACATTAGGACTGGACTTTGGTCCCAATGAGTACTAGAGGTTAGTGTTTATACCAGAAAAGTCTCCATAGATAACAAAAACCAAGTACTAACAGACACACACACACACACACAAACACAATCTGGATCACTGGTGATTTTTTGTTTTGTTTTACAACAATCAAAGACTGATATTAAGATTAGCTTCATGATGTAGTATTAGTTTGAGAGTGTCTATGAAAATGAAATCATCTTTTCAAAAATGACAGCAACATGACAATAACAATGTGTGTGTTGAGGCCAGGCAAAATGAGTGGTTGTGGGTCTCTAGGTGCCCTCACATTAATAACAGTGTGTAGGTGCCTTTGATTCCTCAACTCTGGGGCCACCTGACAGTGTGCGCTCCAACAGGGTGTGGAGATCTTTAGAGTCAAACAAAAAGGTCAACTGGTTAATTTCCCCAGCATCCACTGAAACATTCTTCTCAGCTTTAGAGGCAATTTAATCGGCACTGAAAACACTGATTACCAGCATGGAACAACCAGCTGTCATTAACACTACAGCGTACTTATAAAGAAAAAGATGGATGATCCCTCTGAAAAAATACAATGTTAACAATGGCATAATAGATGCAATATTTGCTAAAGGAACTGAAAACAGAGTATGGTAACACAAGCGATGTTGCAGGACTTACCTGCTCATCAAATTTGATCTGACTTATTTCAGCAGTTCCTAAAACTCCTTCTATATCCCAACTGGGTTTACGCACCACCTATTCCCCACACCTTCGGGAAAAAACACAACAATGCCGCATACAGTGCATAGAAGATAACTTCTTCTACACTTGTCTGAAGATGAGGTGCGTTTTGAATAGCCTGCATTTAGTTATTAATTAATATGTCAGCTTTTGATTTAAAATTTTACAAAGGAAAAGCTTAATTAAGAAGTCTTCATTGTGTGGGAAGATCCCACTTAAAAAAACATATCAAACAGCCATCACATTTTTTTATCACGCACACCACACCTGACCTATTTGGCATTATGGACAAATAGAAAAGCTTTTAATCCCTCATCATTAAAACCTAACTGAAGAAGGGAGGTTCAAATTCATTACCAAATGTACATTTAATTTATTATATCGATATTATATTCTTTTGATCAAAATTATCTTTCCTTTACTTCACAGGAATTTATGTGTGTATATGCACATAAAAGCATGAAGAAAAAAAACAATGAATAAAACAATGCATGTATGCAATAAATCAGCATCAAATTTCTGCCTCATGGAGAAGTGAAAACCAACAACTATTATAACAGCTCAATTCTATTTTACATTTATCAGTTGGAACCCATTAAAGGACCACAAGGGCACTTTGAGAATGCATACCCCTGCCAAAACAAATTTTCAGCCACTTGCACCTTCATGGTTGGGCCCTCACAGCCATGAACAAGATGGAGTGTGTGGGTGTTCTGCAGAGTGATAGGGAGATGAGACCAGAAAATATTGGTATTTTGCAGAAAGGAGCAGGCTAGTGTGTGCACTGTTGAGGAAATATTGCTTCCTTTCACTTGATGGTGCTAAAGAACACACACACATACACACAGACACACACACACTCACTACATATATATATATATATATATATATATATATATATATATATATATATATATATGTAGTGAGTGTGTGTGTGTGTATCATGAAAGGCCCTGTTGTTTTGATGTCAAAATCACATGATGTTTGCTACATCAGACTAACTTCTTGTAACCACTAGGTGACAGTATGACAGCAACAAACTCAGCTTCTAGACATCTACTCACCCGTTTCAGAGGAACTCAGTCTTTGCACAACTTGCACAAAGTTCTCAAGGTGTTTCTGAGTAAATTTGAGAAGGATCTGGTCAATCCACTAAGAAGTGTATATCAAAGTATAGAAAATAACTGAGGTCGGGGGGGGGGGGGCTGGAGCCTATCTCTGCAGCCTTCAGGCAAGAGGCAGGGTTCACCCTGGACAGGTCGCCAGCCCATCTCTGGACCAACACATAGAGACAGACAACCATTCACACTCACAGTCACACCTACAGTCAATTTAGAGTATCAATCAGCCTCGTCCCCTCTTGATGTCTTTGGACTGTGGAGGAAGCTGGAGTACCAGAGAGAACCCACACAGGAACAGGGAGAACATGGAGACTCAGTCAGAAAGATCACATGCTTGAGACAGGACTTGAACCCGGAACCTTCTTGCTGTGAGGTGACAGTGCTGACCACTGCTCCATAGTGCCACCCATGCTTTAACCAATTTGCCCAAAAAAGTATAGGGTTCTTCATCTTCTACACCCCTCCACCAATTTTTTTGAAATTGTTCAAATTCAGCCACATAGCCTTTGCTTAATCCTGAAAACATGTGGACAAATGCCAAAGACATTAACTCTTTGATTGTTCTTCAAATGTAGTTCTATCATCCCTCGATATTTCAAAATCTATCAATGACTTTTTCAGTTATTCTGCAAACAATGTGATGCTTTAAATAACTGTGAGTCATTACTATATATTATGGTATAATGTGAAAGAGGGAATTTGTGGTATAACCCAAGCATGATCATTTTAAGAACAGTACAGAGCATTTTAGTAAATTTTGGTATCTTCCAATTTATTGTTTTGTATTTCTTAGCTCTCCTCTGTGTCTTTTTCAGTTGTATGACACAGCTATTTTCAGCTTAAAAACTCTTTGACACTTGTAACCTAGCACCAAAGATAGCATCCAGCTGAGGAACGTAGGCATTTCACTACTCGAGAGACAAATATTTCCCTGAGACGATGGAGGAGACAAAACCAGGGCTAAAAGGAGACTTTATTTGGGGTTTGTTTGTTTTTTACTCTTAATGTTGTTCCATGTCTGTTGGATGTGTCTTTTGGCAGTTGCTAACATGTCTGCCATATCAGTGTCATAAAGTGGTGACCATGTGAATGGAGTGTGCAGCTCATTCGAGGACTACATCGAAACAATTTCTTTTATCTCTTCATCAAGACATCAGCTCACAGGATGAATAATGCCCTTGATACACCAGTGTACTTGTCTCTTTTTTGCCAAGTTAAGTAAAATCTGGAAACGAAAGAATCTAGTTATTTGTAAAGCTGTTTGCCTTGTTTAAGGAACAGATATGGGAAGACTGTACTCTCACTGACTACTGCTGAACGTGGACATGTCCTTTGTTGCCCCTCAGTCAGGCGGAAAATTGCAAACCCATTTGTCATTGTGTGCCAACATGCAGAGGTCAGTCAATGGATTCTTGTATGACAAGCTTATAGAATCAAATGTTTTTCCACGGCCTCACCCTTTCACACCTGCACCTCCAGGTAAAATAACAAAACAGAGGAGAAGCAGAGAAAAGAGAGCTTAAAGGGAGCTAGTTAACGACAGGGCAGAGAAAATTGATATGTGAGAAGAATTTACCGTGAAACCTTGCACGCATATAGGCCATTTTAGCTCATTCTAGCCATACATGTACTGAAGCTCACAGTGCGAGATGAAACGCCGGCTTTTGGCCCTCTTCCAAACCAATTATTCCTGCCTGTGATCGCAGAATATTCTTACAGTCTCAAAATGATGTTGTTTGTTATTCTCTAAATTCAAAACAGCAACTGCTTGGTTTGAGGTACTAACTGATACACTTATCATGACTTCTTATTGACTGCTTAATTCTGCAGAGAGGCTCCAGACTACAGCAGTGTTCCCACAGCTCTGCTAGACGAGGAATATCAAAGACCAAATTTATTTGAACTTTCAGTCACTTGATTTAATAGCGAGAGTGAGTGTCTGTTCGTGTGTGTGTGTTTGTGTGTGTATGTGTGTGCGCGTGTGTTTGTGGTAGGGGGTGGGGTTAATCTGATTTGGGGGACATTTAGCAGACTGAAACCAGTTAGGAGTTCATGTACAGTTGGGAACAAAATCTGTGTTCCTAAACGGTAAAATGCAGATTTTTGGGTCAATGATTAGGGTAAGGATGAAGCTAAATTTCTGGGAAACATATGTAAATCTCTGGGAAAACTCATAAATTGTATGCAGATGAACAAAGATCAGTATCAAAGACTACTGATTTACAGATGTTAATGCAATTTGGTCATAATTACATTTTGCTTCTACATTACTATGTCAGTAGTTTGGGTCAAATACAGTGGACGAGCAGACTAACACTGCTATGCCTGCATGTCTGTAAATCCCAAAGGCATCCTCTTGTATACTGCCACAAGAAAGTTATTCAGAAATGAGTTAGCATTGTTGAACTGTCATGGTCTGCAGTTTCTCACCACCGATTTTTGTTGTTACCCTGAACACAGCTCCACTCACTCCCTCAGTCAACCTCCTCAGCTAATCAGCCTCAAACACCTGCTCCTGTCCCCATGTTATTTAGGTCTCCCTCTCCCTCAGCTCTCTGTCAGATTGTTATGCTCCCATGCAAGACTCTCCAGCATTATCCTGTGTACTGGCTTGCTGCTTGTTTTGGCCATGCTTTTGTGTGCCCCTACATCTCTGAATCTCACGGTACCGACATTTGCCTGCACTTCGGCCACGCCTCTCTCTGCCCCTATGTCTCTGGATCTCATGATACTGACCTTCGCCTGCACCTCAACTACACTCCTGTCGCATGAGCTTGTGTCTCACCCCCTACCTCATTCTCTTGATGATGTCATTGCACTTGCTATCAATATAGACCTCCATATCCAGGCTCACAAGAGAGAGAGGAGAGAAACACCCCCAACTCATGTATGCACTCCATGCATCACAAGGTTCTTTCCCCAACTTGGCATGGTCTACGGCCATTCCTCAGCCCTTAACCTACGTTTCTGAACCCATGCAGCTTGGCCACACCAGTCCGTCCCCCAAGGAATGAGAGCAATTCATCAAGGCCAATTTATGCCTGTACTGTGGCTGATCGGGGAACTACATCTCTCACTGCCCGGTAAAAGGGAGGGCTCATCAGTAGTAGAGGAGTTACTGGTGAGTCCATCCTCTTTTAAAGCCCCCTCTGTGTTAGATCGTCCTCTGTTTGAAGCCAAGCTCCTTCTGCCTGAATTCTCCCAAGTCCAGTCCACCTTTATTGACTCTGGAGCTGATGCTAACATTATTGACATTAAGCTAGCTCAACAGCTGGGTATTAGTCTGGCACATCTGTCTTGTCCTATGCTTGCCAGGGCTCTTGTAGGTCATTTGCTGGGGACGGTCACTCATCTAACTATACCGGTCAATTTGCTCATGTCTGGAGGTCACCATGAAACCATCCAGTTTCATGTTCTGCCCTCACCTCACCTCCCTCTTATACGGGCTACCCATGACTTTGTTGCTATAACCCACATATAGACTGGTTGGCAGGGGTCATCTGTGGTTAGAGCTCTGCCTGTCAAGAGGTCTGCCTGAAGCAGGTGGCTACACAGCTCCACTCTCTACCTCCCTGAGGCCAGCCCGATCTCTCCGTGGTCCCTGTCCAGTATCATGACCTTTGTGAGGTTTTCAACAAGACCAAGGCCTTGTCTCTACCCCCTCATCGTCCCTATGATTGCACCATTGACCTTTTGCCAGGCACCTCCCCTCCCAAGGGGTGCCTCTACTCGCTCTCTGGCCCTGAAAGGGAGGACATGGAGGCATACATTACTGACTCCTTGGCAGCTGGTATCATCCGATCATCGTCATCCCCTACAGGTGCTGGCTTCTTCTTCATGGAAGAGAAAGATAAAACCCTTAGACCCTGCATTGATTACAGAAGCCTCAATGACATAACTGTTACGAACAGGTACCCAACGCCCCTTATGTCTGTGGCTTTTGAAACAAAACGCTGCTTCCCGCATGTTGACTAGAACTGGTGGAAGAGACAATGTCTCTATTATACTGGCTTCTCTGCATTGGCTCCCTGTGAAATTCAGAATAGAATTTAAAATTCTTCTTATAACTGTAGCACCGTCTCAAATACCTATGGGACGGGGCCTGGGTTAAACTTACGATATTCCCTTTTGCTATGCTTAATAAATGAAATATGACATGAGTAAATAAACACCAGACAACAATACTTTAAATGTAAATGCTTTCTTTAGTTATATGAATTTTTAGTTTAAAAAAACATATAGAAGCAAATAAAATGTAAAATCACTTGTAAATCACACCAGATGATAACCAGGAAATGGCGAGTAAATAATGCAATGAACCCACACACGTCAGCACACACACACACTCACGATAATCTGAAATAACTACCCCAAACCCTCGTTGCAGGCCTGTGTCGATGCTCGTGTGCGTTGGGGCCAAAAACAAACTGGCCGCTTCGCTCTCTGTAAGCAAAATAAAAGACACAGTCAATGTTCCCGCCAGTCCGAAAGGGAAGTGAAGGAAATGGAGGGGAAGGGGACGGCGGCTCGTCGGCGGGCGCAGCTTGCAGCTCACCATCCGTTAGCAACAGGTTAGCAGCGGCTCCATCACCACAGCTCTCTTCCACACAGCAAGGCAATACCTCTCGGCCAGGTCACAAAGTTTGTCTTATCCGGTAACTGTCCGTTCACCTCAAGACAAGAACTTCAGCCTCTGAAAAACATTTAAAAAAAAACAAAAACTTCAACAGGGTTAAGGTAACTCTTCTTCTCTCTGCTCCTTTTTCTCCCATTCCGTTAGGCGGCACACGCCATTCCCTGGAGTGTCCCCAAACTCTGAATGAGCCAATCACATCTTGACACGTTTGACTGACATCTCTCTTAGCAAATAGCATTGTGTAAACAATATAATGAAGTAATTACACTTCGAAAACACTATATCAAATGAACTCACTCTTTTTCAGTATAGGCCATAACATGAAACAACATTAAACTTATTTTGGATTTTAACTGTTTTTATAATTTTTCTAAACACATGAATAAACAATGAACTTTCCATGAATTATGAACTTGTCCTCTCTTTATATTCTGTCATCAAAATACACCCATTATTTTAGCAAGGGCTACATAACATATAAAGTCCTCAACAGTCATGCACCTTCATATCTGACAGAGATGCTATTACCCAGCTAGAACCCTTCGCTCCCAGGATGCAGGGTTCCTGCTGGTTCCTAGAGTTTATAAAATTAGAAAGGGAGCCAGAGCCTTCAGCTCTCAGGCTCCCCTCCTGTGGAACCACCTCCCAGTTTCGGTCTGGGATGCAGACACCCTCTCTACCTTTAAGAGCAGACTTAAGACCTTCCTTTTTGATAAAGCTTATAGTTAGGGATGCTTAGGCTGGCCCTTAGATATGCTGCTATAGGTTGAGACTGCCCGGGGATTTCCCATGGTGCACCGGGCCTCTATCTCCTCCTCTTTTCCTCTCTGTCCTCCTGTTTGTGTTATACATATGTCATACTCACATGTGTTACTAACTCATTTTCTTCTCCGGAGCCTTCCGACTCCCCACATCCCAGATCCTGCTTGTGGAGGCTACAGACCTGAAGAGGCTCAAGCTGCCACCCGTAGCACCACCTGCTCATGTCCCCGTCTGTCCATCAGTCTCTTTCCATTTCTCTCCCTCTTTATCTCTGTCCCTCTCTTTCCTTCTGTGTATCTGTCTTTCTCCATTATCTGTCTTTGTCTCTGCCCCACTCTCCTGCTCTCTTTCCCCCCAACCAGTCAAACCAGAGGGCGGTCCCCATTTTGCCTGGATCTGCTCCACGTTCCTGCCTGTTAAAAGGAAGGTTTTCGTCGCTGCTGTTGCAGGATGTGCTGCTGATGGAGAATTGTTGGGTGTAAACTCATTGAAGAATGTGGTACTAGACCTACTCTACTTGTAAAGTGTCATGAGATAACTTTTGTTGTGATTTGGCGCTATACAAATAAAACTGACTTGACTTGACTTACTACTTCCTCCACGTCTTCCTTCCACTCACAAGGCACCCTTCCACGTCCTGGTAACTTTTGCCTTATACATCTGGCCAGAAATGCCATCAACGAGCTGTCTAGAGTTTCACCTGAGCATAACAAGTTCAGTTCCCATGCCACAACAAAGTTTTCCTGGATGCAGCTATACAAATAAAATTGACTTGACTTGACTATTGTCTGCTTCGGTTGGCAGATAGTAGACTTCAAAACCACAAAATTTCAAAGAGTTCAATCGTTTTAGTGTCTGACACACTTATGTCCCCATCATAATGTTTAATGGTCCAACACACCTTAGTCTGTCAGGCTGGCCCCGGTCCTTTACTACTGGCAGGTCCAATTCTCCAATGTAATGAAACCAGAGGCATTTTTTTGAGAAGAGACTACTATTTAAATATCTAAAAACAGACTGCAAAGTCAAATTTGGTAGGTAACATGATCATGGTTGAAACATTCATTGACACTACCTTAAAAAGAAATGAGCAAGTACAAACTGTGACCATTTCCTCTCGATAGCTTATACCCTCTTGCTTGGGAGGATCAAAGTACTTCTCTGTGCACATTAGGAAAATACAGAGGACTCATCTCAACTGCTCAAAGTGCCACATGGATGCTTAGCCACACATTCCCCCTGTCAGACACAAACAAAGAACATTTTCTGAGAAGCAAAAGGCATGCACGTTTCCACAACATACCTCATCTGTGGTGACCAATCACAATAGTAGATACAATCCCAAGCCCTGAAGGTAGATAGGTGAGGGTTTATGTTGTCATTAGTGGAGGTTTTACTATCGGGTGTAATACATTGCACAGTTAGTGTTTATTTTCACAGGGACCACCGAATTCCTTTGTCCTGACACAGAAAGGTGTTACCATACCAGCATTGATAGGGACACAGAGAAGCAGACATTAAATGTGCATCCAGCATGTGCTGTATAAACAACTAACATCCTGTGTACTGGTAATACTGCTTTGATTATAAATTTTTGTTTTTCTTCACCAGGTCTCTTGGAAGAGCTGTGTAAAATTTAGACACTGGTGAAAGTGGTGTCTGCACTGAGAATTTCATATAATGTTATTATATTGGTCATTGTTGCTCCTGGGGAGAAACCTAGTTAAGGGTTATCTCTCTAATAATTTTCATTGAATCACCTTTTGGTAATCTAATGTATGAAATGCATCATCTTAATTGTAGCAACAAGCAACATGAGGGAGAAGTAGTTCCTGAATAATGAGTGTAAAGTAGCCAAGCATGGAAACAGTATTGTACCGCAAAACTGCAGATAAGTACATCGACAAATGCAGACGAGAGCTGTAAATCCTTGGAACCTTGGAGTCATTTTTGACCAGGACCTTTCCTTCAGCGCCCACATAAATCATGTGACCAGGACCGCCTTCTTCCACCTGCAGTATCACTAAGATCAGGAACATCCTTTCCCAGAGTGATGCTGAGAAACTGGTGCATGCATTTGTCACTTCTAGGCTGGACTACTGCAACTCTCTCCTGTCAGGATGTCCTAAATACTCTCTAAAGAGTCTCCAGCTGGTCCAGAATGTTACAGCCAGGGTTCTGACAGGAGTTAGAAGAGAGAACACATCTCTCCACTTTAGCTTCTCTCCTTCCTGTAGGATCTAGAATCGACTTCAAAATCCTTCTGCTGACTCATCAGGCTCTCAATGATGAAGCTCCATCCTCTCTGAAAGAACTCATTTGTCCCTCCTGTCCCACCAGAGCACTCCGCTCCCAGAATGCAGGTCTTTTAGTGATTCCCAGTATCTCTAAAAACAGACTGGGAGGTAGAGCCTTCAGGTACCGGGCTCCTTTACTGTGGAACCAGCATCTCTCCATGGGTCAGAGAGGCAGACACTCTGACTACTTTTAAGTCCAGGCTTAAGACTTTCCTTTATGACAGAGCTTCAGTTAGGACTGGTTCAGGTAGCTCTGAACCACTGATAGCTATGCTGCTACAGGCTTAGACTGCTGGGGGACACATCAGGTTACATGGAGCCCTTCCCTCCTCTCCTCTCCTCTCCCCCTCTCTCCTCCTCTCCTCCCTGCACATTTTTGGAACTGTCACTACCACTACTTGTTGCACTTTGTAGTTTGGCCTTGGTGTCTCACAGTCTCTCTGTGTTTCTACAGATCCACCGGAGCGCCATTTCTCTGCACCAGCCGCTGCCTGCATCACCCCCCACCCCCCCTTTTTTCCCCCCCCTCCTGTTACACCTGCCTGTGCTCCCCTCCCAAGAACCAGTCTGCCATCCAGTCCCCCATCAAGCTGGCTTGCTCTCCCTGCCTCCCCTTCCATGAACCAGTCTACCATCCAGTCCCCCATCAAGCTGGCTTGCTCTCCCTGCCTCCCCTCCCATGAACCAGTCTACCATCCAGTCCCCCATCAAGCTGGCTCGCTCTCCCTGCCTCCCCTACCAGAAGCTTCCTTCTTCAGCTGTTATTAACATTTCCATGTTTCCTCCATTCTGTGTTATAAACTGTTTTCTTGTCTGTAACAACATCTTCTGCACGTCTGTCCGTCCTGGGTGAGGGATCCCTCCTCTGTTGCTCACCCTGAGGTTTCTCAGATTTTTCCCTGTTAAAAGGGTTTTCTATGGAGTTTCTCCTCAGTCGATGTGAGGGTCTGAGGGCAGAGGATGTTGTTATGATGCCATGTGAAGCCCTTTGAAACAAACTGTTTGTGAAAACGGGCTCTGCAAATAAAATTGCCTTGCCTGTAATATGTAACATGTGAAATATTTCCACTCTAGCTTTTGCGTGAGATTTAGCAGATTGTTGCAAAAACTTCCCAACTTGCAGCCTTTCCTCCTGAGAAAAAATAGCTGATTAGCTGCTGGCATCTAGAGACCACAGTAATTCTGACCACAGAAAAGCAGGCTGCATGATGCCAATGAAAGGGCAGGGAAATCCTTATTTGGAGGTAGAGGGGTGCATAGATTGCACCTGGTGCCTGCAATAGAGAAGACTCATGTTCAATGCTACTGAGTGGAAAAAGTCTTTTTGATGACATATTTGGATGTGGTACAGCCGAGCAGAGTGGATACTGTGCAGTTGCAGTGGAAACTGGTGGCAGATTTTGTGTCACCAGAGGTGAATGTTGGCTTTTCTTTCTTGGATGTCTCCATCAAAACATTGTTCAGTTTAACCCAAACCATTATCCTTTTCTTAGTTTTTGTGCCTAAAAATTAACCAGGCTGTTAAAAAAAAAATCAAAATGGAGGGATGGAGGGAAATGGTAGGGTTGAGGAAAAACAAACTTAGGTTACCTTAGCTTTTAGAAAAGAAAAGAAAATCATGATATAATCTACCTGTATATGTGAAAATGAACAGACATAACAACTGTAGTAACAGAACTGCTGCAACACGTCTTACCACACATGCTGCAATTAAAAATATGAGTTGGAATAATAAGTAAGAATAACATAAAATGGGCCCCATGATGTGACAGAGATTTTGAAGACATGTTTTTTTTTTTAAATGAAGATGGAAAGATTAAACTGCAGTTCATGCAAATCACGGCTGGTCTGGCACTGGAATTTAGGGCCTCCTGGTAGAAGCCGTATTTGCACAGAGTATAAGATCGATAATAGAAATTGATGGAGAACGTGCACATTGTCATTGGTGTGACGGATACAACAACAGCAGAGTAAATGAGGTGGATAATACAGCCAGATGTACAGCCTTTCTGTTTTGCTCATCTTTTTATTTTGCTTCTGAAAAGCAGTAACATGCTCAAGCATTATCCATTCATCCTCCTTTTCTGTTGGAGGTCAGAAAAGGAGAGAAGAAAAAAGCTGATGACAGTGCTTTCATGTTACTTATCGTGACACCATATCATAGCGATCTCAACGTGCCAGACAAAGTACCACCAGGTCCCGTAGCTTTGAGCAGAGTTTCATCTGTTTCATCATATCTGCCTGCCTTGTTCCCTGAGGGGATATGAGAGGTTGGTGGTCCATGCATTTCGACCACAACCTGAAAAACAGATATAGATGTAGTCCTATTCAAGAGGAGTCATCTTTGTTTTATAAAATATTTATAAATATGGAGCAGGAGAAGAAGAGGGAGAGATATTCCCTGATAAACTGCACACATGCATTGTGTCACGCAACACTACTTAGGAGTAGATAGAGTGCTCATCTCTCAAATGTCCCTGAAGCTTTAAGAGGGTGCATGTCAGAATGCAGGCAGCACAAATCATAAGGAAATATTCATAGACAGGGGTATGATTCCTGAAGCCTCTCAACTAATGTACATATATGATCATGTGACACTCCGAGACAACGCAACATGTTTATTACAGGGGCAGAGAAATGATGACGTGTGAGTATACGGTCAAACCCATTTTCAGTTAGGTAAGAGTAGTGTTAAACACAACAAGTGATCAAATCCTGAAAATCCTAACCATCCATCCATTTTCTTCCTCTTATCCTGTTAAGGGTTGCGGGGGGGCTGGAGCCTATCCCAGTGGCTTTCGGGCGAGAGGCGGGGTACACCCTAGGTCGCCAGTCCATCACAGGTCCAACACATAGAGACAGACAAGCATTCACACTCACAGCCGTGCCTACAGGCTTAGACTGCTGGGGGACACATCAGGTTACATGGAGCCCTTCCCTCCTCTCCTCTCCTCTCCCCTCCTCTCCTCTCCTCTCCCCCTCTCTCCTCCTCTCCTCCCTGCACATTTTTGGAACTGTCATTACCACTACTTGTTGCACTTTGTAGGTTGGCCTTGGTGTCTCGCAGTCTCTCTGTGTTTCCACAGATCCACCAGAGCCCCAACCGCCGCCTGCATCGCCCCCCCCCCCCCCTTATTCCCTACTGTTACACCGGCCTGCGCTCCCCTTCCATGAACCAGTCTACCATCCAGTCCCCCATCAAGCTGGCTTGCTCTCCCTGCCTCCCCTACCAGAAGCTTCCTTCTTCAGCTGTTATTAACATTTCCGTGTTTCTCACATTTTGTATTGTAAACTGTTTTCTTGTCTGTAACAACATCTTCTGCACGTCTGTCCGTCCTGGGTGAGGGATCCCTCCTCTGTTGCTCACCCTGAGGTTTCTCAGATTTTTCCCTGTTAAAGGTTTTCTATGGAGTTTCTCCTCAGTCGATGTGAGGCTCTGAGGGCAGAGGATGTTGTTATGATGCCATGAAGCCTGGAGACAAACTGTTTGTGAAAACGGGCTCTACAAATAAAATTGCCTTGCCTTGCCTTGCCTTGCCTTGCCTTACAGTCAGTTTAGAGCAGTGATTCCCAACCTGTGGGCCGCAAAGGTATTGCAAGTGGGCCACCAAATAATTTCCCAAATCGTATGATGTAAGAATGGATAGCTGGCGAGCAAAAGGGAGAATTAAAAGGAAAGAGAGACAAGACACTGATGGTGAACCGACAGCCATCGGCGGTGGGCTGCGAAAATTTTTGGGACTTAAAAATGGGCCCTGAGTTGGAAAAGGTTGGGAACCACTGGTTTAGAGTAATCAATCAACCTAGTCCCCATTTGCATGTCTTTGGACTATAAGAGAATACCAGAAGCTTTTATTGTCACAAAAAGGACAGGCCCAGGGTGAAATTCAATTACACCTCAATTGCCTTATACAGCCATCACAAATAGTCACAATTATTACTGGTTGATCGTAATAATGGCGCACATCAGAATTAAACAAAGCACATATACATTTGATTGTGTATGTACGCTAAACTTCTGTAGTCCGTTGTCCAAATGGAGGCAGAGAGAGTGTGAGGCATTGCAGCGTGCACTGCATTGCCTTTCCTGGGGGGGTTTAGGCTGCAGCCAGGGCCTCGGCGCTGCCACCCGAGGAGGTGGAGAGGGCAGAGGCAGGATGGGGTGGGGGGAAGGGTGGAGAGGATGGGGGGAGGTCAGGAGCAAGAGAGGGAGGGGGGACAGTGCATGCAATTTTCTTCACCAACGCTGGTGGAATTCTCCTCGGAAGCCAGAGTACCTGGTGAGAACCCACGCAAGAAAGGGGAGAACATGCAAACTTCACACAGGAAGAGCCCGTGCCCGAGCTGGGGCTCGAACCCAGAACCTTCTTGCTGTGAGGCGACAGTGCTAACCACTGACTATTGTCAAGCAAAAATATTACATAAACAGTCCTTTAAAATCATTTCCTGTCACACCATCCCTGCTCTGACTGGCTTTGCATGCAATAGTTTTGCAAAGTTGGATACACTTAGAGTTACATTTGGATAGACAAGTATATAACCATAGTATATATAAGTATATAACCAATCTAAGAGTCCACAGCCATGTTAGTTGTCTTGTTGAGATGCATACAGCACCACACTAATATGCTCATGATGATGTGTGCTAACACACTGATGGTACACACACAAGCATGCAACTCTGTGGTTAGTAATTAATAAGCATGACAAGTACATGTAAAGCACAGTAAAGGGTGCAGTAAATTATTTCCTCTTTTAATGTAACTCTTGTTCACTGCTTGCACCTTCATAGTTATGGGGTGGGAAACCCCAGCTCCCCAAGACACAGCACACTTGGCTCATCTCCAACAGTGCTGCCAGATGTCAGTGTGTGATTCTGCAATAAAACCAATGTTTTCCACATTTGTAATTCTAGGGTGAGAAGTCTATAAAATAAGGGATGTAACAGGGACAGGAATCAGCCAGTTTTCAGCATGCCTGGCCTGACTGGAAAACAAAATCACATGTTTCTGATTGCTATCCGGTCACTTGCCAAGCATGTCACTTCATCATGAGTCAAAGACAGCATGTCATTCTCCACAGAGCAGATCGAGCCAGAGAGGAAATGTTGACACTAATGGCAGTATATCCAATAAATTTTCAAAATAAATCCCAATGTACAGGCTCCTGTACAGACAAAAATGTCCTGAATAACAAACCTAATCAGACACTTAAAACTCTATGACCCTATAGAGCCTACCCAGATTAAGGAAGCTAACAAAAGCAAAGCCACTAAGGCTAGTAGACGGAGCTCATGGCCAAGAACTTGCCTGCAGCCTCTCCATCCATCCATCCATCCATCCATCCATTTTCTACCACTTATCCTGTTAAGAGCCCACACTGGGGCTGGAGCCTATCCTAACTACCTTTGGTTGAGCGGCAGGGTTCACCCTGGATGGGTCGCTAGTCCATCACAGGGCAAACACATAAAGACAGGCAACATTCACCCTCACAGCCACATCTACTGTCAATTTAGAGTAACCGATTAACTTAGTCCCTCTTGCATGTCTTTGGACTGTGGGAGGAAGCTGTTGTATCCGGAGAGTACCCATGAAGTTGGCTTTACCAGAGAAGTGGCTGAGAAACATAAGGGTTTATTCCATTACCAATTTCAAATACTATTTGTCTCACAAAGGAGAAAGACCAAGATCAATACTGGTTCAGCATTTCTATGATGGTCTAAGCAGAAACACTCTTTGCCACACTTTAATAATTGTTAATGCTGTTATCTTGTGATAATAGGATAATATTTCATTACCATTAGATGACACAGCTTCTTTTTTCCTGAAAAAAACATATACCATTACCACAAGAAGATGAAAATCCCATACTTGCATATGCTGTATTATAATGTATACTAAAAGTCATTTTAACGTAGCAGGACAACTTACATAGGCGACACAGTGGTGCAGTGGTCAGCGCTGTCACCTCACAGCAAGAAGGTTCCGGATTTGAGTCCCAGCTTGGGCACGGGGTCTTTCTGTGTGGAGTTTGTATGTTCTCCCCGTGCCTGCGTGGGTTCTCTCCGGTACTCTGGCTTCCTCCCAGCAAAGACATGCAATTGGGGACGAGGCTAATTGGATACTTTAAATTGACCGTAGGTGTGAATGGTTGTTTGTCTCTATGTGTTGGCCCTGTGATGGACTGGCGATTTGTCCCCGCCTCTCGCCTGTAGCCGCTGGGATAGGCTCCATGCCCCCCCCACCCCCACCCTTAACAGGAATGAGCGGAAGACTATGGATGGATGGACAACTACCATCTTTATCTTACAGACCATTTTCTCAAGATAATGACAGAATTATATTCTTTTAACAGGTTGTTATATCTTCATCATGAGATAATGACATAACAGCATTGAAACAGAAAGACCAAAAGGCATGTAAAGGTCCTCACTTTTCTGCTGGACAGGTAAGCTATTTTTTGCTAACTAACAATAGCAACTGCTCAAGTAAACGGCTTTAGCCTCTCACAGATTCATGTTGTTATGGTTAGTGTGCGACAACCTCACGAAATGTATCACAAAAAAGATGAACCATTTGAAATGCCTGCCTTATTACAATAATTCCAAGTCTGATCATGAGTGGTTAGTTGAGTCATTCTGGCAATCAGTACAATAGATTAGTGTGGCAAGAGTGAGGATGACACCGACAGCCTGTGAGGTATAAATGTTGTCCTCTGCACCTGTGATTGCACAACTCTTCTAGATCCTCCACTTGTTATCACCATTTTATATCAGCAACAGTAACAACAAAATATGCTACAGCAGTGCCTATGATGTAAGCACATGTTAACAGTTGTTTTTAATAATTGTCACTCTCAGAAGGTTGGGACAAAGGTGCTGCACTACAATTTTGATGACAGCTTTTGACCAAATACCCTTAAAACTAATGACAATCCCATCCGTAGTAGATTGTAGTTGTGGCTGTAAGGTGGTCAATGCCTGTCGTGGCGGTAATCCCAGAACCCGTTGGTGGACACTGGCAATGAGTAATGCCGTCAAGTTGTCTCCAGAGTGCTATTGGATGTTTTTGGCCCACAGGACTCCAAAGACAGCTAGGTATCGGCGGGCCAAACGGTTTACACTGGGGGCCCGCCCTGGAGCCCAAGGATAGGGGCCCATGGGCAAGTGCCTGGTGGCTGGGCCTTTGCCCATGGGGTCCAGCCAGGCCCAGCCCAAGAGGTTACATGGACTGGTCCCCCCATGGGCCCACCACCTACTCGTATGATGTTTACCCCAGTGGAAAGGGTTGCTTCCGTGCACCAGGAATGGGTCCTGACTGTTGTCTAGGCTTATGCACCAAACAGCAGTTCAGCATGCCCACTCTTTTTGGTGTCCCTGGGAAGGGTGCTGGATGGTGCTGCGACTGGGGACTCCATGGTCCTACTTGTGGACTTCAACGCTCACATGAGCAATGACAGCGTGACCTGGAGGGGCAGTTTACCCATAACTAAGACCATGTTCAAACATAAGTATGTCCATCAGTGCACGTGGCACCAGGACATTCTAGGTTATAGGTCTATGATCTATTTTATAGTTGTATCATCTGATTTGTAGCTGTATGTTCTGGACACTCAGGTGAAGAGAGGAGCTGTGCTGTCAACTAATAACCATCTTGGGAAAGACCTGATAGGGCCAAACGAGTAGTGAGGGTTTTCTGGGAACACCTGGCAGAAGAACCTGTCAAGATGATCTTCAACTCCCACCTCTGGCAGAGCTTCGACCACATCCCAGAGGCAGTGGGGGACTTTGAGTTTGAATGGAGTCCAAATGGACTCAATGTTCCCCTCTGCCATTGTCGAGGCAGCTTTTGTGAGCTGGACACACGGCTGCTGGGGCCAGTTGTGGCGGTAATCAGCCTGAGTTGTTAGGCCAAAGGAGGAGGCCTACAGGGGGCGACTGGTCTGTGGATCTCCAGAGGCAGCCAACTGGTACCAGCAGGCCAGGCAGTGTGCAGCCATGGCTGTCGCTGAGGCAAAAACTCAGGCGTGGAAGGAGTTCAGTGAGGCCATGGAGGATGACTATTGGTCAGCTCCGAAAAGGTTCTGGCAAACTATCCATCAGCTCAGGGGGGGAAGGCGGCAACTTGCCCACAGTGTTTACAGTGAGAGGCTGCTGATGTCAACTGGGGAGATAATTGGACAGTGGAAGGAATGGCTGGGCTCTCCCTTTGAGATAAGGTGAGAAGCTTGGTCTTTCGGGAGGGACTCGGAGTAGCTCCTCAATGTCGAGGGGAGTAAGTTGAGGTGGTTGGGACATCTGGTGAGGTTGCCTCCTGGACGCCTCCCTCGAAGAGTCCTCGGGGTCAACCCAGGACATGCTGGAGGGATTATATCTGTCAGCTGGCCTGGGAACGCCTCAGGATTCCCCTACAAGAGCTGGTGGAAGTGGCTGGAGAGAGGGCGGTCAGACATGGGAGAAGTTCAGTGAGGCCATGGAGAATGCCTTCTGGATGGCTTTGAAGAGATTCTGGATCACCATCCGCTGTCTCAGGAGGGGAAAGCAGTGCACTGTCAACACCGGTGCGGGTGGTGTGCTGCTGACTTAGACTCGAGATGTTGTAGAAGTGTGGAAGTGGATGTGGGAGAAATACTTTGAAGACCTCCTCAATCCCACTAACATGTAATCCAATAAGGAAGCAGTGCCTGGGGACTCTATGGTGGGCTCTCCAAACTCTATTTGCCATCTGATTTGGAAGGGAAAGTGAAAGTTATTGATCTTTTCTATTTAACATTGTTTGTATACTGAGAAATGCTGCTAATTTTGATAAATTAGAACAGATACTTTTATTGTGTTGCATTTTTTTATTGATCTGGCAGTTTGATTACATATTTTCCACTGCTATGGTGTGCTGTAACTGTGGTCTTTGCACCATGTATGGAGAATTTTTAGTATCTTTGTCACTCTGTGGTCATTATTCAGGGGACTTTATTTCTTTAATCCCCATTTTCTGTTAAATGTTTGTCAAGTGTGGAAGCTAAACTGTTCCACCCAAATTTGGAGAAATCTTTAAATAATAACTTTTCCCTGCTTAAATTTATAAACAAGAGAAGAGGCAAAACAAGAGACAAGATTTTGGTCAGAGCAGTGTACGTAATTTATGTTTGTAGTCTGAGTTACATGTGAACAGCAAAACACTCTCTCCTATGTGCTCTCTCTCTCTCTACCCATCGGCTATCATCTTACTACAATTTATTTTTATTAGTTTATTTTCATTTATATGTTAGTTATAAAACAATCCATAGATTTCATCTCACAGTTCTTTTCTAGTATCTCAAATTGTTAATAGGATTGTAAATTGTAGCCAGCAAACAGAGGACAGAAGTCTTGCCCTGGAAAACCACTGGCTACTCCAAAGGCCCCCAGATTTCTTTGCCAATGTGTACAAAGATTGTCAACACAGAGCAACAGCACGTTAACTTTCTGGACCTGTTAGCTTCAGCATTAGCATGGCTGTAGACCCTTGTTTTTGTAAAGTCAAATATTTATTATATCCTAAATGTTAAACGAAAGAAAGAACTTGAGCATGATCTACAATAAATTAGGCCTGCCATGAAGCTCTGGAATCCTTTACCGAGCATTCTTTGATTCCAGCCTCCATGATTGGAAATGCAGACATCGACAATGAAAGGAGTGGACGTCTCCTGTATATGCTTGTCATACTCCCTGTACTTCAGTCTGCTGTTGAGTTGTTGGCTGCTGAAATGTCTGCAGTGACCCTTCTCCTGGATTTTCTTTTTCTGCTGGCCTGGAAACAAATCCAGCTGTCCCATCATTCTGTCAGCACTGCTGTCTCCCTCAGCCCCAGATTAAAAACGCCAAAGGGGCCGACAGGAAAAGTGGCTCGGTCCGTCTCTCAGGACTTATGTCAAAAATGTTTCAGTCTTCAGGTAATTTGCTACAGTCTGGGATCCTTTCACTATGTACTTCAAAGAACCTCAGAAGGAGAGGGACAGAGAGAGAAATGAAAGGGAGGAAAATGATATTTAGTTTTGGGTAGTGACAGATGTACATTCCTGAGTATTGACATGCAATCTGAGTGTGGAGCCCTCCTCCTCCAGTGCGGGGATGCTGACAGAGTCTGCAGCAGTTCTTAAATCTGACCACTAAAAAGTAGTGTCTTCCAAAATGGAATGAAGTTAGACAAGCTGACTCAACTCCAAAAGAATGCATTGCCCCTCCTACACAAACGAGACATTTACTAAGCCATAAAATGTTTGTTTTATTGTCTCTCATTTTGGGGAAATCACAGTTTTTTTTACTGGAACACCTTCATACTTAAGTCAAGAAAGGCCTAACTTGTAATTATTTTTTCAATGCTGTTATCTCACTGTAATGGGTTATGTCATTATCTCACAATGAAGATATAACAATCTGTTAAAAGAATATAATTCTGTCATTATCTTGAGAAAATTGTCTGTAAGATAAAGATGTTAGTTGTCCTGCTATGTTGAGATAACTTATATTATCCAGCATATGCAAGTATGTATTTATCTTCTAGTGGTAATGGGATTTTTTTTTTCAAGAAAGAAGAGGCTGTGTCACCTCATGATAATGAAATTATTAAATTATTTAATTAATTAAATTATCCTATTATCAGGGCTGCACGGTGGTGCAGTGGTCAGCACTGTGGCCTCACAGCAAGAAGGTTCCGGCTTCGAGTCCCGGCTCGGGCACGGGATCTTTCTGTGTGGAGTCTCCATGTTCTCCCTGTTCCTGTGTGGGTTCTCTCTGGTACTCCAGCTTCCTCCCACAGTCCAAAGACATCAAGAGAGGACGAGGCTGATTGATACTCTAAATTGACCGTAGGTGTGACTGTGAGTGTGAATGGTTGTCTGTCTCTGTATGTTGGTCCTGTGATGGACTGGTGACCTGTCCGGGGTGAACCCTGCCTCACGCCCGTAGATGCTGGGATAGGCTCCAGCCCCCAGCAACCCATACTAGTAAGGAATAAGCGGAAGACGACGATGGACGATCCTATTATCACAAGATAACAGCATTAACAATTATTACAAATGTGGCCTTTCTTGGCTTCCGCAGTGTTTGTGGTCAAGGATTTTTATAAGGACAATGTGCTTTTGTTGTCTTTAATGTTCTTGCAGTTGTTCATAAATGGAATTTTCCTCTGCTGCCAAAGTAGAACAATTCACACTATTACTCACTCCATTGCACTCTCCAGACAGTTAATGATATAGAAATGTGTCTTGTTTATTTTTTCAAATTTATATTCTGCATAAAAGTCAGTGTAAAATAATCCTCTGCTTTTGGACTGGACACATAAACTGGATAAGACCTGTGGAATGAGGAAGAGAAATTAGAAATTGCATTGCGATTAAAGTCTGTCTTGGTAAACCTCATAGGGAAGTTTGTTTTATTGGTGTTTCATAGATGATGTAATAAAACTACAGAATAGTTTGGACCAAAAATTAGACATGATTTGGGGTGTTCATGTTAGGTACAGGCATGATATACACTTGTAAATCTCCTGAGCCTCACACCAGTCACGTACAACACAACCGTTTAACGTTTATTCTTAAAGTTCAAATGTTCTCATGCAAGACGAAAGTTTTTGACATCAGTCATGTCTTAGATTTGGATTTTTTTAAATGCACCAACAGGAATGAATTCAGAAATCCTTCGTGGGACATAGGAGTCCTGTAATACAGCAGCACCAGTTCTCGAGTTTTTCTCCATATCAGGAATGCATGGGTGCATTCACACCAAACAAAGCGGTGATAAAGAGGGTAACAGGATCTGCTCTAATCAGTGTGTCTGGAAAAAATGCCAGGGAGTTTTCCACTTTTGTCAGGTCAGTCCAAAGGGTGATCTTTTTCCCTATTAATTATGTGCCGACCGTGCTAAAGAAACGGCTGTCCGCAGCGTGAGAGAGCTTCTCTGCTTTCATATGTCAACTCAGCAATCAAACTATGCAACAATGCTGTGAGGAGAATCAAGCTGCACAAGATGTGCCTGCCTTCTCATTTCCCTAACAGAGAACAATGGCCACCTCATGACTGTCGCACTCATACCATCATAGAGTAGTTAAAAGGGTGAAATAACCATTATCCAAAGACATGTTCTATCATGTGATTTATTCTGTTTTCAAGCCTTTGGCGCCTCCCTGTTGAAAATATTCAGAGCTTTGAATAGAGATGTGATCATCAAATAAAGAATGTGTAGATCATTATAAGTGAGGATGGTGCAGGGGATCATGTGTCATAGGATTATTTCTGATGGAAGAGCTCAAAGACATCTCCTATGTTCATCTTCTTTTAATCTTATTAAAGGTCATGGAGGATGAAGATTACCCACGCTGTTACACATCAATGTGAGCTATTGCTGCCCTCTGCTGGGCCAATACAAAGAGATTGCCAATCTTTCACGATGGCTTTCACACCTGCACTTGTTTTGTTTTTTGTTTCTTTTGGCAATAAACCTACAATAGTAGTGGAAGCAGGACAGGTCACATATTAACAATAACCTTATCAGGCAATCTATTAGAGGGCTCTATAAACAGATACAGATAATGAACACATACGAGTGCTGAACAGCTAAAGAGTCAAACCTTTTCCTCCAGAGTTTATAGAGACCAATTTAGTTCTCTCAACCCCTTTGCTAGTCCATCAGGTGTGTTTTGACTCAGTCTGAATCTCTGCAGTAGTTGTACTTTACCAATAACCTGTTGATTTTGACTATTTATTAACATAAATATATGTTCATTGTAAGTTTCTCTCCAAATAAGAGCAAGATTTGCAAGTTACTCCATGTCCTCTATGATTTACAGTATTTGGTCCTGATGAGTGCGATTAAGAGGGGTTCCCAGATGACCACAGGGCTTCTTACAGTGCATAGGAGAGTTCAGGTGATACTAGCTCATTATGATCTATTGAATTTATGGTAATGATGCTATGTTATGCCCTTTGAAGTAAAAACATTTAAGGGTAAAGGATTGAGAAATTATCCCAACCTCTACATACAATACTTCAGTATTATGTCCCTGTAACCTGTTAGGTTACATTGTACAAATAAATGAATAAAAGTATTTGATTAACTTCCACCCAAGAGGTACTGTATTTTGGTCTAAGTGTGAACTATATTTTGCCAGTTGTTACAGCTGCAAGGATCAAGCCCCCTAACAACCTAGCAAACATTTAACACTCTGGTTTTTATGTTGTTTACTTTTCCCTTGCGAACTGGGACATAAGTGGGGGCTCGTCTGGGATCATCTTCCCGTAGCAGTCTAGGTTGTAGCTTGGAGGTTGGTGGAGTCACGGAAAGCCATTAAGCCATGTTCCACCTGGAGTATTTCTTGGCCAACCCTCTCTGTCCTAAATTGACAGTTGTCGTAAAGAGGACTTGGCCCAAATAGCTAATCACTTCAGTATCACGTACTCAAAACAGATACTTAGAAAAGAGCTTAAGGTCTTAGTTTTGGAAAATTTGGTAGAGTTGAAGCTCATTGTGTTGCCGGCTCTGTCAGAGTTCACTGTGTTGGAGGCCCGGCATAAGGGGGCAGTCAGCAAAATGTATGAGGGTGACCCTCATGGTGCTCAGCCAGGTTTGGGGTTGAGGGTGAGAGAGATGAGTGGATAAATATCCGTTCATACTACCTCGCTATGATCCCCTCTCTGCTGCTCGTGCTGGGTCCAGGGATGGGTCTCACCTGGATGTCTCACCTTACTTGTCTCCAATGGAGGCCCAAGAAAAAAAAAACAGCATAGATGAGCAAAGTTACAATCCCAGCTAGAGATTAAAAAGCTGGAAATTGAAGCTTACAAAGCTGTCAGGCTGTGTCAGCTGGAGCTCGAGTCCCAGAGGGAGACTCAGGCGGTGATTGCCACCGCTGGTGCCCTGACTCTGTCTTCTTCTTCTTCCACCCCCTTACCAATTGCCACATTTGATGTCAGTAAGCATGTTGCTTTAGTGCCAAAATTTTGTGAAACTGAAGTAGATTCCTATTTTGGCACCTTTGAACACAATGATCTGGTCTGAGGCCTACAGACACAAATTCAGAAATCACAAAAAAGCCCCAAGTCAAACTTGTGTTGAGCTTGCCAGGGAAAAGGGAATCCCTTTTTAAAGTGGAGTACTGCTTGTAAAGCTAGTGCTTTTTACACACTGTGGAAGTTAATTTTGTTGGAAGACTTTAAGAAATGTTTACCTGACTGCATTGTTGTGTATCTTAACAAACAGAAAGTAACTTCACTCTCTTCTGCTGCAGTGTTAGCCGATGAGTAGGCGCTGATTCACAAGACTGTTTTTCCGTCAGTCTCTGCTGATAAGCCCCATTCTACTCAGCTGTGCAGACTACTTCTCCTAAAGTAACTACCCATAAGAAAGAGGAAAGGGAGTGTTTTTATTATTATAAACCTGGACATGTAACTGCCAACTGTTTGACCCTCAAGTGAAAAGAGCAGCAACAACCTTCTCCACAGCCGAAAGGTATCGGGTGAATTAAAACTGAGCTGTGCCCTTCTGCTGGTCCCTGTGATGGAGAGGATCCTGACGCTTGTTTTAAACTGTTTATATTTGATGGGTTAGTGTCGCTAACCAGTGAACCAGGAGACCAGTGCCAGGTGCATAATTTATGTGACACAAGTGGCTATCTGTGATTCTTTCCCATGCTCCATTATTCTTGGAGCAGTCTGCTTGTGGTTATGGCGCTGTGTTGTATGGTATTGAGATGGGTTATATCCCTCTCCCAGTACACCATATACATGTACAATCTAGATTGATCACCATTTCTTTCCTCGTTGTTATTTGTCCTGCGTTGCCAATTAGAGGTATGACCCTTTTAATGGGTAACGATATAGCTGGGGTAAAGTTATTCCTACGCTGGAAGTGTTGGATTCCCCTCAGTGCACTGAGTCTGATGGGATAACACAAGTTCACTCTAATTTGTTTCCCTCATGTGCAGTCACTCATGCCCAATAGCATAAAAATGAGGACGTATCCCCGTCTGACAGTGCGCTAATGCTAGCCTTTTCTGAAGAGACTGAAGTGGAGGTCACTTCCGCCATCCCTAGTGGCAGCACAACCAAACTCATGCGCACCGCCAGTCTGGCTGTGCCAACTCCTGCTCATCTGTCTCTCGCGGTGACTCATGAATGCCTGTGTGCTGCTCAAGGGGCTGATCTGACATTATGAAATTATTACCTTACATGCCAATGAAGCAGAGGGAGAAAAGTTAGCTTATTTGCTAGAAAAAGATATTGTGGTGCGTAAATGGTCTCCGTCTCCAGCTGCTAATTCTGATTGGAGTGCTGTCTATCCGATAGTTGTACCTACTGATTATCACCAGCATGTTTTATCTTGTAGCTCATGAAAGTCAATGGTCAGGACATTTGGATGTAACAAAAACCTATCAGCTTATCTTTAAGGACTGGTTCAGGTAGCTCTGAACCATTGATAGCTATGCTGCTATAGGCTTAGACTGCTGGGGGACACATCAGGTTACATGGAGCCCTCCCCTCCTCTCGTCTCCTCTCCTCTCCTCTCCTCTCCTCTCCTCTCCCCCTCTCTCCTCCTCTCCTCCCTGCACATTTTTGGAACTGTCACTACCACTACTTGTTGCACTTTGTAGTTTGGCCTTGGTGTCTTGCAGTCTCTCTGTGTTTCCACAGATCCACCAGAGCCCCAACCGCCGCCTGCATCGCCCCCCCCCCCCCCCCCCTTATTCCCCACTGTTACACCGGCCTGCGCTAGTTGCCTCATAATGGGAACATGTGCTGTGAGCACACTGTACTCATTCACTGAGGAGGAATACAATGACCTCAGTAAAAACACATCAGTGCTTGAACATCACTTCCAACTTCTGCTTCAGACTTATATTTTTTCTTTCAATCTTATTATTCTCTCATCTTCTATGTCACAGTTTGTGTTCATGTTTTGTGTTTCCTAATTAGTTAATTAGTAAAATTTGACATTCATGATCTTTGCTTGTTTAATGTCTGTACTTTATTATTTTCTACTTCTACAACACTTTACATATGTGATGTGAAGAATGCTATAGAAATAAACTTCCCATGATCTAGTGGAAAAACAATCTTTTTTTGTATACACTAACATTCAATAGTTTGGACATACCATCTCATTCAATGGTTTTTCTTTATTTTTACTACTTTCTACATTGTAGATACATACTGAAGACATCATTAAATAACTGTAAATATGTTTTATATTTTAGATTCCTCAAAGTAAGATAACACTTTATTTGTCCCACAGTGGGGAAATTGGCATTGTTACAGCAGCAGAAAAAACAGGAGTAGCAGTTGAAAAATTACAGAGCAATAAATAGAAGAAACTACAATAAAAAAAAACACAATACACTATAATACATTATAGTAAACTATGAACAAATAGGATAAATATTAGCAGCATAAGTGTTGTGTTGGATATTGCACAGTACCATGTTACGTATTGCACAGCAAGTGTTAAATATAGCAAACAAGATTGTCCAGGGTCTGGTAGGGTGGTGACTGGGAGCAGTGCTTGTTGTACAGTCTGACAGCTGCAGGTAGGAAGGACCTGCGGAACCTCTCCTTCACACACTTAGGGTGAAGGAGCCTGTCACTGAAGGAGCTCTCCAGTGCTGTCAGGGTGTTGTGCATGGGGTGGGAGTCAGTGCTCAACAGAGATGACAGCTTGGCCATCATTTGCCTCTCTCCCACCATGTCCACTGGGTCCAGGGGGCATCCCAGGACAGAGCTGGCCTTCTTAATCTGTTTGTCCAGTCTCCTCTTGTCTGCAGCTGCTATCCTGCTGCCCCACCAGACCACCCCATAAAAGATGGCTGATGCCACCACTCAAGAGTGCCCTGCACTCTGAAGGACATCAGCCTCCTGAGCAGGTAGAGTCTGCTTTGACCCTTTCTGTAGATGGCCGCAGTGTTGTCTGACCAGTCCAATTTCTTGTTCAGGTGAAAACCCAGGTACTTATAAGATGTCACCATCTCAATGTCCATTCCCTGGATGTTCACCGGCGTTGGGTGGGACTGCGTCTGCCTACGGGAGTCCACCACCAGCGCCTTCGCTTTCCCTGCTTTGATCTGGCGGTGGTTCCTCAGGCACCAGTCTATGAAGTCCAGGGTCAGTTCTCTGTACTCCCTGTCATCCTCATCTGTGATGAGGCCAACAATTGCAGAGTCATCAGAGAACTTCTGCAGGTGACAAGTGGGTGAATGGTGGGAGAAGTCAGCAGTAAAGAGGGTGAAGAGAATGGAGCCAAGACTGTTCCCTGCAGGGCCCCTGTGCTGCAGACGACCATGTCCGAAACACAGTTCCCGGACCTCACATACTGTGGGCGGTTTGTGAGGTTGTCCAATATCCAGGATGTGAGGTGATTGTCCACTCCTTTATGCTCCAGCTTGTCCCTCATGAGCACTGGCTGAATGGTATTAAAAGCACTGGAGAAGTCAAAAAACATGATTCTCACAGTGCTCCTGGGCTTTTCCAGGTGAGGGAGGGCTCAATGAAGGAAGAAGATCATGGCAGTATCCACCCCAATGATGATGCAGAAAAATTAGTCCATGCCTTTGTCACTTCCAGGCTGGATTACTGCAATTCCCTCCTATCAGGCTGCACCAGTAAGTCCCTAAAGACTCTCCAGCTGGTCCAAAACGCTGCTGCCTGCATGTTGACGAGAACTAGCTGAAGAGACCATGTCTCTTCTGTACTGGCTTCTCTGCATGGCTCCCTATCAAATTCAGAATAGAATTCAAAATTCTACTTCTATCATACAAAGTCCTCAGCAGTCAGGCTCCTTCATACCTGACAGAGCTCATAGTCCCCTATGATCCAGCTAGAACCCTTCGCTTCCAGGATGCAGGGTTACTTATGGTTCCTAGAGTTTCTAAAAGTAGAATGGGAGCCAGAGCCTTCAGCTCTCAGGCTCCCCTCCTGTGGAACCGTCTCCCAGTTTCAGTCCAGGACCCAGACCCCCTCTCTACCTTTAAGAGCAGACTTAAGACCTTCCTTTTTGATCAGGCTTATAGTTAGGGCTGCTTAGGCTGGCCCTTAGATATGCTGCTGTAGCCATAGACTGCTGGGGGATCTCCCATGGTGCACTGGGCTTCTCTCTCCTCCTCTCTTTCCTCTCTGTCCTCCTGTATGTGTCATATATAAATCTTACTCATATGTGTTACTAACTCGTTTTCTTCTCCGAAGTCCATCAGTCTCTTCCCTTTATCGCTCTCTTTATCTCTGTCCCACCCTTTCCTCCTGTTTATCTGTCTCTCTCCATTATCTATCCCTGTCTCTGCCCTGCTCTCCTGCTCTCTTTCCCCCCAACCGGTCAAAGCAGAAGGCCGTCCCCATTGAGCCTGGATCTGCTCAATGTTCCTGCCTGTTAAGAGGAAGGTTTTTGTCGCCACTGTTGCAGGATATGCTTGCTCATGGAGAATTGTTGGGTGTAAATTCATTGAAGGAGTGTGGTACTAGACCTGCTCTACCTGTAAAGTGTCATGAGAAAACTGTTGTTGTGATTTGGCGCTATAGAAATAAAATTGACTTGACTTGATTTGACCCCAATGCCATGCTGGTAGGCGAACTGCAGTGGGTCTGTGGATGAGCCCACCAGGAGGCAGAGATGTCCGAGGACCAGCCTCTCCAGGGTCTTCATCAGGTGGGATGTAAGTGCCACTGGTCTCTCGCTGCTGTGGTCTTTGGGGTGTCTTGGGCACAGGGACCACACAGGATGTTTTCAACAGCTGTGGCACTCTCCCCAGCTTCAGGCTCAGGTTGAACATGTGTTCAGCTATCCCACACAGCTGGTCTGTGCAGGAGCCTGGAGCAGATTCCGTCAGGACCTGGCACTTTCCTTGGCTTTATCCTCCTGAGCTGGTTTCTCACCTGAAGTGTTATGAGGGACAGGTTGGAGCAGGAGGGCTCTGTGTTCAGGAGTGGTGATGGTGAGTGGGTGAAGAGAGCAGTGGGGGGTGGCTGGGAGCTGAGTGCTGTAGACAGAGGTGTGAAGGTAGGAGGGGGGATAAGGGTGTGATGGCCTTCAGGAGGTGTGGATCAGGAGGGTTGCAGCGGGAAGACTGGTCAGGGGGAGGAGTAGGTGTCTGATCAAAACTACTGAAGTATAGGTTTGGATCGTTCACCCATCGTTGACCCCCACCAATCTGGGAGCTACGTTCGCCGTGGCCAGAAATGGTCCCGAGGCCTTTCCAGACTCCCCTAGTGTTGTTCTGCTGCAGTTGATCCTCCTTCTTCCTCCTGTAGCAGCTCTCCCCCTCCCTGATCTTCTTTCTCAGCTCCCTCTGCACAGCCTTCAGCTTGTCCCTGTTCCCTGACTTGAAGGCTCTATTCTTCTTCTTGAGGAGAGCCTAATGTCAGGGTTGACCCACGGTTTGTTGTTGGGAAAGCACCATACAGTCCTGGTGGGTACAGTGTTTTCCACACAGAAGTTAATGTAGCAGTTACTGTAGAAATTAAAGTAGCCAACCTTTGCTTTGTTGTCAGTGCTGCAACCCTTAGCCGTCTTTCAGTGAGCTTCATGATGTAGTCACCTGAAATGGTTTTCACTTCACAGTTTGCTTTGTCAGGGTTCATTTGTGGAATTTCTTGCCTTCTTAATGGGGTTGGGATCACCAAGCTGACAGCCCTATTTGACAACTGTTACAATTCATAGTATGGCAAGAACTAATCAGCTAAGTAAAGAGAAATGACAGTCCACCATTAAAGAACTGAAGGTCAGTCAGTCTGAAAAAGTGCAAAAACTTTGAATATGTCCCCAAGTGTAGCCACAAAAACCATCAAGCAATACGTTGAAATTGGCTCACATGGGGCGCGCCCAAGGAATGGAAGACCAATGGTGTTTATCAAATTGCATACTTCCATACTGCATACTTAAAATTTTGAGTATACTCAACTCGTAATGGAAAAAAAGTATGGATAGTATGTGAAAATTGAGTATGCAAAAGTACCCAGCTAATGCACTCAAATTGGACAAGATTTTGAGTATGCGACTGTGGACACTTGCCGCACTCATTTCATCGATAAAAATGGTGATGGACAGCTGTGGTGAGAGTTGGTTGACACTGACTCGTATAGACTCATCTTTGCATTAAAATACGGGGACAAGTTTGAAATTCTGTGTGGACACCGGCTTCAAAAAAATAAAACAACTTGTCACCAAAATGTTCTGCTAAATAGATCACACAAATGAGTTTTATGTACCGTTGCATCTTCAGCCAATAGAAGAAGGACATCACATTGTCGCCGCCCATTGTGGCGTAACAATGCGTGATGACAGTTCATTTTGCTGTTTTACTGCTTCAAAAATCGACAAACGAGCAAGCAAAAGGTGGCAGTAATTAGCTGATGCTGATGCAGCACTCGCCGGTCAAAAATTGGCACAGAAGAAGAAGACATTGTGTCATCATCTCCAGTGAGTGCATCGCAGTATGCAATTTGGGACAGCACTGTACCCTTGAAGCTTGCACACTGCGCAATTGAGTACATAGTATGCTTAGTATACCCAATTTAAAAATTTTAAGTATGCTGTATGGAAGTATGCAATTTGGGACACACCACAAGAGTCACCTCTGCTGCTGAGAATAAGCTCATCCAAGTTGCCAGCCTCAGAAATCTCAAACAACCAGCACTACATATTACAGCCCAAATGAATGCCACACAGAGTTCTGGTAGCGGACACATCTCTACATTAACTGCTCAGAGGAGACTGTGGCCTTTTTGGTTGAATAGCTGCAAAGAAACCACTACTAAGGAAAAGCAACAAGCAGACGAAATTTATTTGGGCCAATAAACACAAGGAATGGACATTAGACTGGTGGAAATCTGTGCTTTGGTCTGATGAAAATTTTAAGAGCTGTAACAATATTTGTCAATTCAAAAAAAATTATAAACGAAACATACTTCAGTATTAATATGAAAAGGTCTTTGAATAGGTATGTTTGAATGATGAGATATATTCTTCTTTCCATGACGATTGGAGGGCAGCATGGGTGGTGCAGTGGTTAGCACTGTCACCTCACAGCAAGAAAGTTCTGGGTTCAAGCGTGGGGTCTTTCTGTGTAGAATTTTTTTTTACATATTCTCCTTGTGACTGTGTGGATTCCAGTGATGGGAATAACAGCGTTAAAATAAACGCCATTACTAATGGCGTTACTTTTTTCAGTAACCGGTAATCGAACTAATTACTTTCTCTATCGCTACAACGCTGTTACCATTACCAACATGCCGTTACTACGCGTTACTGAAGCTACTCATTGAAGCTGTCATCTGACTCGGCTCACGCAGACACAGGGGCCACAAATGTGTTTTTTTTTCTCCTTTGGTGGTGGGGGGGGGGGGGGCGAGATAACCGCCTAAGTAATGATGATTGGCTAAGATAGAGTATGATTTCATGTTAATCACACCAGAGACATCAGGTGGGCGGGTGTTTACACAAAAACCAAGCACGTAGCAGCACACACACAAACAATCAGTGATGGCGAGTCTGGAGTCACGGGGATAGACAGCATTTTCAAGATGGAAATATAGGCACTACTTTAACTTCATGGAGGTTAAAGTTAAAAATGTACATGTTGAGTGTATGTTATATTGTCCCAGAGCGAACAAAGAGGCTGTCAACGTCCAGTGTAAGCAACTCTTAATTTAATGAAGCACCTCTCTACTAAACTAGTGGCCAAAAACACCTTTGACACCGCTAATGATGATAGCAAGCAGGTGCTGTTAACGAGAGCTCCGCCAACAAAGAAGGACACGGAGCCACGCCGTCCAAGCCGCCAAAGCTGGATTTTTCTGCCCAGCTCCACAAAAACTTGTGACACAGACAGAACTTAACGAACTGATGAGGTTGTTGAAAACATGCTGCCGTTGTCAACAGTTGATTCAGACTCCTTCAGAGCCCTCATAGGTAAAAACTCCAAATTCTTTGACATTTTTAAACTTAAAAGAAAAAAGAGTAATGCAATAGTTACTTTCCCTGGTAACTAGTTACTTTCATAGTCGAGTAACTCAGTTACTAACTCAGTTACTTTTTGGGAGAAGTGACTAGTAACTATAATTAATTACTTATTCAAAGTCACGTGCTCAACACTGGTGGATTCTTTCCGGGCAGCCCGGCTTCCTCCCACAGTCCAAAGACATCAAGAGAGGACGAGGCTGATTGATACTCTAAATTGACCGTAGGTGTGGCTGTGAGTGTGAATGGTTGTCTGTCTGTATGTGTTGGTCCTGCAATGGACTGGTGACCTGTCCAGGGTGAACCCTGCCTCTCACATGAAGGCTTCTGGAATAGGCTCCATGCTATGTAAGGGCTACTTGACCAAGAAGGAGAATGATGGAGTACTGCGCCAGATGACCTGGCCTCCACAGTCACCTGACCTAAACCCAGTCGAGATGGACTGCATAGTGAAGGTGAAAGGGCGAAAAGGGCTCAGCATCTCTTGGAACTCCTTCAAGACTGTTGAAAAACCATTTCAGGTGACTACCTCATGAAGCTCATCGAGAGAATACCAAGTGTGCAAAGCAGTAATTAAAGCAAAGGGTGGCTATTTTGAAGACTCTAAAATCTAAAATGTGTTTTGAGTTATTTTACACTTTTTTACTTGCGACATAATTCCATATATGTTCATTCATAATTTTGATGCCTTCGGTGAGAATCTCCAATGTAAATACTCATGAAAATAAAGAAAACCCATTAAATGAGAAGGTATACCTATACCTTACCTAACTTTTGACTGGTGGTGTATATGCTTTTGTGTATTTAAATAAAAGTATTTTTTCAATTTGTCTTTTCATTTATTCTTTTTCCTATTTGCTCTATGTGATATTGTCTCTATCTTTAATTTTAATTTGTTGTCCTTATTGTAAGCTATTTGGGGGATCATCTTCTTATTTATGTTATGTTTCAATGTTTTTAATGTCTGTCTTTTTATTTCAGTTTTGTATGTTTTCTGTCTTGATCTTATTTGGCTTCTGGTTACTGTCTGCCTTCCTAAATGTCCTGCCTTTGCTTTTTTAGTCAAGGCTTGTTGAAAAATTGATTTTAAATGTAGTATATCAATAAAGTTACTTTAAGTGTCATTATTTTGAAGTCGTAACACAAAGAGGATATCTCCAAATAACTGAGATATTCATCAAAGTCCCTCTAAAAATATCATTTCACGGAAGAACTTGAGTAAATTAATAACTTGGCCGCATTCCATTCCAGTGATTTATGCTTTGTTCCACCCGTGTGATTCTTGTTATTAAGAGTTATGATGTGTGTCAAATCTGTTCAACATTAATTAATCCATTAGATTTTGCTCTTCATCAAATATAGCTAATTATTTTTACTGAAGCACTTGATTAGTGTTTGAGTGAAGGATAAACACTTTATCAGATTCAGTTTTATTTACAAGAGAAATAAAAAATAGAGACAATTTGAATGCTATATACACTGTACAGGTATAGAGAGAAATGCATCCCTCTGGGAGTTGTTACATGTTTCCAACTCCAGGGCATTAATCTTCCTAGATTACCAATCTGTGCACCATCTCGCCACATCAGTCCCACGGTCTCCACATTGGTGAAGAAGATGAATATCCCTCCCTCTGTGCAGGGTGTGAAGGGGATCTCAGCAAGTTGATAGGTGGGAAGAGGAAGGTGGCAGGGCGAGCAAGCTTTGGTGAGAAACTGACAGGCTTGAGAAGGGTGTGCATGGAGAAGGATGTGTTGGAGTGTTGGGGTGATAGGTTGGGGGGAGGGGAGTGGCAGGAATATGAGGGGAAAGAAGGAGAGGAGACATATGTGGAGAAAGTGGGGGAAAACCAGGGAGAGTTTGGAGGGGAGAGAGTGTCATGTAGTGGTGTGGAGCAAACATGAGGTTGAGGGGGAATACAAAACAGGGACTTGTTGCAGGTATCTTCTTTATTCTCAGATGTGCAAATGACATCTATTGATGTTGCGTCAGAGCTGTCAGTGCTTCTCTGAGAGGGTGTAGAAGAAGATGGGGAATGTTGAGCTGTTGTCCTCTTTTGGTTTTCAGCATGATTCTTAAGCCCCGCCAGCAGACTTTTCCTCTGACCTGGAGTTATCCTGCATATGTAGCTGGCCAGTTCAGACATACACAACTGGAAACCTGCACCCTCAATAGTGACATGAGCAGGAGAACTGGACTCAGAGGGTTGAAGACTTAACACTCCACCTAAGAGACGTGAAAAGACATAAGAGTGAGAGAGGATTCTTTACAATTGCTGCTAACTGAAAATGATCCTATGTTTCTATGACTAACCATTGTTCAAGTTCTTCCCGTCTGTCCACCTGTGGAGATATTCCACTGCCAAGTCCAGAATCTCTGCTTTCTCTAGTTTGGGATTCTGCAGCCGCTGCTCATGATAAAGGAAGAATCTGAATATTTTGATATGAGGTCCTTAAAAACACATGCATTGGCTGAATTTGTTGGTTTAGTTTCACTCACTGGATCAGCTGTATAATTAAACAACAAAGTTTTCAGTTCTGCAAGACTTTTGTTGATGCGGTCTCTCCTCTTCTTCTCCACAGCTGGTTTCATCATCTGAAGGGAGATCAACAGCCACTTCAGTATATGGCTTTATTCATCTTACTGATTGTACGATATATGATCTTGACTTCTGTGTATGTGTGTTGGTAGTGAAAAATTCTTCCAAAGTTATAAGCAATGCTTTGTTAAATGGTTTACATTTCAGTTTCAGGGCAGAAAATTCTGATTATTGTCATATCAGCAGGTTCAAAGGTTATGGATGCATATATTTTATATTTCCTTTTAAATTTTAAGAAAGCACTATACATTCCACAACCTGGCAACCAAATATCCGGATCACAACTAATCAAATCATCAAACCAACGCTTTCAGGAATATTCACATGGTATCAATAAATCAATCAATTCTCACCCTTTTTCTTCTCTTGCAATCATCTTCGTGTCTTTTTTCAAGTTTTCGGGTCATATTTACTTCAAGGGTCCCAGCAGAGAGTTGCAGCAATGGAAGAAAACCCCCTGACGCTCTGGGGCGCTTATAAGTGGCCCTGCTGCTGATTCTGATTGGCTGACGGGTGTGACTTTCAACACTTCCCGAAAAATGTCTTTATTATGTGAAAAAAAAAAATCAAAGCTGCGATTCAAACAGTGATGGCAAAGTGAAATATATCTTCATTTATTATTTGGAGCAACATGACGCAAGACCATTAATCAAGTGAAACCATCCGAAGCATTGCATCCTTGAGGTGTGAGTATGGGAAACTTTTTTCCTCCACATGGGAAAATAAATGAAGTGAGGAAACAAGCAGCATTTTATGATGTGTGAGACATCAGCACGTTGCATTAAGTGCTGAAAAAGACCACATGAGAACACGGATATGTATTTACTGTGGCCAAATCAATGAAGGAATGGACACTGCACCCAAACTGATTTAAGATTATTTGAATGTGTATCAGCAAAGTGAAAGCATTCATGGGAACTCTGGGCAATAGGCAGCAGTTTGGCTGCTGATACGCTGATGTATGAGAATCATTATCACCTGGGTGTCAAGTGTGTTGCTGCCTCAAGTCAGCCTCATACCAGCACTATCTAAACAAATACCACTGACTTCAGTGCAAGTTCCCAAGTCTTTTTGATGTATGGTTTCATTGTGGAGGCTGACACATTCTGTCTGTTGCCATATCAAAAGGAAACGGTCTGACTCTGATGACAAAAGATGCCTTTTCTCTAATTAGTTTTCATCTTAGGCTTATGTGACCACATCACAGGACCTATTTACAAGGTGGCACCATGTGTCCTCAAACCTTAACACACCCACACACAGGTAGAAACACAAATAACCTTGTTTTACCTCCTTGCCAGACTTAAGCCCCTTTCACACTGCACCAAAAACACAGGTGAACACGGGTGTTGGGGCACTCTGAAAGGGTCGACTCTGCATTTCAACCCGCATCCACGGGTGTTTAGCGGCTCGCCTGCAGTGTGAAAAAGGCAACCTGTGTTGTCTCAGGTTTCCTGGGATATGACCCGTTCACGTAGATCTACCTTCCTGTCGCATTCTGATTTTTTCACTGTGCTACCTGTCCGGCTGTCATTGTGGAAGCTCCAGAAAAATAAATAAACAAATGAAAAAAATAGGGCTGGGCTGCGAGAGCGGCTCACTCATCTCTCAATAAAGTTTTGGCCTCTGCCATAAGATCAGCCTTCCTGTTGATGTCCCTGAGACTCTGTTTCACTGCTTCTTTTTCAAACAATTTACATGTGTATGATCTTAAGTGAACTGTGCATGCATGACTGTCTTTATAAACAAATTGTATAGCGATCTTGCACATCTTTTTTTATCGATCCTGGCAGCAAACTGGCAAGACCATGAAGATGGTGAGCTGCTCATCATCCACGGCATCCGGCGGCAGATTTCTGGAACCGTTCGGCATTTGGAAGGAACGCAGGCTTGACCGTACCACCAGGCAGGTCATCAACAAGCTCAAGGCCCTTAAAAAAAACAGCTCTTCATGGTAAACGACAGGATGAACAGGAGTGGCATGGGGTGGTCTGAGTGGCCATATTATGAACTATGCCAACAAATATTTGGCCACTCAGCACCGGCAAACCCACTGAGCATCTTAGTGAATGCGAGAAGTGAAAAACACTTTTTGTGACCCCCAAAATATGTTTTTCTGAATTAGTTTTTACACGTAATTCACCTCCACTACAACTACTTGTCTACATTTGTTATATTTACTTTTTTCCATTCATTATATTTCACTGCTTTATTTCACATTTTTATTTAATTCATTTTTACTTTTCTATTCTGATGAGGGGTGAGTTGTGTCATTGTTCTTAGCAGGTCAGCTGCTTCTGTTTGTCAGGTTTATCTTTTTTTTTTAAACTTCTGCCACCTCCTTTTCAAACTTCATCAGAACCCTGATTAGTATAATTTATGCTTTGTTTGTAGTTCCTTGATTATGTAGATTTTTCTTCACATTGGTCTAATCTAATCTTAGTCCTCTTTATCTATCCGGTCACTGACTCTTTGGTTTATTGCTTTGAAGAGTCTCATTTATTTATGTCATGGTTGTAATTTGAAAATCGAAAGCACTAAAAGAGCACTAACTGCTGTCGGTCAAAACACATGGGGATTCCAGCTGTGAAGATCATGTATTAATTATTGTTTCTCTCTGCGCCCTGGCTCAAGACCTGTTTTAACTCCTGATGCAGAGGGCTGGCTTGACCCTCTTGGACTTGGTATTCTTGAAAACTGTGATTTCAAGGAAACTACAGACTTTACCTGAACTCATGCATTTAAATTGTTGAAAAATTATTTCAGTTTTTACACATCTTCTGAATCTGTATGCTTTATTGAACAGAAAGCTCCCCATAGCTAAAACATAGAGACAGTGATTCACATTTACACTACAAATGTGAATCTTGCATTGGCTCAATTGGTATTGAAATAAAGGCTATGTTAGGAAACAGTCAATTATATAGTAATTTCTTTAAGGTACATCACAGGGTTGTGCCATCTTTCTCCTTAACATTTACACTCTTGAAGGAGTTCCCAGAGATGCAGAGCACTTGTTGGTCCTTTTGCCTTCACTCTGCGGTCCATCTCATCCCAAACATCTGGATTGGGTTTAGGTCAGGTGACTGTGGAGGCCAGGTCATCTGGCGCAGCACTCCATCACTCTCCTTCTTGGTCAAATAGCCCTTATGCAGCCTGGAGGTGTGTTTGGGGTCGTTGTCCTGTTGAAAAATAAATGATGGTCCAACTAAACACAAACTGGATGGGATGGCACGGCACTGCAGGATGCTGTGTCATCAGCAAAGCACTCCCGCACCATTGCACCTCCTCCTCCATGCTTCATGCTGGGAACCATGCATGTAGAGTTGTTGCCATCCATTCACCTTTTCTGACGCAAAGACAGCGGGTGGAACTAAAGATCTCCAATTTGGACTCATCAGACCAAAGCACAGATTTCTACTAGTCTTATGTCCATTCCTTGTGTTTCTTGACCCACACAAATCTCTTCAGCTTGTTGCTTTTCCTTCGTCGTGGTTTCTTAGCAGCTATTCAACCAAAAAGGCCTGGTTCGCACAGTCTCCTCTTAAAAGTTGATGGAGAGATGTGTCTGCTACTAGAATTCGGTGTGGCATTAATCTGGACTCTGATCTGTGGTGCTATTAACTCGCAATTTCAGAGGCTGGTGACTCTTGGTCTTCCATTCCTCGGGCACGCCCCTTGTGAGCCAGTTTCATCGTAGCACTTGATGGCTTTTGCATCTACACTTGGGGACACATTCAAAGTTTTTGCACCTTTCCAGATTGACTGATCGTCAGTTCTTAAAGTAATGATGGGCTGTTGTTTCTCTTCACTTTGCTGATTGGCACTTGCCATAATATGAATTGAAACTGTTGTCAAATAGGGCTGTCAGCTGTGTACCAACCTGACTTGACCCCATTAAGAAGGCAAGAAATTCCACAAATGAACCAGGCAAACTGTGAAGTGAAAACCATTTCAGGTGACGACATCATGAAGCTCACTGAGAGAAATCCAAGGGTTTGCAGCTCTGTAAAGAAAGCAAAGGGTGGCTACTTTGAGGAATCTAAAATATAAAACATATTTACTGTTATATTTACTGTTATTTAACTTTTTTCTTTGCTACATAATTCTATATATCTTGCTTCATATATTTGATGTCTTCAGTATGCATCTACAATATCCATCCATCCATCCATCGTCATCTTCCGCTTATTCCTACACATTAAGGGTCGCGGGGGGGCTGGAGCCTATCCCAGCGTCAACGGGCGAGAGGCGGAGTTCACCCTGGACAGGTCGCCAGTCCATCGCAGGACCAACATAGAGAGATGAACAACCATTCACACTCACAGTCACACCTACGGTCAATTTAGAGTATCAATCAGCCTCGTCCCCTCTTGATGTCTTTGGACTGTGGGAGGAAGCTGAAGTACCAGAGAGAACCCACACAGGAACAGGGAGAACATGCAGACTCCACACAGAAAGATCCTGCGCCCGAGCCGGGACTCGAAACCGGCACCTTCTTGCTGTGAGGCCACAGTGCTGACGACTGCACCACCGTGCAGCCCGCATCTACAATATACAGTAGAAAAATCCTCCCTCTACCTGCGTTGCAGTAAGCGTGTGACCTCACTTCCTGTCTAATGTGTTGATGAATGTAGTGCCTTGCTTCATTGCGCTACCTAAAGTGTGGTCATCCCTGCTAATTCCTTATGACAATGACTAATTCCCTACCAAAACTACAGAACTTATTGCATTATTTGGCCGAAGTTTAACAGACCATCTGTCTTGTAGCGACAGTCTTTCTGCCTTGTAAACTCTCCACTTTAAGGTAACGATGGCTTCTCCCTATTGTCTCCTCTCTCCTGCTCAGTGTGCCACATGTTTAGTTACTCCTGTACCTCCCTTATTGATACTGATGAGTGCATTGAATGTAGTTTGTTTGCTCTGTGGAGGCGAGGCTTGGCGAGGTTGAATTGGACCTGCAGCAGCTCCGCACCGATGGATCCAAACAACTAGTCACTAGAGTTAGCCAGCCCCTGGCTGGGGCCTGACTGGTACTCTTGGGATGGGTGGTCTGCCTCCCAGTATGGTGGTTGGGCTGGGGTTGGTTGCGGGCCTTGCCGTTGTGCGGTGGATCCCTTGCTGGTGGTTTTACTCGGTCTGAGGTGCCCTGGACTGCGTCTGCATCTATGGAGTGCTCAGCCCCTGTATGGGCGGAGGAAGATGAGGGTGTGATTTATTTATGCTTCATCAATGAACCAATACCATTCCAAATAAAGTTCAACACAAATGGCGATAGGAGGAGTTTATCAGATTCCTCCTTTGCAGAGTAAAACTGCTTCAGTACAACAAGGCACCAGGAACACCTACAGTATACTGCTGGCCCCAGCTGCTGAACAGAACAGGTTAAAAAAAAACAACAAAAAAAAAACAAAAGAGCTAGCAAGCCCCCGTTAGCTGGTGTGGACCACCTTAGCTTAGCTCCGAGCTTAGTCCCGACTAGGTTTGTCACAATACTGGATTTCACACTTCAATACGATATTTTGAAAAATATTGATATTCAATTCAATTTTTGATACTAAGCAACCACTAAGAATTTAGTGCAAAAATGGTTTTTATTAAAGAAAAATAAAGAAATTTATTCTTGAGGTAGAGAACTTTTTCAAGTTTTTTTTTTTACATTAACAGTTAAGCAGATACGTTTTAATATAAGTAACTTACCATCGATTAGCTTTAGCTAGCGCTCGCTAACAAGACAACACGTTAAAGTAAACACCAAAAGATGTGATAACTCAAGTCAACACATACTTCAAGTTATACTGTTACCAACCTCCATACCTCTACATCTATACAGGTCCGGGTGCTTTGCTACATTCGTTGTGTTCGCTCCTTTTGTCAGCACAGTTCTGTTGCATCTCTTGCATATCAGCTCGCAACTGTCCTTTGGTTTTCCTTGTTCATCCGACTCAAATCCAAAGAACCTCCTGATGTTATGTTTATTTATTAAAACTGGTTGCGAAGGCCCTACAGATGCCATCTCATGGCACCTTGCACATGTAGAGTGACGACACTAAAAAAATACAGAGCAAGTGTCTCTGTCTCTACGAGACAGGAGGGGAGTGTGTTTGTGTGTGTGTGTGTGTGTGTGTGTGTGTGTGTGTGTGTGTGTGTGTGTGTGTGTTGTGTGGTGCATGTGTAAACCAAGGAGGCAGGTAGAGTATCTATATAGAGATACTATGTTAAAGTCATTTTGTACCGTTTTTACTTTTCAAATCAATATTTAATTGATAAATCGATATTTTTGATAACACTTGTCCCAACTAGCACTTCTGAGCAGCCAGGAAACCAGCGTGGCTGGGCGACCACCGAAGGAAGCACAGTCCTAAGCAGAAGCCTACTGTCAGTGACCAACCACCACTTCACGCTTATAATAGGTTCTTCCCACTCAGCGACACACCCGATGAGACAACTCTGGTGATTGGACGTTCCATTCTGAGGAACATGAAATTAGCGACACCAGTGACCATAGTTAGCTTCAGACCCACAAAGACCCAAACACACCCACCAACAGTACCCTACACACAGAACACTATATAGGACCCAGGCCTTTTCTTTGTTTTGGAATGATTCTTCAATCAGAGATGCCATTGTCATTCCGGTGTGGACACCTGGGCATTTCCTGCTCTCAGTAAGTACAGTTGCTTACTGCTACTGGTGGTTTGCTTGGTACAGAAAATTTGTATTAGATATTGATAAGAGTATTTTTTTCCAGTACAGTACTGCTGTTCTGTTGTCTTGAGTAGTTTTTTTTTTGTGTTGTATCGTTGTCCTTTTAACAAAATGTTGCGTCCACTGACTGCAATTTCAGGTTTTGAAACCAACAAAGAGAAATATTCTTTCTTGACTCATAATGTGCTCAAGCACCATTTGGATTTGGTAATCAGGAGATGAGGGGGCTGTTGAGGTCACTAAAACTCTTCTGCGTGCCTTTTGGAGTTACTTTACCTAAAGCGTCCCAAAGACTTCTGTGTCTTTTTTTTTTAACCAGATCATGTACTGATCTGTGTGACTGCCTTTTTTTTGTGCAACACAGTTCTAATGTTATTTATGTATGTTTCACAGATTTTGATGTTTCACTGACATATTTCATAACACTGAGTCAAGAGACTGGCACCAGAATCAGAATCAGAATACTTTATTAATCCCCGGGGGGAAATTCTGTTGTTACAGTTTTAAACTTACTCTTGAAAGTACCATAAAAATAAGAAAATTACAAATTACAATAATTAGTAAAGTGCAGACTTTAAGAAATAAGAAATAAGATAAGTTTAACATTATTGCACAGTTTAGTAATGACATGTTATTATCGTGTTTCTGATTTGGGTTATGATTTGATCGATTTGTCCGTTATTGCACAGTTGAATGTAGTTATAGACACTGAAGAAAGTGTGTATCACTCAGAGGGAGGAGTTCAAGAGTTTGATGGCCACAGGTAAGAATGACTTCCTGTGGCGCTCTGTGGTGCATTTAGGTGGGATGAGTCTAGCACTGAATGTGCTCCTGTGTTGAACCAGGACTTTATGGAGGGGGTGGTGGATGCTGTCCAAGATTGTGTGGAGTTTAGACAACATCCTCCTCTCTCTCACCACCGTCAGAGAGTCCAGCTTTACTCCTACAATGTCACCGGCCTTCCGGAGGAGTTTATTTAGTCTGTTGGCATCTGCTACCTTCAGTCTGCTGCCCCAGCACCCAACAGCAAACAGGATGGCACTGGCCCCCACAGACTCAGAGAACATCCTCAGCATGGTCCTGCAGATGTTAAAGGACCTCGGCCTCCTGAGGAAGTAGAGGCCCTTCTTGTGAAAAAGCCTGTTGCAATGATGTGTGGAGTGTATGGAAAGGGGAAGCATGGGTGATTTGCCCGGAATTTGAAGTAACGCATGTTTATGAAAAAAGCCCATATTGATTTTTATGACAATTATTTATTTTTTACGTACCGTTTGTGAAAACACCACATATTGATAATTTCAATAACCATTTTGATTTCAGTGCAACTGCCTTTCAGAAACCTTTCCCAGTCACTAAATCCTGGCAGCTGGACAGAGACAACTGGATTACAAATTCAGGTGGGACTGTAAAGTGTGTATAATGTCATGTTGTATATTTATTAATTTGATATTTCAATTCTGTAAACCAACAATAACTTTCTTATTTTTGATATCCAGGGTTTTCCAAAACAATCATACAGGATTGACTGTGGTGTCTTCATGTTGACGGTAGTACACAATGTTTGTCTGCTGTTATTGTTTGTGCGTCAAAGATATCTGGATTGAATTTACAATGTTTTATTAGAGCACAAGAATATACTGGGCGTTGGCATCTAATCAAACATGGCATGTATGGTGGTTACAGAATAATACTACAAAACATATTGGAAAAAATGTTAAAAGAGCTGTGCAATATTGATAAATTATCATCTATGAAGTGGCAGAGAATTACTGTCTGATAGTAAGCAGTAAAATAATGTATAGGCCAATGACATTTTATGAGGTGTCTTTTTAATATGAGCATATGAATTCCTTATGACCTGAAGACAATTTGTGCACTGACCAGTGTTGTTCCTGTCCTTAATATTTCACACTTTTTCAGTATCCTCTGCTTTATTGTATATTGTCCTATTGAGTCAATTCCCCCATGGAGTTGACCTTATATGAATAACCATATAAATAAAACAGTTTAGACAGATTTTGCTTCATATCGTTACTAATGAATGAATTAGAAAAATGACTTCAAAGGAACTGCATTGCCATTTTATTTTTCAATTGCTGGTCCTGAGTGGAATTATTCCTATTTTGTACAATTGGTGAGGTATTCTGGCGATGTGCTACAAGCCTGAAACAGGCTGAGAGCGGAGGTGTGCTTTATATCAAACGTTTGCCAGAAGCGACCTGACAGTGGAGTCACAGAAACAACGGACAGCGAAGGTCTGCTTCATTCTGAAATTTTGCCAGAAGCGACCTAGTGCAGTGAGGTGTGCTTTTTAAATTTACCGGCACTGGAAGTGACGTTAATTCCCCAACCTGACAGTGGAGGCGTTCTGACAGTGGAGGTCTGCAGCCTGCAACTCAGTGGCCACACACCAGCGATCAAAATGAGTGGTTAAGTCCTGTACAAACTCCATACGAGACTTTTCATCTTTCCTCCAAGACCTGCCCTCTGGCGATAAGCCTCAGGGACCAGCTCAAACGCCTGCAGGATAGCCGACTTTACTGATGCATAATTCCTACACCCACTGCTACTCATGGACAAATACATTTCCTGATCTCCGTCAGTTATCACACACTGCAACAATAACAAGCGCGTGGCATCAGACCACCCTCGAGCGTCAGATGCTCAAACATCTGAAATACATCTCTGGATCTCGCTCATTAAATTTAGGGCCAAGCTTCAAATCACTCAAATCATTACAAATAGCAGAATTCACCTGATTTTCCTCAGACACAAAGGGACGAAAACACCAGACATTACTTTCACCTCACGAACCAACTGCATTTTTTGTCTCTACAGCTCCAATTTTACCATTTCAGTTTCTTGCTTAATTTTCTCTAAAGACATTCCTTCTCTGTCTCCAATTGCATGAGTAGAACCAGTAACTCTTTATGCTGCTCCAAGCATAAACTCAAACCAACACCGACACCCGTGACAGGTGGAAATGAGTCGTCAGTCAGAGAGGCTATTTCTTTTACAGCGCTCAAAACCTTTATTTTAAAGGAGATGCAATTTCAGATCGGCCCCAACTGCCTCCTTTACCCACCTGTCACCCACATCAACTTTATAATAGATGACCAACTTAAGTAACTGATCTCTTGAACACCCGTCCAGAAACTGCTCAGACGGGCTCTCCATAACAAATTCATTCCTAACTACACACTTGCGAGATGAGAACAGAAAAATAAATAGGAAGGGTTAGACCCACCTGTATGCTTTACGGCCTACGGCCTCAGTTTGGAGTTTCTCCCCTAGCTATCTACCTCACCAAAACCTAACTAAGATAACTGCCCCTAGTCTTCATGAGGTGTAGTGGCGGGTACTTAAGCACCTAGAGCCCACTGGCCCGAAAGCAGTAGAAGTAAACTGGCTACCACATCGAAACCACGGGCAGTGCTCCCGAGCAAAATTGAGGGAAAAGGGGAAAGGGATGCTCTCAACCACCGTGCCCCAACACTATCACCCTCCACGACAAGTCCCAAAGGGCAGACGACGTTAAACCTACCAGGAAACCCCCCCCCCAAAAAAAACAAAACCATGCACACACTTAAACTATCACTCACCTTCCTCCGCTCCAGCAAGGACCCATTATGCATGAATGAAGACAGCCTCAAGATAAACACACCTGCGCACCAAGGCTTCTCACCTCTTCCGTGTCACTTAAAGCACCATAAATGGAGAATGGGAATCCTGCATCCCCAACGTCACTTGCCATACAAATTAAGCCCCTTTCACACTGCACCAAAAACGCGGGTAGACTCAGCATTTCAACCCGCGTCGACTGACTCGCCAAGTGACCCGGGTGTTTAGCGGCTCGGCTTGGCTCTGCTCGGCTCGCCTGCAGTGTGAAAAAGGCAACCCTTGTTGTCTCAGTATTCCTGTCGTATTCTGATTTTGAGCGGGCGTCTGGGAAAGCAGGGTTAAATAGGCTTAACTGGGAATGCTGGCCAGGTGCTCCCAGTCAACCTAATGACCTGGCTGCCTCAGACCTGCAAAGACACAAACACACCCACCAACAGTACCCTGCACACAGAACACATCAAAGGACCTTCTTTCATTGGCTCCCTGTCCAATTTAGAATAGAATTTAAAATTCTACTTCTAACATTCAAAGTCCTCAACAGTCAGACTCCTTCATATTTGACAGAGCGCCTAGTCCCCTATGATCCAGCTAGAACCCTTCGCTCCCAGGATGCAGGGTTACTTGTGGTTCCTAGAGTTCTAACAGTAGAATGGAGCCAGAGCCTTCAGCTATCAGGCTCCCCTCCTGTGGAACCGTCTCCCAGTTTCAGTCCAGGATGCAGGGTTACTTGTGGTTCCTAGAGTTTATAAAAGTAGACTGGGAGTCAGAACCTTCAGCTATCAGGCTCCTCATGTGGAAGTGCCTCCCAGTTTAGGTCCGTGATGCAGACATCCTCTACAGTTAAGAGCAGACTTAGGCTAGCCCTTCGATATGCTGCTATAGGCTTAGACAGCCGGGGGATCTCCCATGATGCACTGGGCTGCTCTGTCTTTCTCTCTTTACTCTTTTTCCTCCTGTACACTGTAAAAGATATTTTGGAGCCTATCCCAGCGGCTTTTGGGCAAGAGGCAGGATACACCCTGGACAGGTCGAGGTGTGGCCGCCCACGGTCAATCGTCCGCCCTTGAAAACTGAATGTCAGAGAACCATGATTTTTAACCAGGTGGTGGCACTCTCTACGGCCCAGGGAGGGTGGCCACACACCCCCCTCAATACTTTGAGAAGTCAGACCATGATTTTGACTAGGCGGTGGCGCTCTCTGCGGCTCAAAGGTCACACCGTGCTAGCCAGGAGCTCTGGCAAATGCCCTGGCATTAGTCCTGGAGCAACCAACATGGAAGACGACAAGATGGCATCTCCTTATACATTTCTATGGCTGAAGCTATCTTGTATATGTCAATGGTGCTGTCAGAAAGTTTGCAAGGAGTGGAAGTGAGGCAAGTTTCGCACATGCACAGCACAAATCGTGCTTCTGGGACAAATCAGGTAGTGACAAGTACACAGATACCCCTTTCACACTGAAACACGTGGGTCAAAGCAGGTTTTTGCACCTGTGTTTGCTCGGCATTAGGGTGCATTCAAGCTTCCAGCAGATGTGGGTCTGAGCTCCCGCTTTGAGGGCTGCATGCCTGTGTTTATCTCTCGTACATCATCGTGCTGACATCATCATTACATATAAATGTGCGCCGTGTCTTGAAATGCTGATAATGTTCTAGAGCAGCTCCCGCCAGATCTCCTCTTCACTGCGGATGGCGAGCAGCTCACGAACTTCATGATCTTGCCAGTGCGCTGCCATGATCGATAAAAAAGATGCGCAAGATCGCTATACAAGTTGTTTACAAACACGGTTGCGTTGCGCAGTTCACGTTTGGGTTCCCCAGTTGGTGGGAGTTCCCAAGCATAGATTAATTCATGTAAGATCAAACATGTAAATTGTTTAGAAAAAAAAGGAGGGAAATAGAGTCTCGAGGACATCAAAAGGAAGACTGATCTTATTGGCAGAGGCCAAAACTTTATTGAGAGATGAGTGAGCAGCTCTCACTCCCAATTTTTTTTTTTTTTTTTTAAATTCCGGAGCTTCCACAATGACAGCCTGACAGGCGGCACAGTGACAAAATCGGAATGCACATGGAAAGTCGCGTGAAACCTGAGACAACGCGGGTTGCCTTCAGGCGAGCCGAGCAGAGCAAGAGAGAGAGAGAGAGCAATTGAGCCTATGGAAATCACTGTCCCTTGAAAAATCACAAGGACTTGGAATTAGCCGACTGGAAATCGAACCCAGACCCTTCTTGCTGCATGATGACTGTGCTAAGAGCAAACACAGGCATTGGCAAGTAGTTACATTTACAATATAAAAGATAATGCATGTATTAGCAAACAACGTGACTTGGTCTTAAGGCTGAAAAGCCAACCAGAGTGATTGGTGGAACATTTAGTGCTTGGTAGGGCTAATGAATACAAATAATGCCTTTGCTTTGATGAATAATTAAAAAAAAACAAAAACCTCTAAAGACAGGCCCTGGCGGGGAGACATAGAGCAATTACAATTTGCATTGTCCCTTTCAGTAATGTCTAATGGCCTCACCATCGAGGGCGCATTCAAGCTTCCAGAACACACGGGTCTGAACTCCCGCTGTGAGTGCTGCACGCCTGTGTCTTTCTCTCTCGTACTTCATCATTTCACATAAACGTGTGCTGGAACACTGAGAGGTAAACACAGGACAACATGGATGTCACTGAGTCAAACATTAGTGTTGTTGTTGCATGCACTGCAATGTTGTCTCTTTTGTAAAGCAGACAAATTCGGTGCAGACTGGAGAGGAGGATGGAGTTTTTGGCGAGTCTGGAAGGGAGCCATAGACACTCCAGTCGAAGCATGAAAGGCAGCACAATGACAAAATCAGGATTCTACAGGAAGGACGTGTGAAACCTGAGACGATGTGGGTTGCCTTTTTCATACAGCAGGCGAGCTGAGCTGAGCCGAGCCACTAATCACCCAGGTCGCTTGGCGAATCAGTCGACGCGGGTCGAAATGCAGAGGTTCCGACTACCAGGTGAGGGTGGGCATGTCGATCTAAATATCAATAGCATCGGTACCAAGGTGAGTATTGGTATCGGATCGATACTAGCGTGATGAGATCGATACTGCAGTTTCTCTTCTGTCGTCCAGCAATTTACTTGAATTTCCGCGCACCCCCCCCCCCCCCCAACACACACACACACACACAGTCTCTGCTGCTCAATGCTCACTCAGTCACACTAAGCTCCTCCCCTTCCCTGGCTCCTCTGCCAGCGAGCGGAGAGCAGTGTTGCCAACTTAGCGACTTTGTAGCTACATTTAGCGAGTTTTCAGACCCCACTAGTGACTAATTTTTTTAAAAAAAGCGACTAGCGACAAAACTAGCGACTTTTCGTGGTGTCATTCGAGACTTTTGGAGAGTCTGACATTAAAGCACGTATCACCTACTCTTCTCAACGAGCAGCGTGTGCTACCGTGAGCCTCTCCCCCGTCCCACAGCACTCACAGGCGGCCAAGCCCTCGCGCGTCGCAGCAGTCCCTCCCAGCTGCAGTCACAGGTGTGCACTCCTCCGCATCCAGACTGCTAATGAATCGCGCATGCGCGAAGCCACCGCTGGTTGATTTTCATTTAGATTTAGATTTAGATTGCACAAACTGTTTAAAATGTTATAGTTACAATGTTAATGTTATAGTTAAAATGTTAATGTTTTACTGTTAATGTTGTTGTTTAAAACCAAACACAATTTTTTTTTTAAACTTAAAAAAAAAACAACTAACAAAAAAAAAAAAACTCAGTAACTCTGCCAAATTGTCTCAATTGGGTCATTTTTGCCGGTCCCAAGCTCGGATGAAGGAGATGGGTTGGTATTGTGACATTAAAAAAAAAAAAGAATCAACAGAAGAAAGTTCATTGGTACTTCTAAACATATTTGGGTTGGTTTTTTTTACTCATTTTTTTGTCTCTCCCACAACGTTGTTCCTCTCCCTTCCAGCGTCCATTATAATTTAGCCAATTATGCAAACGAGGCGATGATGTCATTTAGCGACTTCTTGCAACTTTTAGGACAGCCAATAGCTACTTTTCTTACTGAGGAGTTGGCAACACTGGCGGAGAGTCAGAGAGCAGCCGGATGCAATGGCCGCAAAAAAGCGTTGCGTGGTGTGGACTTTTTTTTTTCTTTTTTTTTTAACCACAGAAGAAAAAGACAACGCAATATATGCATAAAAGTTATTCGCCACTGTGGCAACACAACCAACCTACATAAGCACATAAAAGCAACTCACCCTAGAGAGCGCTCCAAGTCAAGCTGAGGAAGGGGGGATCCCCGAGCCAAAACCCCGTCACACAGACAGAGCTCCCTCGCAGAGGCTTTTCAGCCCCCAAATCGACAACATCAAGGTAATCTGTTTTTCCTCAGTGTAGTTGGTGATTAATTTTAGCAGACTGGTTAAATTGCTATATATTCAGCCAGCTGAAAAAAAATCTTAATTGTTTTACTGGAACCCACAAAATATAGCTAACCATATTAAGATAGGCTCTATACCACAAACCTGAAAGGTGAATATAATAACACTTTTGTTTTAACTGTTGAAGGAAAAACAGTATTCCTATTTAGGCTATGTGCAGATTCCGGTTACAGACTTAATCATCTTAATCATTTTGTCATTTCACCTGGATAATTCACAAAGAGCCATGGATATCACAAAGAGCATTGCTCTGATGATTGCGAAGGACCTACCACCATCTCTTGTTGGACAGGAGGGTTTCAAGAGTTTAATAAAGACACTTGATCCCCTCTACAGGATTCCAAGTAGGACATTTTTCATGGGAGAGAAAATACCTTCATTGTATGAAGACTGTCGCTCAAAAGTTTTAAAAAAAAATGTATAGATGCTGCTAACAGTGTTGTATTGACCACTGACATGTGGACATCAAGAGCCACAGAGGCTTATTTAACTGTCACTGGACATATCATTGATGAGAATTGGGAAATGCAACCATATGAGCTACAAACCAGTAGCTTCTCAGAAAAGCACAGTGCTGACAACATTTGCTCAGAACTGAAAAGAATCACAGATGAATTGGGCATAGCTGCCAAAATTCAGGCTGTCACAGATAATGGCGCCGATATGGTTGCTGCCGTACGCAAAGCAGGTTGGGCACATTATGCATGTTTTGCACACACCACAAATCTAGTTGTGACAGACGCCATCAAGACCCTCCCTGAGCTTCTTGACATCCAACACAGGTGCAGTGCTATTGTAGCTTTTTTTCACCACGGCACAAAATCGACAGCGAAGCTCAAACAAATACAGAAACAACTGAAGTTTCCAGAGCACAAACTCATCCAGTCAGTTGACACACACTGGGACTCTGTCTTCTACATGTTTGAGAGACTGTGTGAGCAAAAGGAAGCAGTTACCACTGTACTTTGCCTTCTTGGACAGAGCTCACTGTGCTTGAGTAAGGGACATTGGTCCATGGTTGGTCTCTCCCTTGATGCCTTGAGACCATTTGAAGAAATAACAAGAGAGATATCATCTGAAAAACATGTCTGTTTCAAAGGGGATCTCCCCGGTTGCATAGCTTGGAGGCTTTGTGATCAGAGAGCCAACAGTAAAGAATGAGAGCCAATTTGAGTTTACACTTCATTTGCACTACTGACTTAAGTTTTCACAATATAGTGCAATGGAAGGTATTTTTCGTTGTTGATGTTGATGTTATATTTTTATTTTTGTTACATTGCTGCTTGTTTGTTATTTTGTACTATTTTCTAAAACAATTTTGCTAGTAGAATTATTTTATTGTATTTATGCTGTTCCATTTTTTTCTGTTGTCGTTACTGTAGTCAGTAAAAAAAAATCTGCCTCAATCTTTGTGCTGTGTTTTTGCATAATCATAATCAACTAACTCAAGGCAAAATCATAAAATTATTCAACGATCAATGATCCTGACATTTCAAGTAAAAAGTATCGGTATCGGCGATACTCGCCCTGTATTTACTTGGTATCAGATCCATACCAAAATTCCCAGTCTGGCCCACCCCTACCACCAGGAAACAAGCTGCTTGGATGGTTTCATCAAGCTGACGTCATCACGTTGAAGTGCGCAGGCACACAAGTTTTTTTGCACCAGTTACATGGGGAGGAGCGCAGCCCAGCTGTGCGGTGCTTATCTGATATGCAAATAGCATCGCGCCACATTGTGCACGCTGCCTTCACGTGTGTGCGCCAGTAAAAAAACAAAAACAAAAAAATAGCAGCGGCGAGCGGTTTTATTGAGGAGGAGGAGAATCAGTCCGTCGTTTTTGACCAAATGAGCTCAAGGAAACGAAACAGCATTTGGATGCACTTTTCTTTAGTGGTAGAGAGTAAGGCTAAATGTAGTATTTGCCATAAAAATATTTCTTTTAAGTCAGGCTCCACAAATAATTTGCACAGACGCCTGAAAACACAACATCCAACAGCAAAAGTGGCAGAGGTGAGAATAGAACCAGATGACAATGAAGTCTCTGAAAATGCCAGTGCTTCTTCTGCCTCCACAGCAGGTGGTGCTAGACGTCATACCCGTGGTACTGTCACTCTAGCCACAGCTACAGCAGCCTCTGATACCACTGGGCCCACATCTTTGCCTGACCACGCACCTGCAGAGTGATATGGCGCCACCCTGTGGAATATCTCAAAATGAATCAAGATCAGACTTTAAAAATCGAATCCACACAAGTCAAATAAGGGTATAATCAATATTTTAGAATAATTCAAACTCATATTGGTGGGATATCTAAATTCACTCCTCCCAGTGATTCATTCCTCCCAAGATAAAACGAGGTAAGGCCAGACTGGCTTCTTAAAACTTAATAAATATAAAAATGAGCCAGTTTTTTTGAACGGCTCTTTGAAAGGAACGGCTCACCAAGATCCGGCTCCCCTCAAAAAGCCATAAATCCCATCTGTAGTACAACAGTGGCGTAACTTAACCTCGATCACAATGTCCCATCAGCTGCTGTTTCGCCGACCATTCCACAAACCGCGTCTCTCCACCATATTTGTTGCGTGTACGTTGGGAAGTGTTCTTGTGGTCTGTCACTCATGAACGGCAGTGTTGCCACAGATGTTTGCTGACTGATTCTGCAGAGTTCAGCCCTAAATTCTTGACCATTTGATTCTAATTCTAATGACCAAACGCCCAGGTCAGCTGGCGGTCCTACAGGAGTCACTTGCTTAAAGATAAAGGGTTTGTTTGGGGCGCAGGGGGTGTGCTTATGTGTGTCAGACAGGCAAACAGAATGCATGCGTTTATTTACACTTTACTTCTTCTGATTCCAGAGGCATGCGTGGCAAAGCAAGGCGACTGTTGCCAAGGAAAAAGGTATGTAAAATAAACAACAGCTTACATGTTGCTCAGAGGAGGAATTTGGAAAATGTCATAGAATCATAGATGTGTTTTCTAGATGTTCATTTCTATCATAAACTCCCGATCCCTGCAGCAGATATATAATACTGCTATTATCATGGTTGCTGTAGTCTACTCTCACTTGCTGTTTTGTCACGCAGGGAGCAGTAAAGTAGAACGACAGTTTTTGATGGACACCCCCTGTTGTGTTTCTGCCCCTTTTGTGGTTCCTAGTTTCAACAGCTTCACCCTGGCAATTATTTCAGTCTTCCAGGGAACGCCCCTTTGGTCTCACACACGCATGCAAACGCTCATATTACATGATATGAACATACATGAGACTGTGTTTGCTTGGGAGATAGTAGGTCAAATGATCCTTCTACAGAAATAGCATGAGAGTTGCCACCATTAGGAAATGTTTGGTGGTGTGCAAATCAACAGGAAACAGAAAATGTATCTAGTAAATTGATGATGTACAGTTTAGATTACATTTGTGTACCAGTCATTGGTTCATGAGAAATGTGTCCAATCATGTTCAGTCGCTCGGTACTTTGTCTACCAAACTTTATTAGTGATTTCAGCAATGACTGACATGGCTTCACGATATTAGAAAAAGATAAATTACCTTTCAATTTTAATCAACCCTGCGATATTTCTTGCAATATGAAAAAATACGGTAATTTTCACCAGACGACTGTAAAAGCACTCAGTTTTATGCTGATTCAAATTGATTTCAACAGTTTTCTATTTGTTGCTCATTTCCAATGTTGTGAGCAGCAGCAGGTGACCTGCTCCATGGGCAGGAGGGTGGTCTGCTGTGGCAGACTGATGAAGAAATATTTGGATTGGTGGATTGCTGAGCACAGTCTTTGTGGGCCACCTTGATATTATAGAACATGAGTTCATTTGCCGCCTGTATCGCTGGACCTGCAGTTTGACTATTGCGCACTCATACTTTGTGCTCAGATGATGTGTTGTGCAGCTCTATGTTACTACTATGTTACTGACTTAATGTACAAGTCCCAAATATGCTGGAACACCCCGCAAATACACAGGTTAGATCAGTTCTACTGTTAATGTGGACCTTTTTCAGGACTGTTCTGAATGTTCACGTCACTGCCAATGAGCCAAGATCTTCCATTGTTTGTCTCTCCATTTGCATTTTCACTCCATCATCTAGATCGGGGGCCACAAACTTTGTAACCTTGAGAGCTACTTCCTGGGTCCTGGGACTGACAAAAGACTGCCAGTTTGATACACTTTTCTTAAATAACAGATTTGCTTTGACCTTTGAACTAAGATAGGTCAGAGTTCACCTAAATTAACTGAACTTCAAATTATGTCCTTACTCTTTTTTTAGATAACGTCATTTTCAAATCTATAGAAATGCAATGTGATTAAAAAAACAATAGAAACAAACTCTTTTTTTTACATTTTTGAACAGGTTGGGGGCGACCCGGTGCCTGCAGGCCCCATGTTGGTGACCCCTGCTCTAGAAATTTTGGAGAGTGAAAAGTCTCCAAGCACAAGCTCTTCAGAGATAGTGAGTATTCTTGTCACCCTGACATCAAGACAATGACGATAGGATGTTCAGTGAACGTTAAGAGTGTCTGTGCTTTTTCCTCTCCAGATGCAACAATGATTCAACTGAAGACTACGACATTTGAGGAGGGTGACCCTTTGTCCCATCGGATTTGTTGTACTACCAGCTCTGGCAACAACTCATTGAACGTGGGTGGTATGTTTCTTTTGTATTGATTAATATTGTGTATAAGTGAAGAAGAAAAATGTGAAAAACTTCAAACTTAATTTGACATGAGTTCCCTTGCATGTAATTGAAACTGAACATTTTTAGGAATAAATTGTGAATTCCCCCTGTGAGTTCAGTCATGGTAACTGTAGTGCCTATAGACTAGCAGAATTTGAAGGAAGTTTAGTGACCTTTATTTTTTATATTTTTGTACTCCATTTGCATATAAAATTGTACATAGATTACACTTGTACAGTCATAAATAACTATCAATTTTCCATGATTTTAATGGGTTTTCACTGTAGTTTTCTCTGTCTTAAATAAAACTTAATTCGTAATCTGGTGCTGGTTAATGTTTTATTGAAGGTGTACTTGATAATGTATTGAAAGACTGCAGTCAGCCTTGATGTTTTGAACTTCATGCATTAACACTTTATTTTTTTGGTTTTGTAATTTCAATATTTAGAGAAAAAATCATTAAAACACTTTATTTCTCTTCTGACCTCGCTTCATCACTTATTTTAACATTTTTTAACCATTAAAATCCCCACCCCCCAAAAAATCTATAAAATAACTGTCCTCTGCTGACTTTACAGCATTATCACAATTGAATGACGTGTTTTTTTACATATAAATTGAGGAATAATCTGTGAAATAATTTTTTTTCTCTGTTTAATTTGCCATATTATCACTCAGTTGAACTTTTTTATCAAAAAAATAGGACAATTCTGTAAAATAATTGTCTTTCTTTGCTGAATTCAAAGCGCTATCACTTAATTTAATATTTTTTGGCATCAAAATTAAGGGAAAATCTCTAAAATAAGAATTTTTCTCTGTTTAATTTGCTGCATTATCACTCAAATGTTTTTTACTATAAAAAATGTTGCAAAATTCATAAAATCGTGGCTTTTCTCTCCTGAATTGAATGCTTTTTTGGCATCAAAATTGAGGGAAAATCCATACAATGAAGGTTTTTCTCTGTTTAATTTGCTGCAATGACAATCAATTGAACATTCTTTTACCATAAAAAATTGGGCAAATTTGTAAAATAATAGTTTTTTTCAGCTGAACTTCAAGTGTTCTTATTCAATTGAAAGTTTTTAAGCATAAACATTTTGTAAAAAAAAAATTGTGACATAACATTTTTATCTGCAAAAATTGCAGCACTGTCACTTAATTGTAAAGTGTTTTACTGTAGAAGTTCAAGAATAATATGTAAAATAATGTTTTTTTTTACTGTGTAACTTTAAAGGAAAATTTCAGTAAAATAAATGTTTTTGCGCATAATTTCAATTAAAGTATTTTCCTTTGATTTTACGATTTTTGTTTGGCAGCTGACAGTCATTTGACTGTTTTTTTTACCTTTTTTTTTCTTCACAGTGTATGAGTTATACAAAACTCATATACGTGTTACTAACTCATCTTCTTCTCCCCTCATCCCAGATCCTGGTGCTGCTGGAGGAGGCTGCAGACCTGAAGAGGCTCAAGCTGCCACCCGTAGCTCCACCTGCTCACGTCCCTGTCTGTCCATCAGTCTCTTCCTTTCTCTCTCTTTATCTCTACCCCTCTCCTCCTTCTGTATATCTGTCTTTCTCCATTTTCTGTCTTTGTCTCTCTTTCCCCCCAACCAGTCAAAGCACAAGGCTGTTCCCACTGATCCTGGATCTGCTCGATGTTCCTGCTTGTTAAAAGGAAGGTTTTCGTCACCACTGTTGCAGGATGTGCTGCTGATGGAGAATTGTTGGGTGTAGATTCATTGAAGGAGTGTGGTACTGGACCTGCTCTACCTGTAAAGTGTCATGAGATAACTTTTGTGATTCGGCGCTATATAAATACAATTGACTGACTGACTTGCTAAAAAATAAAGAAAAATCACTGCATGAGACGGTATTGTCCAAACATTTAGGGTTAGTACATAACTTCATTGAAAAAAAAAATTACTTTCAATCAAGGGAAAATCTTAATGTTTCACTTTGGATTTTTGCAGCCAAATATAACTCTTGAAAGAACTCCATTCACTCTAGTTTCATCATAATTCATAAAAGATTTCAAATGTCGTAGTTTAAAATGTATTTAATTTAGTACTATGTACATATAAAAAAATGTTCTGTCTTTAAATTCTTTGCTACGATGTTCACTGTTCAGTTGTAACTGTGACAGCATGTAAGTTGGAGCCTGGTAATGGTGGAAGCACCACTTTGACCATGCATCAGACATTGGAATTTACTCTCACGTTTTCCAGTAGAAGCAAAAGTTGCCTTGTCTCATTCATACAAACCTGTATCTGACTTTTGGACTGGCTTCAACAAGTGGCACAGCAAAGAGCAAGAAGAAAAAAAAGTGAGAACAGAGGGCCGCTACAGTCTACTTTTGCAGGAAAAGTTTTTACTCTTATTTTAACCTTTATTTTACATTGGTAATCTTTATATTTCAAGTGAGCAGCGGTATACAAAACAAGAAAATAAACTGCCGTTCTAAAAAAAATGCGCAAATAAAATGTAGAGGATACAAATATAACATTAAAGAACACTAACAAAGATTGACACGGTCCATCAGTTTGTAACACAAACAATGAAAGAGTAAACCCTTCCAGGAGATTCAGCTAGTTCTGCAGACTACTCAAAGCAGATGGTGCAAAAAACATAAATGTGTCTTAGCCCAGCTCCTTCCGAGTTTTCGGGACAGTCAAAAGAATTGTGTGTTTAGCCTTTTGGTGCTGCTCCCCCAAGCAGTGCTCCTCACTTTGTTAATCACAGCTGTATTTCCCTGACAGGTTATTCTGTCCTCGTAGTCCAAACAAAGCTCTTCGAGGAGTCATCTCAGCAGCAGACGATGCCACTCTTCTTTCTCCTTTCTGCTTTTGTGCCATGTTGCAACATTTTTGGGACTTAACTGATGTGGGCTTTTTAACTCCCCAGGGGTGGGCCCGGGATGCAGCCTAACCGGTGACACTTGAAGAGGCGTCAGTTGGAGCCAGCTGAATTCACTTGATGGTGTTGAAGGGTCTGCATTTGGAGTTGGTGCTAGTTCAAGTCCCAAGATTACACCTTAGTCTGGGTGTTCTTAGCTACATTGATGGAACAGCCATGGTCCCATAGCTGTCAGCCTGTCTCTGGCCCCTTAGTCATTGTTCCTGGAACAGACCCACACAAGATGTCAGTTCATAGTCCCTCGTCCGATGGAGAACACCTCCCAAACACCTGAAAGCATTTTATTTTCATTAGCTTTTTAATAGATGAAACCAATAACCCTGTCTGTTGATTCTGCTCTTTTATTGTCTTTCATAACACCATCGTGGTACATTTGTATTGGATATTGCACTTGTAATGTCTTCATAAGTTTTTAATGTGGTTGCCTTGTGTGTGAGTAGTGCTATACAATTAGAGTTGGCTTTGCATCTGAGTACAGCTGTTACCCAATGTGCCTGGATGAGTGAGGGGTGTGTCTAGTCGGGGCGGGATGCCTGGGGGCAGATAAGTATATTGCAATGGGAGATATTGTCACTTGGATCTCAAGGTTTAGACAGTCATGAAAGCCTTAACCTCTGCAGAGCCGGGACAGAGGATGAGGAGGGTAAGCTGCTGCAACACACACACACACACACACACACACACACACACACACACACACACACACACGTATATAAAATCTGCCCTAACACGATTTGCCTTGCCGAAGGTTTCTAAACCTGCAATGGAGAAACGCAGACGGGAACGGATCAACCACAGTCTGGAGACGTTAAGGCTTCTGATGGTGAAGAACACACACAATGAAGTATGTCTTGAGGTTTTTGTTGTGCTGTGCTGTGGTTTGGTTTGGTTTGGTTTGGTTTGGTTTGGTTGTTTGGTTTTAGGACAGAGGACAGAGCTCTTTTCCAGGACAAGATCATGAGTGACTGATATGAACATCTATCATTCCATTTAGAGATTAAAGAATCCCAAAGTGGAGAAGGCAGAGATTCTGGAGAGTGTGGTCCAGTTTCTTAAAACAGAGCAGGAGAGCGGGAGGGATCCCCGCGCCATGAAGACGGTCCTGTTCCGAGAGGAAATACCGACCTGCAGCAGCCAGCAAAACTATGAGAACATGAGATCATGCCTGCTGAGGATCCGACACTTGGTCACCAGCAAGAGTTCGGGGTCAGGGCAGTCCAACGGACACGCTCCACTAGTGCGCGCAGAGTCCCAGACGCGCCCCTCCTCTCTCGGATCCGGACACGACCACCGGGCGTTGACTCCAGCAGCAGAAGAGCCAGCCGTTCTGTTCCCGCATCATCAGCACCAGGAGGGGGCCCAAAATCCCTATTTTCCCCAGAAGAGCAGTCTCAGTGGTGTTACCAAAAGGCTGCTCTCCTCCACGATGGCCTGCTCCCACATCACGGACCCTGTGTGGAGACCCTGGCCCCAGTAACGCACAATTACTCCACTGCTGCAAACAGACTGTGTAAATATGTATTTCACTGTACAGCATGTATTCTTTTGTATGTCACGGAGACTCGCGGACCTTGAACCTCTTTTAGTGCAGTTACCTTTGAGTTGCACATCAAATGTGTTGTGTAGATCCTCGCCATTTTTACACGTTAGTGTAAATCTATTCCGCACATCACTCTTCTGGAATGGTGTTACTGCGGGTTTTTTTTGTCTATTTTACTCTGATTATGGATATTCTACACATTCTGCTGGAACTAATTGTTCTTGCTGATGTTTGTTCTATCATTCGAAATAAAAAGTGCGATTTCCTGATAGTGAGTGGTCAGTGTACTGTGAATAGCTGGCGAGAAAGAGGGAGATCGGCAGGCCAGTTAACACGTACTTGATCCAGATTGGACAGAAGTGATGACACATTGACATGTTGATGGGAAGAGGGTCTTTAGCTACTAGGATCCCAAGTACATTTTTTTGTCAAATGTAGGAAAATAATGAGGCCATTCAAGCACTCAACAAAGACACGTCTCCAGTTCATCACAAGTGTTGTTCAAGCTGTGTGCATAGCACCCCCCCCCCCCCCCCCTCTCTCTCCTGAGCAATAGCTGGACATTGTTCATTTTCTACTGTTGAGGGTCGCGGGAGGGCTGGAGCCTGTCCCCCCAGCTGCCTTCGGGCGAGTGGCGGGGTGCACCCCGGACGCGTTGCCAGTAATACCTGGACATGTCCTATTAAATTTTGTCTGTATCATTTCATTGAAACTAAACCACCTGACAGTTTACTAAGAGGATCTATTCAAAACTACAGTCCACTTAAACAGTAAATCCTCGATCTGTGAAGGTTATTTTTTTATGTAACATACCTCATACTGCTCTATTTTTTAGAGATTATTGCTGGTTTATTCTCATGACAATTATGTGGCTGTACTTTGAGGTAGTGCTGAACTGGTCCTGGGTTTTATGTGTTCCAGACATTTGTTCAGCCCATTTGAACAAGGGTTACTTCAGGAAAGCAGTAATATCCACATGATGCACAGATGAGATGATCATCAAAGTCAATCATTTATAACTACGATGAACGGACGCTTTATTGCTGGGCTGCTGTGTTACACTGTATCAGTTTTTTTTAGGCGCGTACCCACTCTACAAATGAGTGTAGACTAAATTGAATTGGAAAAAAAAGTTTGATCCCTTTAAACAAGTCTTTCCATCACAAGTTAGCCTATTTTTTGATTTTGCAGGCTGATGTTTGGCATCATCGAATTCTTTTCTGAGTAAAATGAAATTGAAAGTTATGTTGTTTCCTAGATACTATCAATAGAACTCTTGTCTAGACGCTGTAGAGTGCGCTGGACGATGTGTTAATGGTCACTGTTGTGTGCTTTTCTACTACAAAACTCACTTCAAGCTCCTCACATTACATTACAAGGGACAGTTGATTGGGTCATAATTATTGTCCATCCTGGACCAAGTGTTCTACGATTAAACTGGATCAGGTCAGAGGTCAGTCGTCAAGCTGCAAGAATGCAAAGGTTGCATCAACCAGAGGACAAAGTCAAAATGCTACTAAAAGACAATAAAGGACAGAAAAGCTCATTACAAAATATTTTTACCAAACCGTGATGGGTTTGCACGCAGCATTGGTCCAAATTGGGAGACGTTAGTCCTGCTGGGCTGATCTCTGCACAGGATGCTCTTTTATCTAAGGCTTAAAACTCCAGCAGAAACCAGTGCAAGGAAAGAGATCAAAATCCTTGAAGGACATCTGTCACAATGCAAATTTAATACAACCGATGAAAGAATTTACAGTCAGTGTGGCACGTGGGATGAGTCCGCGACGGACAACAAACTACGCAAACTATTTTCATGATCAAACATTCTCTGAAACATGAAAACAAAACCCAAGAAGGATATTCAGATGAAATGACACATTTTCACAGAAACTTGTGGTTAATTTCTTTTTGGATGAAGTAGACATAGGTTAATAGGTCTAAGTTTTGTTATAGTGACAAGATGCTACCGTTATCCCTCCACTGAGGCATGAAGAGGCTTTCACAGTCATTTAACAGACGATGCAACACTGCTGCAGGTTTTCACTGCTGGCAGTGGTGTATGTGGTGGTAGTGATACGGGTGGGGGGACAGGGACCTCCATCCTGCCCCAGTAGTAAACCAAAGTGGACCGTATAAACACACAAACCTTCCGGCATCAGTGGAGGCAAAACACTGCTTACAGTGAACAGAAAAAGGCCCACATCATGCGTGAAAAACAAGTTTATTAGTCAAAAGAGAAAACATTGATGTAACTTCATCAACTGAGTGTGTGTGTGTGTGTGTGTGTGTGCGCGGGGGGGGGGGGGTGTTTACATGCATGCTGTTTCATCACATGGTCAGACTTTTCCAACAGAGTGGCCCTGAGCTTTCTGAATTTCCTGCTGTAAACTGGACAAGACTTCTCTGTGCTGTTCAGATTTCTTCTCCATGTCCTTCAGGAGCACCTCATACCTTTGACTGTTAAACAGGAAGAAAAACAAAAAACACATTTTTTATATGAAGAAACACACAAAAACACTATAAAACAGTCAATATACCATGATCACCTTTATAAAAAAAAAACATCTTTTCCCATTTCCTGCAGTGTTCCAATTAACATTTGAAAATTCTTAGAACTTTGTCGGATTTTCAGTCTAATATCAGCAAAACAAATGCTTATGTGTAGTCACAGACGCTGCAGATAACAGAAGTCACTTTCCCAAAAAATAAGAGTTGGTCCTGATTATTTGTACTCATCCAATCGTTGCTGTTTTAAATGAACCCTTTAGGCAAAACAGAGAATATGACTTTCACCCTTTGACTGAAGACGGACCGGGGCACTGCTCATGTCATACAGATATTTAACAGCCTTTCCTTTTTCTTGTAGGTTCCTTGTATCATCACACTTAACAATGACTGTCCCACTCCATCCAACCATCATTGATGATTGATCTGTTGTGTATAGGGAAGCTTGATAGTGAATCTTTTGGAAAATGAATAAAATATGGTAAGCATAATTTTTAGTTTCAGACTGGGTGGGCACCTAACAGCCCAGCTGACAAGTCACTCATCCATGTCGTAGTGGTCCAGTGGTCATATATACACAGCCAGCTGAGTCCACAGCAGTTTTGGCAGACTCAATGTGTAAGATGTGGCTGCATCATCAACCATTTTGTTGCTTGGAGTACTGATACGAATGAATATGTACACAAACGCTTGATTTCTCCCATTATCACCCAGGAACACCCCCAAGCTCCAGTTTTTCCCCTGCAATCATTTGATCAAAAGTTGGCGAGCAGTTAGCAGACATCACATTAAATGTTCATGTAACATGAGCATGGATTACGTTTGTTTTATATGAAAGCTGGATGAATCAGCTGTGGTAAGCGTAGTGAAATACACTGTTAGTCTCTCGGCCCCGACACCCAGCAGATGCAAGCCTTTAAGTTTATGTCAACATCTTCCTCTGCGCGGTCAGATTCCAACCCCAAATCCACAAGATGCAGAATCACATCTTTGACTGACAACATACAGGTTTGAAGGTCCAGATTCTTGTTAACAGAATCTCATCAGTTGGAAATGTGCAATTGGGATTTCTTCTTGACACAAAAAATTAATCATGCCATATTAAAATATTTACGCTATACTATATTCAGATTAAATTTGGTTGCATTGATTTTCATGTTTTAGTGGTTGACACAGTTTCATCTTATCAATTGTATCTTGACAGGGCCAACTCATACAGCGACAAATTGTTTTATTTATTTATTTATTGACATTTGGCACATACAGTTTATACCATCCAAATTGGCCAACTGTTATTTCTAGCCTAGCATTTCAACCCTAGCCTTTCTAGCCCACCATAGTTCAGGTGACTAGTACCAGCCCAACATTATTATAGATAAAATGATATCAGATTGAGGCCTGCACGATTTATAAAAAAAAAATCTAATTGCAATTATTTTTGACTGATATTGTGATTGCTGTATTATTTGCAAGAAAAGAGGGAATGTCCCTTTTTACATCGTTGATGCGATTTTATTGAAAACCCCCATTCAAATAATAATGGTGTGATTTTTGTGTGGATCTGCATCAAAGATGTTTCCTTTGTTTCTAAATGTATGAAGTTATGCAGTACAGTACAAGGCTGGATGGTTTGTACAAGATAAATTAGAGATACAAAATAATAAAAAGAATATAATAAGTAATGGTCCTTCTTTAAAAAATAAATTAACATTCATGACTTATGTCATGGGGCAGCACGGTGGAGCAGTGGTCAGCACTGTCACCTCACAGCAAGAACACTTCATGTTCAAGCAGGGGATCTTTCTGTGTGAGTCTGCATGTTCTCCCTGTTCCTGTGTGGGAACTCCCACAGTCCAAAGACATCAAGAGGGGACGAGGCTGATTGATACTCTAAATTGACTGTAGGTGTGACTGTGAGTGTGAATGGTTGTCTGTCTCTATGTGTTGGCCCTGCGATGGACTGGTGACCTGTCCAGGGTGAACCCCGCCTCTCGCCCAAAGGCAGCTGGGATCAGATCCAGCCCCCCTGCGACCCTTATCAGGATAAGCAGTAGAAAATGGACGGATGGATGGATGGACTTATTTTATGGATGTTTAATGGCAAGGTTTGTTTTTGAGTGTGTGTGTGTTCTGGAAATGGGGATGACTTACAGATACGTAGGATGAAAGACTAACTGAGGCAGGAAGTTAAACTAACAAAAACAAGCAGTCTTAATAAAAGATTTTTAAAAAAGTAAGAAGGAGGAAAGAAAGAAGGCAGGAAGGAATAGAGCCACATAAACAAACACTTGTTGCATCCCCCCTCAATCTCCTAACCCCTTCCTTTCCCTCTAGATCAATCCCTCTCCACGTCAAGATAATGGGTGAAAGGATTGCATCCTCCTCCATTGCCAAGGTCCTGGGGAGGCAGCCAGCTGATGGGGATCATCTCCTGATCGCTGCCCATCCAGTGCAACCCCTAGATGTGATTGGAGGGGGGGTCTACTCATGTGGGGAGGAGGTTTGAGTATTTTTAAATTAGTAACTATTATATGGCCTTCTCCTTTGCTTCTGAGGAATGGGTGGAGGAGATAAAGGTAGGAAGCATGAAGATGGTTAGGAATGGTGTGGCCAGACAGACTAAGACGGACTAGAGAGAGGAAAACTATTTTATAATAATAAAAATAACAATGAACGAAAATGCTGATACAAAAACAGTTCAAAACGGACAGGTAATAGTAGTGATAGTAATAACTAAAATATCAAATATTAAATAACTAGTGAACGTTTTGATATCAGTATTCTAATCTATTGAAAAAGCATGTTAATGACAATGGTGTTTTCTGAGTGGATCTGTATCAAACCAAGTTGTTTTTTTTAATCTGTAAAATATGTTGTGAAGGCAGGAAAATCTCTGCAGTGCCACAATATTTAATCTCAAATAGCATTTTCACACACCATTAGCCACGAATAACACCGCACCTTTAGGGCAACTTGAAATTTGCAGCAGATTACATCGCAATTTGCAATTAATTTTGAATAATTGTGCAGCCCTAATCAGAATAGCCAAAAGAGCATTTCTCATTCCCATGCTGATGCCACATGATGATATTACCTGAGCACAAATCACAGGTGACCCTTACTATGCGAAACTGTGTTAGATGTTAAATTTCTGTGTGCTGTACACCACAGAGCTGCAAGAAGAAATCCACATACCATCTCAGTTATGAACGCCATCATTTTTTGTAACTTAAGTGTGCACTGTACATATCTGAGGAGAAAATCCATTCCATTGAGAAAACTTCGTTCTGACCTGCAGCAACAACTGCACTGATATGGAATTCTTAATATTGTTGCTACATCATACGATCACCTGAAAAGCAAACATGGCCAGAACAACTTCAGCATTCAGTGACGCTGCAGCGTATTGGTAGTTCAGCTGAACATGAACCTGATTTCCTGTTCTGCATTTAGGCCGAGGGCTTCATATTCTCACTATTATGTTTTTCCTCTTGCTCTTCCATTCCCTGAACTCAGCCTCACTTGACTCATTTTGTGCTAATCAGACCTGAGGTAGGATGACCTGCAGTTCTTTTGTTTGTTTTTTCCCCAAGAGCATGAAGTGTGACAGACCTATGAGGATTTTCTGCATCAAGGACTTTGCCTTATCCTGACTGTCATCTTGGAGCCTGTCCTAGAAAGGAGGTTAAACAAAATGAGAGTCTAACCCTGAGCTTTGAGTGGATACGACCTCAAAGAGAAACTTCTGAGTTTTCTGTTTCAGAAGAGCTGATTTGGGGTAAAACAAAGAGCTCTGAGTAGGTTCACTCAGAGTTAAGCGCATCATGACTTTTCACTATCTTTAATGGGACCCCAGTACTATGATTCACCATTGAAATTACTAAAGCCCCTTTCACACTGCACCAAAAACGCGGGTCAACACAGGGTTTTTGGGCACTCTGAAAGGGTTCAACTCGCCATTTCGACCCGCGTCGACCAACTCGCCAAGCGACCCGGGTGTTTAGCAGCTTGGCTCGGCTCGGCTCGCCTGCAGTGTGAAAAGGGCAACCTGCGTTGTCTCAGGTTTCACGCGACCTTCCTGTCGCATCCTAATTTTGTCACTGTGCTGCCTTTCAGGGTTCGCCTGTAGCTTCTTCGGCTCCCTTCCAGACTCGCCAAAAACTTCGTCCTCCTTCCTTGCAGTAACACTCAGACATTTTCCAATCTGCACCTAGTTTGTCTGCTTTGCAAAAGAGACAACATTGCAGTGCACTCAACGACAACACTAATGTTTGACTTGGCGACGTCCATGTTGTCGTTTGTTTACCTCTCAGTGTTCCGGCGCACATTTATGTGAAATGATGACGTTATCAGCGCGATGACGTACGAGAGAGAAAAACACAGGCTCGCAGCCCTCACAGCGGGAGTTCAGACCCGGGTCTTCTGGAAGCTTGATTGCACCCTGATGGCAAGCAAACGCTGGTCCAAAAACCCACGTTGACGTGTTTTTCAGTGTGAAAAGTATATAACAAAAACAAAGTGAGATACCTTACCCCTCTGGAATTAGTAATGCTCATGCGAACATGAGGCGGGTAATAACATTTTTCAGGGGAAAAAGTAATACAGCTGCAGCAAAAACTATAGCTGGAGTCAATGTCTAACTTTGAATGTATCTGTTCATTTAACAGCAAATCACAATTTAAAATTACAGATGTAACTAGTATGATGGTATTATGGTCAATATTTATTTTTATTTGGGTCCAATCCTGCAGGCGAAAATTGATCATGGACGCAACTTAAAAATGAAATATTAGAATCACATTTTAATATATGGAATATATAATAATATATTATAAGAGGGCAAATATATAGTAGACTGAAGATAAAAATCACAAATCTGAAAATATTAATACATATATTTTAGTAAGTACATTTTAGTACCTCCCTGCAGCCAATGCGGAGTAACGCAGCCACTTCATCCTAAATCCTCAACGAGCAGATATGCCATGTGAGTCAAAAAAGTGGGTAACATATAGTATGCCAAGCAGACTATATAAACTGACTTGTATTTTTCCTCTGTCAGATGGCAATCCTCTTCAAAAATGTATGTGACTTGGTCAAAATGAATGTGGTGTAAAAATAGAATATTTCTGGCTCTGTAAAGCCCTGCACCAACAACACAGATGAACAGGGGTGTTTGGGCACTCTGAAAAGGTCGCCTCGGCATTTCGACTCGTGTCCACTGACTCTCCAAGCGACCCGGGTGTTCAGTGGCTCTGCTCGGCTCGCCTGAAGTGTGTAAAAGGCACCCCGCGCTGTCTCAGGTTTCCCGCAATATGACCCGTTGACATAGGTCTACCTTCCTGTCGCACTGTTATTTTGTCACTTTGCCGCCTGTCAGGATGTCATTGTGGAGGCTCCGAAAAAAAAAAAAAAAAAGAATAAAAAAATTGGGCTGGGCTGCACTGCGAGAGCTGCTCTCTCATCTCTCAATAAAGTTTTGGCCTCTGCCAATAAGATCAGTCTTCCTTTTGATGTCCCTGAGACTCTCTCTTTTTTTCCAAACAATTAACACATGTATGATCTTACGTGAATTAATCTACATCATGCTTGGGAACTCCCACCAATCAGGGAACCCTCACATGAACTGCGCTAGCGCGATTGTGTTTATTAACAACTTGTATAGCGATCTTGCTCATCTTTTTTATTGATCATGGCAGCGCACTGGCAAGACAATGCCAATGTGTGACTCGACAACTTCCATGCTGTTGTTTGTTTATCTCGCGGTGTTCCAGCGCACTTTTATGTGTAATGATGATGTTGTCAGCGCGATGACGTATGAGAGAGGAAAACACAAGCATGAAGCCCTCACAGCAAGAGCTCAGACCCGCCCTAATGCTGAACATACGCGGGCACAAAAACCTGCATGGACACGCATGTTTCAGTGTGAAAGGGGTATAAAGGGAGGAGACAGATAAAATCGAGGTCCATTGAAGAAAACCTGTCCTGGACCAGGTTAGGTTCACAGACTCAATTACCACGTTAACTGACTCAAAGCCTCCATTAACCTCTCTTTCTGAAACAGACTAGATCTACCCCCTTCTTTTTATATTTGCATAAATATAAAAAGAATTATAATTGTGAAAACCCACAATTATCAAATACATAGCAAATCGGAAAATGTGTTTTAATCTCATGGCAGTTGTAGTTGGCACCACAGACTTGTGAATTTTGACTCCATTCACTTTTTCACTAATGGGATACGACAGCAAAGATGTAACTCACATCTCTCCGTTGATATATTCCAGTCTTTTAGCAACAGTAGCTTTGGCCTCATCCAGGTCTTGCTTCACTAAAACAGGACCAATTAGCTTGTAAACTGTGTTTGTGGTATCCAGTAGATCCAGTTCCTATAGATATAAAATGCGGAAATTGTGCACAATTATAAGGCCATCAGCAACAACTCAGATAATACTGTACCACAAATGTTCTTTTTACCTTTTTGACGATGTTGTTCTCATTCAACTGGGACCCCAACTTCTGTCTGACAGACACGCTCTTGCTAACATCTGAAAGAGTACGCATACGTGTATATATACCAAATAGTTAAAAAGAACAACAATGTTACGACAACAAAATCGATGTAATGAGAAAGACATGTTTTTAGACTTGTTCAAAAAAAATGTTATCAAAACGACGGTATTTCTACCAGTCCAAATGTGGTCAGTCAGCTTCCACCATGATACGACAAACCATGCTACTGTTTAGTAAACGTTAGCATTAGCATACCTTTTTGTATCTGAGCATATTTCTCGAGCTCTGCTTTCATTTTCTTCTGAACGGCCTCTGTCATGTTTGCGTTGGTCTACAAAACAGCGTACGCCGAAGAGATATATTCAAGAGGTTGGTTTGCTAGAAATGGTTCATGGACGCTCCGGTAGCTACCAGGAAGGCACACTTAACGAAACGGATGTGCTTCTTATTTCTTCATTTTATGCCAGATGGCAACCACCTTTAGAGGATGTATTACTGCCCCCTTCTGTGGTGGAGTGTGAAACCGCGTAACTACCTCCCACGAGAACAACAAAAGACAAAAGAAAAACAAAACTATTTCTCTGAATACTAAATTCTATTTGCTCAGTCCAGTTTCTTTCAAATACTGAAACAGCTTCCCTGACCAATTGATTAATAAATTCTTGAGACTCTTCCCCTCCATTCTATCTGTCCCCTCTTTAATCCTTCTCTTTCTTGTGAATATTCATGGCAGAAAAGTATTAAATGCTCTACAGATTCCTCTATATTACAATATTCACATAGCCCTGATAGATGCTTTCCGATTAGGAGGAGGGTTTTATTCATTCGGACACAGAAGACTGAATAAGACCCTAGACTTAATTCGAAAACATCCACTCTTAGCCTGGTTAAGATGTTTTTTCTATTTAGCGCACCTTTTAGCTACTCTCAATGTGCCCATTTCTTGCTTAATTGCATAAAGGTGTCTCTGGTTTTGATATGACCCAGTTATGTTGCCATTCTTTAAATATCTGTCTTTTGGTTATCCCTGTGACTTCTGACTTGCTAAAGGAAATTTCCATAACTGCCTCTTGGGTCAGTGCCCGTTTAGGTAGTTTATCTACATTTTCATTTCCCCTCACCCCCCTGTGCCCTGGTACCCATATGAAATTGATCATAACATTCTAGTTTTTTACATCTGTACACAGTTTAGTAAATTTTCATTGACTCTATCCTGCCTGCTATTGGATGCAAATGACTTAAGAGTCAATAGTGCAGAGCATGCAATGACCTTTTCCATTCATGAATTCTCTATGCACTGTGGTGTTCAATAAACTCCTGAATCTGAAGTTCTTCTCTTAACAGAAACATGTAAGTCTGGAATACTGAATACAAAACCTGTTCTCCCTGTGTTAGGATCCTTCAAGCCATTTGTGTATACTGGGACATATGTGTGATATCGTGCTTGTAACCAATCTTCCACCAAAACTGCAATATCACCACCCTCTTTATAGACCTTCATTATTTCCAACATATAAAAATCAACTTTGAAGACTCAGCAGAAGGACAAAAAGCCATGGTGGTGGTACTGGTAATGGTACTGCAGAACTGTATTTTTTTCTCATAAAACTTATTTCTCTTGCTATTCTCTCACTTCCCCATGCAAAACATTCCTGTCTTTCTTTTCCTCTCTCCTAACATGGTAGAAGAACCTTTTTTTTTGTTGGCTGTCATTCTTCAGAGTGACCTTTAAAATTTGCAATAAGTCATAATTAACCGTTTCCATCTGAGCTCCAATGGCATTTCCCCCGACTCTACCTAAAGAACTGATACAGGAGTTGTTTTACATGCACCAAAGCAACGTCTTGTACCACTGCAAACTGCTTTAGCATGGTTCTTGCAGCTGAACCATCAGCTATATAAACATAATCAAAAACTCATCTAATTAGTGCTACATATATATTTGTAATTGCGGACCTGCTTGCGCCCCATTCTAATCCTGTTAAACATCTGATTACAGTTAGTATCTTTTTACATTTGGAATTTGTCTTATGAATACATTCATTCATTTTAACTTTTCATCGAGCCACATACTCAAGAAATTACCCGTCACTCGTTCAGTTCTTTGCCCTTATATAATTATATATAATTATTATTTGCCCATCGATACCTCTTTCTCTTGTAAACATGAGAGGTTTTTTTCTATTGAAAACTTCAACCTCTATGAACGTGACCATTTTTCTACCACATCGATGGCATCCTGCATTTTTGGCACAATATGATTAATATTCTTTCCGCTTATCAACAAAGCTCCATCACCAGCAAACAACGATTGTTCAATATAAACCCTGACTTGAGAAAACACATCATTAATCATAATAGAAAATAATATCGGACTAATGACACTTCCCTGAGGAGCACCATTATCTACCATATGCCCCTGGTAAAGCTGTCTAAATTCTAACTTGAATAAATCTATCAAATGAAGTCTTTAATCCAGTTCTATGTTCTACCTGCTATTCCTAGCGTGTTTACTTTGATCATTCACCCCCTCTTCCGGACCATATCTTACACCTTACCTTTTCTACATCAAAAAAAGACTAAATAACTGATTTTTTTGACATAATTTATGCTTTCTTTATATCTTTTTCCAAACTAATAACTGAGTCCATGGTTCCTCTACCCTTCTAAATCCTCTCTCTTGAGGTGTTGGGGGGACCAGTCTTTCCATCATCTTTCCTATATGTAATGTCAATGCTATTGGCCTATTACTCATTGAACCTGATGGGTCCTTCCAACATTTCCTGATAGGAATAATGACTGCTTCTTTCCAACCAACTGGTAGTTTGCAAACTTCCCATTTGTATCTCACATAAATACTTAAACATGACCCTCTTTGCCCTGTTAAAAATAACAAGGTTAACAGATGATGCACAGCACTTGAAATTGCTGAACAGATGTAAATGAGCTCTTCAAAATTAGAGGACGTTAACCAGCTTTTCAAAATAAGAGTAAATAATATATAGCGAAAATATCAAAATCAGGGGCGTGATGACAACATTTTAGATGAAACGTTTGTTCATTATTCAACTGCTTCTCTTAGCATGTGCAGTCGAAGATGGCCCTCCATTCATGTCAACATCCGATCAGAAGGCTGACATTCATTTTGCTTCCAGAAACCTCACTGTTGGCATGCGTGTGAGATGTTAAATATATTGGACGTTGGGAGTCTTTTGGTCCAAGTGACTGTCCAAAAAGCCTCTAACAGGAAGCAATTATAAACAATGTCACAAACATTTCATTTTAATGTGCCACAATAAGATCACAATATTTATTGCGTCATTGTCATATTTTTGGTACCGTCGAAGACCTTTTTTTCGGTCTTGGTTGCGGCTGTTTACGACATTGTCTGGCAGTACACTGCACCAAGTCCTTCGTTGTCCTGTTTCAAGATGGCTTCGTCGTTCTGGAAAGGTGTTGTCGGTGTCGGACTTTTTGCCCTAGCCCATGCAGCTTTCTCGGCGGCACAGCGTAAGTTTCACTGAGGGGTTGGGGAAAACAGTTGTCGGTATGTTCTTCTGCTGAATAAGGGATCTGTTGTCCCTGAGGAGGGGGTTAAAAACGCCTTTTCGGGGTTTGTGGTTGTGGGCTAACAGCTAGCTAACGGGGTGCTAGCGCAGTTTAGCCGTACTGAGAAGCCCTCCCAGGGAAGACAACGACCGAAAGTATAATTTACACACACACTCAACGTAATTGAAATTGTTGACCAGCTTATTTTACAGTTTTTATTCCGAATCTCATCGATAGTATTGTTACAATTTTACTTGTTGTGGCTAAAATCCCTCTCTCCATTTAGATCGCTCATATATGCGACTTACAGAGAAGGAAAACGAAACATTGCCCATTGATGTGAGTCACTTGCATTTCTAATGTCGATTCGTGTCTTCTTCTAAACTCAGCTAAACTACATCATGTGCTTTCCTCTCTGCAGATTGTGTTACAAACCTTATTGTCGTTTGTCATGACCTGTTACGGTATCGTCCACATTGCTGGGGAGTTCAAAGACATGGACGCTTCCTCAGAGCTGAAAAACAAGTAAGTCTCCTTAACGCCAATTCATTATCTCCCTATCCAAAGAATCATTGAGCTGATTGTGGTCTGTCCTGGACCTGGTTGAATCCAGATTTCAGTGAATGCTTTACAGGAAAAGTCAATAAACAAGAAAACAATGAGGTATTGTTAAAAAAAGTTACTCTGGTCAGTTGGTTTCACTTCTTCTTCTTCTTCTTCTTCTTCATCATTTCCGGCAGGCGAGATGCCTTGCGGCATATCGCTGCCTCTCACCGGTTAATCACGGAAATGCTTCAAATGGAAATAACTCCTGTTGCTGAAATAAAATCCAGTGCTGCGTTGATAATTATGGACTGGTTTCCTGATGGGTTTAAAAGGTGCTGAAGAGATACGTGATCTATCCCTGTATCTGATACCACAGCAAAGTTTCCCTCTTGGCTCCTCCTATAATGGACATTCCATCAAGACGTGCTCCACCGTCAGTTGTTTGTTGCAGATCAGTTAGTTTCACTCCATCCATCTGCTACTGCTTATCCTGTTAAGGGTTGGGGGTTGGCGGTTCGGGGGGGGGGGCTGGATCCTATCTCAGCAGCCTTCGGTCGAGAGGCAGGGTTCACCCTGGACAGGTCACCAGTCCATCACAGGACCAACACATAGAGACAGACAATCATTCACACTCACAGTCACACCTACAGTCAATTTAGAGTATCAATCAGCCTCGTCCCCTCTTGATGTCTTTGGACTGTGGAGGAAGCTGGAGTACCAGAGAGAACCCACACAGGAACAGGGAGAACATGCAGACTCACACAGAAAGACCCTGTGCTCACGCCGGGGCTCTAAACCGGAACCTTCTCACAGTGAGGTGACAGTGCTGACCACTGCACCACCGTGCTGGCCTCATAGTCTAACCCATTAGCCAAAATATTTACAATTTTGAATAGGTTCCAAGCCAAGTAATGAAGATCTGAGCATTGCTTCCTCTACCAGTGTAGGGCTGGGTGTCAGCAAGAACTCTCTGAAATATATGTTGTGTGTTTATGTGTTGTTTTTCAGTCAATCGGAGAAAGATAATCAGAGCCCAATGATTCCCCCTTTCTTCCTCTCCACAAATGGGGTCATCATGGGTGAAAGAAAAGAAATAAACTGTAAACATACTGTGGTCCTTGAGGTCAGATGTGATCATAAAATACAACTTAGTGGCTCTTGATTGGAGATGTTGAAGTCTTTGTTGATAGTAAAACCCATTTTATAATATAGCGATAGTTTGAACAATTGAAACACTGCAGACTTGAATTTCTCTCTGCATCCACTGAAGTGTGCTGAAAACCAATGCAACAAGGAGAAAAACAGCATTGAGCAAAACAAAATAGGCCTTTTTAGATTGCAGAGTGCAATTTTCCTCTTTTGGATTTAGTCTGATTCTGAACTCTCTGCCTCTGTCAGTGTTACTTGCACATCCAACACCTTTTCAGCTGATTTTTCTCATGTGCCCTTGATTGCTGGCTCTGTCTTCAGTGTGGCTTCTCCGATGAGGTTCAGTGGCAATTGGCTGCCAAACCAGCTGAAAGATGCATTACCACCACCAACTGGCAGCTGTGGGGCTGAAGAACAAAACTTGAATCTCGTGAGAGAGTGTGCTAGTGGCCCCAAGTGTTTCCAGAACTTGCGATGTGGTTATATTAATATATTCAAGTTTGAATTTTAATGTTTGAAAATCCCTTCATTTTATACTGTATATTCAAATATGGAAAAGTCTTGTTAGCTGCACCATACCATTTACAGGAGCAGAAATTGTAGTTAAGACCTGTTTAAAATCTTAAAAAAAAAAAAAAAAAAAAAAAAATATATATATATATATATATATATATATATATAAATTTTTTTAGATTAATATTCACTTTTGGAGTTCAAAAGAGATATGATAAATATTCAATCATTTCATTTCCATAATGAACATTGTCTTGTAGGGTTGTGAATCTTGCACATGTTTTAGGTCCTCAGTATTCTATATTTCTGCACATGGTTCCCCTTTCCATCCATCCATCAGTATAACAATGGTAATTATGAATTCCTCTATTAACTTAGAAAAGCACTTTAAATATTATATCTGGATTAAACTGGGTTTGTTTTTGGATGACGAGAGATGCAGAGACCTATTACTGAGTGGATGGTGAAATTCATACTACAATCTCACATTCAACATGTTTGATTTAGTTTTTCCAAGAGAAGTGATCGTGATATACACATTAAGTAAATTAAAAACCAAAACAAAACCCCTGCCTATTACAGCCTTGATTTTCCAATTTCATCGTCCCTCTGGATTCCAAGAAAACAAAGCTGGAAGGGGAAGGAAGAAGCACTCCTGGTTGCTGAATTGATCAAATTAAGGAAATGCTATGAAAGACGAGCTGAGCCAAAAAAGGCATGAATGAACATCTCCAGACATTTAAACGCCTAACAGATCTCATGCACTTGTCCACGATCTTACGGAGGTTACAAATGGGACAACACACAAAAAAAACCCTACAATGAAATTGATCCTTCCTCGCCAACATTGTGTGCATGGAAAGAAGTGAGCAGCAATGAGCGATAAACACTAAGGGCCTCTCAAATAGCTGCTTCAGGCCACTTTCATTCAGTGTCTTTGCATCAGGAATATCCCGTCTGTTTGGGTAACCACGTCCAAATTGTTGTCATCACCGCCTCTAATTGGTCTGACAATGGGTTGTAGGATGAAATGAGTGGTGACGCAGTGTTCCTCTTGAAGTCCAGTGCAAAGATGAATCCTGCTCCGTCCAAATGATAGTTTGATGAACTGTGGGTCTACAAACAATCCCAAAACATTCATCATTTTCCAGAAGGTTGTCACGTGTCTCTGTGTTGTCAGCGCTCAAAGGTGTCTTCAATAAGTGGTCGAGTAAGAGTCATTCTTAGCTTAAGACTTGATAACTTACTCTTGCATTTGAATTTGAAAAGAGGAATGAACGTCATGTTTTTCCAACACCTAAGACTAAAATGTCAACTGAGATATTTGATAGTTAGTGGCCCAGGTCATTTCATGAGGGTGGGAATTTCAGTATTTAAGTTTTTCATGTCCATACTATAATATACTGTGTAAAGACATTTTCCGTTGGAAAGGGGAAGACCACAAGGTAATGTGTAAACTACAAGTGACCTGCTATTCCAAGGCAAATATAACTTTGACAAATACAGCAGAGTATTTGTTTTCACAACTGTATCCTTTATTTTCCACAGAACTTTTGACACACTGAGGAATCATCCATCGTTTTACCTTTTCAATCACCGAGGACGGGTGTTATTCCGCTCACCGGAGGAAGAATCCTCCTCTGTACACAACCAGCAAGCTCTTCCCAACCCCCTTCGGCTACGCAAGCTGGAGCATTTGCACTGAGACTGGGCTTTCTTGCCTGTAACATCAATGTCAGATTAGAGTTTTCTTTTTGTTAAAAGGCGAGAAGTGAGAATTGACCTTTCCCTTCATTTATTATGTATTTGTACATAAACTAATATGCTGTCTAATCATCCACCTCCTCATAAAAGGGGTTACCACCATATCTACACTTCAGTGTGCCAGCCCTTCAGTTTTTCAAGCAAGTTTGTACATATACATCGTTTGTAAATGCTTTGGAGTCTTAAGATACGGTCATCTAGTGCTTTTGTCCCCTTTGAACTACTGTACTGTAAATCCTTTAAGAGGGGCCCAAACTATCTCAGTTCACGTCAACTGCAAAGAGTTTATTTTAATTAGCTTTTTTTTTTGTTCCTTGAGTTCCTGGAGGCATTATGTACATCTGCACATCCTGTATGCAATAAAGAGTTTTGATGATGCCACAGGAAGTCAACTCAAGGCAAAATGTGAAAACAGGAAGCATTAGACAGCTGCTCTAATGAAGAGGTGAAGTAGAACGTGATGTACATTTATTTGGGTGAAGTTTTTAATCTTTCATTTTACATTTTGTTAAGAATTAATTTAATAAAAGCCTAACCCAGGTTATTGACTGTTTGTCCACAAATGGGTCACTTTCAGGAGCTGGAATGTTGCTGTTGCATAACAAGTTTATCCTTTATGGACCTCTTTAATGGAACTAAAGTCATACGGAGTGTAGGATGACTGGCAAGTAAAAGGAAAGAAGAACCTATTGCTGCCACTAAATCTTGTTTTTAAGACAGTCTTAAAAACAACACCTGTTCAGGCTCCGATAATAGATTTATTTATAAGAGGAAAGGAAATCAATTTTTGTTGGAACAAGTATCAGTTTTTGGACTTCTGTGAACTTTGTCAAGTATCCGTACTGGTCCAGTGAGCAAATATTGGTCCTGTTGCTCCTGCTCACACTTTGCTTTTCCAAATGTTTTAAAAATGAGATAAAATTAAAAAAAAAAAAAAAAAAAACCTCGTATTTTCAAGTACACAATGTTTAATTGTACTGTATTTTTTTATACAATTGTATTTTTCAGAATGTACAAAATATAAATATGATATAATTTTTTTTTTTTTTTAAAACAGACATCAAGATTGATAAATATCAGTCATTTGTCAAATCAGTTGAAAATGTCACCATATTCGACAATGGAAAAGAATGTTTCACTTTGCTTGAAACAAATACGAATTCATTCTTTATAAAATATTGAGATTACATACCAAAAAAGACACTGCATGTGAAATAGCTGAATTAGAAGCTATTGTAGGATCCTTTTCTTGTTAATGTACAGCTCTGGTTTTGGTAAGATAAACATTGAAAACATCTGGATGAACACAGGGATGCAGGTAAATATTCATTCCTGTTACAGTTCGGTATTTGCTGATACAATATACGTTTTTTTATTGCAAGATTTAGCCCTTTTTTTTGTCAATTACAAACACGTGGACTCAGACAGTAGATGCCATTTTACTAGTGGTTTATTTTTGTAAAAAAAAAAAAAAAAAAAGTAGGTCAATAAACTTCCATTTATCTATGCATTTAACAGCATATAAAATTGGCATTAACTTTTTCTTCCAAAATACTTTGACTCTGAAATAAACAAATTCACAAAAATAATCTATATTCCTTATGAACATTAAAAAGTAGTATACATCTGTTATAAAAACAAAAGGAGGGCTGTTCGTGTCCGATAAAAAAGAGAGAAGATTAGCGACTGGGTCTGGACAGATGCAGGGATACTTTCTAATAAATATGTTAAGCTGGGAATCGATGGAGTGATTGTGGTGCTGTGTGTGTGTGTGTGTGTGTGTGTGTGTGTGTGCGCAAGCAAGAAGTGAGTGAAGACAGCTGGAGCACATCTCCTATTGATGTGATGACAGATAAGCTGCTGTCCATTTTTGGATCTGTCATGTAATACTGATGCGAAATATCCCACTGTAACATCTGCAGCACAAAATATTGGTGTCCAACATTTCCTGGTCGAAAAAACACAAGCGTGACATTTGTCTACAAATCAATGCAGCTGTCACATCAGAAACAAAATGGACTCAGTTTGAACATTTGAGGGCTTCTCAATTATCTTCACAAAGTCATGTTTGAATGTAGACCAACAGAATTTCAAGAGGATTCTCACCATGCTAATACTGAAATACACATGTATGCTAACTTTATATAAACTGATACTGTGATCCGTTCAGGAGTAAACCATCAGAGCAATCCTATATAGACCATGGGGACTAACTAGCTCAAATGTCTCCCATCAGCCTCTAGACTATGAATGCCCATTTGAGTACCCAGATAACAGTGGCTGCAGTCTTTCAGACCAGCAAAGAAAGAAAAAACAGCAACAATCCTGCTATCAAAAGTAACAAAGACCTTTAAACTCACGTAAATTAAATAGTGATGCCTTTATATGACCTAAATTGAAAAACACATGTTCCTGCAATTAATTTAATAATATGTGCCATTCTAGGGCCTTAGTTTTGTGCAACAGCGCCACCTAGCAAACTGCGTAGTATCATTGAGATGTCAGCTAGCAAAGCCTAAAATAGTTCGCTCATCATGAAATGTAGTTATTCTTAACAACTTTGGAATGGAAATAATGTTGAAGAAGCCTTAGAGGTGAAGGAAATAAGTGAGAAATTTACCTCTGGAACTAAATCCAATCTCAAGGTGGATGTTACCTGTTGAGCTCTATTGGCCAAAAAAACCAAAAGCCAAAACTATAATTCTTCTAAAAGGCTGTGCTCCAATTCAGACAAAACAAAAAGTGGGATTACTGTCACCACCACCTAATGGCCACATATCCTGCAAACTAAAATGTACATATGCACTTCCACTCACTTCCTAAACAAATGCTGGCACTCTAGCAAGCTGGCTCTGGATGTGCTGCTTTTGTCAAGAGGGGACACCAAAGTCAAGACAAACTCAGAGTTCATGATAGCTAAACTTTAAAGGTGTGTCACAGGATCCACCCAAGTGGATGTTAAAGGCATCTGTCAGTATGGAGAGGATTATGTTCAAAGTTTGTTCACTCATCCCTGGTGCATCTGTCCAGAAGACCTGTCCTCCAGATAAAACCCTTCCCCCTCTGCCATTAACAGGATGGGATGTAACACTGGACAGTTGAAGCGTCTGCTGTAAATGTATTTGTCTTTTTCCAGGTCCTCATTTTGTCTTTGTGAGGAGTCTAAGCGAGGACGTCTCATTTGAGGGGGCGATGTACAACACTTAACACAATGTCAGTGATCTTCCCACTCCTATCTGCTGGGATAATTAGACAGCCATGAAGATATCATGTGCTTCTCCTCTAACTCAGCAAGGGCAATCTCCAGTTGCTGGATCAGTACCCGCTTCTTGAACCTTGGGTAAGCAAAAAAATTAGAAAGGATCAGGAACTAAAAGGGCACAATCTGTTTATGTCAAGTGAGTAAGCTTCCAAAAACAATAAAAGGTTGATACATGAGTGAAAATGCAGCTTCAAGGTTCTTCAAGAACATTTTACAGGTGCAAGCCCCATATTGCTGGAGATGAATGTGCAACTTCAGGCAATTTCAAAAGAATAAACCCACAGAAGTCAGAGTCATTTAATTGTTCCTTACCTGATAGCTTCTTTAATTGCAAGTTGGATGAAGTACCTTTGCACATTAACAGGTCCCTTCACCTGTTGGAGCAGTCCTAGGATTGCCCTATAGTCTGACAAAAAGCACAGAGACAGACAGAGATAAGACAAAAAGCAAAAAGGAGATTTTTTTTTGTCATAAAAAACTCTTGAGTTGGACTAAAATGCATTTTGTGATGTCCCAGTGACTTTGACCACCAAATTCTTATCAGTTTGTTCTTGAGCCCAAGTGGTGCCAACTTTAAGGAATTTCCCTCAAGGTGTTGAATGATAATACGAGACAATCCTGCCTCTGCAATTGTCAAATGGAGGCATAAAAATGACTGACAAGCCCTGTCATTTACTCACTTCGTCCAGGTTTGCGGACTTCCTTAATGATCTGTGACCGCAGCTCTGCCTGACTGCCGTCTAGTGGTGGTATGAATATGGTCTTGAGGCCAGTTGGGTAGGCTTCAGTGTTGTCTAGAGGGCTCTGTGGACGCTCACAATTATGTGTCTCCTCCAGTGGCTGCTCATCCTGTAGATCTTCAACCACTCGCGGCTCCTCCATCATACTGATTTGCTCCTGCTGATCCATCGCTCCCAGCCTGGTCATCTCCTCCAAGCTGAGTGATCCTGGGTTCCCTGTTACAGTGTCCATCTCACTGTGCCACAATTCTCCTGACTCAGACCCAAGAACCCCATCCCCGTTACTCTCAGAGACCACCATGTTAACATCCGCTCCTGCATGGATAACACAGAAGGACTTAGGTACTGGTAGCACTGATGCTTAAATCCTGTCATTCTCTGGTCTGACTCTCACCTTTGTGCTGTGGCATTGGTTTAAGGGGGTTCTGCTGCCCTGCCAGACTCTTCCCAACCACCACGTGATTGGTGCTCCCTGGAGGAATCTGCGGCCGCCGCAGCAATGGCGACATACTTCGTCTTCTCTTAAGTGTAGCACCTACGTTGGAATCACCAGAATTTCCCCTTTTCTTGTTTTGAGGGCCCACTACAAACTCGTCAGCCTCATCAATCATCATCCCCTGAGAACATGAGTGACGGAAGAAGATGAAGTTATTAACACGATCACATGAAAACTGTTTTAAGAATACTCTGAACTGTCTTCTTATGTTCTTATTACCTTCTTATCCTGTTTGAAAGGATTCCCAAATGTGTGCAAGCGTTTGGGTTGATCGGGGTCAATCTCTCTCAGAGGAGAAGGCATCATTTTCAGGTACTCTTGATAGTTCCCCATCTGAGCCACTGGAATACTGTGCAAGTAATCTAATAATCACAGGATATGTCATTTTTTAAATGGTGGGCTATAACAGAATTGAAACATCGAGGGTGCTACTATTTAAATGAATCATCAATGGGCACTGAACTAAGGTCACCTGAATGCTTCATTTTTTTTTTTTATTGGTCAGGATATAATGCCATACCTTCATCTTGCCCTCTGATGAGTTTTTGTGATGTTCGCAGCAAATTGGAGCGCATTCGAGTGAGCTGATCCAGCAGGTTTCGTCTTGGGATGTCATAGGCATTCCGATAAGCTTGAGGCTTGACATCCTGGAAATACAAAGGGATCCCCTCGCATATTTTTTCTGGACCAAAACCACACTCACACTTTTCAGAAAAAATCCACGCTACCTTGTTAAGCAGGGCAATCTGGAAGCCGGCAAACTCTTTGAAATTGATGTCCGCCAGGCGAAGTGGCCCCTCCCCAGTAATCCCCTGCAGCAACTGCTTGAAGTCTTTACGGTGGGCCAGAGACAGCAAGCTGGAGTGGTTCTTCACCTTTATGCCAGTTTCTTGTGGTGCCTTCTTCCCAACAGACACAATCAAACGTTCAGATTCCATCTTTGCCTTGATGAAGGAGAGAGACTTTATTTCACAGCTGTGTTCATATGCTAAACTGATTTAAATACTCAAATAACCTCTGCATTGCTGTATGCCTCCGCAAACTATTCCAGTTGTAGATTGGGCAGACTTAGACTAGTCATTAAAGAAATTTAATTTAATTAATTTATTTATTGATTTTTTTGGGCCAAAATGCCATGTTGCTTCTTTGGTCCAAATTTAAGGACTCAAGCTGTCATTTTTGGGCCATTTGAAGTGTACAGTATGTATAGTGCTAATTCGTTAGAGCTATCCAATTCCAAGTTAAGACTGCATGAAGAAGAGTATCGTGACTAGAGATGAAGTCACCATGTTTTAAAATATTACTAATGAAGTACGAGTCATTGCCTTGTGTGGGTATCCATTTTGGGAGTCTCCAACTTGGATGCTGAGATCCTTTACCATGCCTTCATCACACCCCATCTGGACAACTGGATTGGCGTCCTATTCAGTGTACCCTGTACAGCCCTGGACAGGCTGCAGTATGTCCAGAACTCAGCTGCCAATGTCCTTACCCACAGCAAGCCCTGACAGCATATCTTCCTCACCCTAAAATATTCCCTCCTTATCTGACTTCTCTACCACCAACACAGGGCCTGCGGTCCTCCTGCACCAGTTGTTGAACCTTTGTGGACAGAGATTTAAGTATGGCAGCCCCTACCCTCTGGAAATCTCTCCCCACAGTGATCCAGAATCCCTCAACCCTGGACATGTTCAAGACTGCCATCAAAACCAACCTGTTCATCTTAGTTTATTAGTCAGCCAGTTTGATGAATTAGTCAGATTTTGCATGGACTCTGTCGGTCTCTTTCTCTCCTTATTTATAATGTAAGGCATCCTTGGGTTATCTGAAACGAGCTATATTGATGTGATGTATAATTATTGTCATTGTCATTTCATCCCATGTTTTAACAGGATTATTGATTTCTTCATTTATCCTGCTGAAGGACATTTGAATTCTCACCATTTGACATTGCAAGTCACTCTGTCTAATAAATTGATCGTGCCACTAGAAGATGAAAGTCTAGGGGTGCTCCAGGCTGTTTACCTGCTGGCTGAGCTTCTTCAGGTAGGAGATGACACTGTAACTCAGGCCACAGTCAATGCTGTCTGCAATAAGATTAGGTGCACCCATCATCCTCATTGCCTTTTTGAGGGGCTGTCACAAGAGAGTAAGAGAGAATTGAGGATTTTCATAGTCAGAAACCCATGTGAATTAAGTACTACTGCAGGCAGCAGGAAAAGTGACAGTCATTTACCAAGAGGTAGTACGGAGGCATGGTCTTCAGGTACATCTCAAATGCTTGTCGCCACTTTAGGTTTGGTTTGAGTTTGTGCACTTTAAACAAGTCATCTGAAAGGAGACAATTTTTGTTCTGATCAGTCGATCCAAACAAAGCAGGTGTGAAAGGTCCAAAAGGCTTATAATACCTCTATGAAAATAAAACATCTTACCAAGGAGTGGGAGAAGCACTGGGTAGTTGTAAGGCATGACAAAGAGGTTTACACAAGTGAGAGTGGTGCTGGCTTTCAGGTAACCGAATGGCTGGCCCAAGTCACTTTGCTTTCCACTGCTGGTAACAAAAACCTAAAATGTTAAGAGTATTGTTTTTATCGAGCAGTCGAGCATCATTGAGCAGTTGATCTGTGCCTAGTGTGCGTGTGTGTGTGTGTGTGTGTGTGTGTATACTATCACTACCAGTCAAAATTTGGACACACTTTCTCATTTAATGTTTTTTCTTTATTTTTACTACTTTCTTCATTATGGATACATACCAAAGACATCAAATATGAGGCAAGATATATAGAATTATTTAGCAAAGAAAAAATCTGTTAAACAACTGTAAATATGTTTTATATTTTACATTCCTCAAAGTAGCCTCACTTTGCTTTGTTGACAGCGCTGCAAACCCTTGGCCTTCTCTCAGTGAGCTTCATGAAGTAGTCACCTGAAATGGTTTTTACTTCACAGGTGCGCCTTGTCAGGGTTCATTTGTTAGAATGACAACTGTTAGAATTCATATCATTTTTTCTTATTATATATTGGGTTTTTTTTACTGTGAAATGGAGCACTGCAATCCTATGCTAATACACTGCACTTTATGCTAATAAAGAGAAACGAGTGTTCATCATTACTTTAAGAACTGAGGGTCATTTAGTCTACAAAACCGGGGCAAAAACTTTGAATGTGTCCCCAAGTGCAATCGCAAAAACCATCAAGCAGTAAAATAAAACTGGCTAACATGAGGACCGCCCCAATAATGGAGGACCAAGAGTCACCTCTGCTGTTGAGGATGAGTTCGTCTGAGTCATCAGCCTCTGAAATAATAAATTAACAGCACCTCAGATTGGAGCCCAGATAAATGCCACACAGAGTTCTTGCAGCAGACACACCTCTACATCAACTGTTTAGAGGAGACTGCGAGGATCAGGCCTTTATGGTTGAATAGCTGCTAAGAAACCACTACTAAGGAAAAGAAACAAGCAAAAGAAATTTGTTTGGGCCAAGAAAAACAAATAATGGACATTAAACCAGTAGAAATCTGTGCTTTGGTCCGATGAGTCCAAATTTGAGATCCTCAGTTCCACCCACCGTGTCTTTATGTGACACGGAAAAGGTGAACGGATGGTCTCTGCATACAAAGTTCCCACCGTGAGGCAAGGAGAAGGAGGTGTGATGGTGTGGGGGTGCTTTGCTGGTGACGCTGTTGGGGATTTGTTCAAAATTGAAGGCACACTGAACCAACATGGCTACCACAGCATCCTGCAGCGACAGGCCATCCCGTCTGGTTTGCATTTAGTTGGACCATCATCATCAGCACAATGACCCCAAACACACTGCCAGGCTTTGTGAGGGCTATTTGACCAAGAAGGAGAGTGATGAAGCTCATCGAGAGAATGCCAAGAGTGTGCAAAGCCCTAATCACAGGGTGGCTATTTTGAAAGATATCAAATATAAACCATATTTTGAGTTATTTTGCAATTTTTGGTTCACTACATAATTCCATATGTGTTCATTTATAGTTTGAATGCCTTCAGCGAGACTGTACAACGTGATAATGAAAACCATGAAAAAAAATAATGAAAAACCATTAAATGAGAAGGTGTGTCCAAACCTTTGACCAGTAGTGTGTGTGTATATACAGACACGCACACACATATGAATTTGATGTTTGAATATTACCTTACCTGCCAGCACATGTGTGGAGACTTCCTTTCTAGAATGTACTGGGTAAGAGGAGATGGTTCCAGTTCATACTTATCAAAAGGAAGCTTGTCAATCACCATGGGCTCACAGTCCACACATGAAAAACGTACCACAGGATGGGCGGAGCGAGGTGGCTGTCAGCAGGAGACAGGAAATGGAAACATTAAGGCATTTGTCTGTTGTAAGGAACAGCACACATCCAATCCATCCATCCATCCATCCATCCATCCATTGTCTTCCGCTTATTCCTGTTAAGGGTCGCGGGGGGCTGGAGCCTATCCCAGCATCAACGGGCGAGAGGCGGGGTTCACCCTGGACAGGTCACCAGTCCATGGCAGGGTCAACATAGAGAGACAAACAACCATTCACACTCACAGTCACACCTACGGTCAATTTAGAGTATCCAATCAGCCTCGTCCCCAGTTGCATGTCTTTGGACGGAAGCCGGAGAACCTGGAGAGAACCCACGCAGGCACGGGTAGAACATTCAAATTCCACACAGAAAGATCTCGTGCCCGAGCCGGGACTCGAAGCCGGAACCTTCTTGCTGTGAGGCGACAGTGCTGACCACTGCACCACTGTGCCGCCCGAGCACACATCCATGTAAGAGTCATTTACAATGACAGTGACAACAGAGGGAATTGACAGCATTGGACACTTCATTAAGATGGCTGTGAAGCAAAGTTACTGGCAGGTGTTAGACTGAGGAACAGAGGACTGCCAATAACCATTGAAGAGGCAAAGTTAAAGAGTAGGTTTATGTGTAAATGTGTTTCTGTATCTACAAGACACAATCAAACACAGTCTTGATTAAAAGCAATCTTCTGCTCACCAGAGTGGGAGAGTTCTGGTCCGGCCAGAAGGACTCCGGTATGGGCCAATGTCCAACTGGTACCCCTGTTTTTGGGTTTGGCCGCACATAAATGAGTTTGTGACAACTATGCCACAGCTGTGGGCTGAAGGATGACACAGAACGACTTGTCTCCATTGAATTATCTGTAGAACAAGACAGGACATGTCTCAGTCTATTGTTGACAAATACAAAAAAAAACAAAACTTGAAATCTAACTTCACCACTTGCCTGTGGTGAGTCGGTATTTGAGTCAATGTGGACACATTCCACTGTGTATTTTCATATCCCTCTAATTTAGAAAATGTACTCAGTTCTCATTTCAGTGTCAAACTGCAGAGAGGAGATCCAAGATATGTCAATTATCTTCTGCTTTCTTTGTTTTTACTGCCACAGGAAAAACACAATCCAGATCGAATTCAACACACCTAAAAACAGTAAAATTCATTTACAGGCAGAAATAGAATAGAATAGAATAGAATAGAACTTAGTTTCATGAGTGTATAATCAACAGGAACTAAGAACTGTTGTCTTTTCCCCGATGCTTAGAATGAGTCCTTCATCCCTTCAGATGACTTGTGGCAGCTTCTGAGTTTATTCACTCTCAAGGGAAATGTGAATTTGAACACAGATTATGAGTAAATCTTTTTCCCCATAGTCACCAAAGTAAATATTGGAAACATTTTCAAGCCACATATTTTCAAAACATTCTGTCACTAAAATGGCATTTTTTTTTTACAGAAAAATCTGGTAAAATGTAACTTTGTTAAAGACATTGCTTTTCAAATACATAAATGGAAGTTCAAAGGGACTTGTCATTAAACTGTGGTTAACTATGCTGACAAGTTGTGTTCAGTCCATTTTCGTTTTTCTTTGTCTTTCTCTTCATCAGAACTTCCATTAATATGGAAAAAAAAATTCTTGTTTCGTTCCTTGACTTACCTTTACTATTTTATTATAGTTTCTGTTATTTATTGCTCTTGTACTTTTTCTGCTGCTGCTTCTCTGTTTCTGCCACTGTAACAGTGCCAATTTCTCCACTGAGGGACAAATAAAGGTTTATCTTATCTTAAACACGTTATGCTGCTGACTGCAGGTATCAACAGTCATCATGTTACAGCCAAGCGTTTTCAGACAACACTGCCTTAGTGGGTCTACTAACCCAAAATAACAACCTGGCCTTAAAGAAAAAATGTAATCTTTCATCAGTGGGTATGATACAAATTTTGCAAAACTTAAAAAAAGAAGAAAGGATTCATTTTAGATGGAAAAAGGAGGAGGTCACCCAAGTGACATTTAGGGTCAGCAGATGGTAATCAACCAGACCTAGAGATATCTCAATGTCCTCCCAGACAGTAAAGTAAAATGGAAAAGAACACTTAAGAGGTATTGAGGAAGGCCTAGTCAAGACTCTTTTTTTCCTTAAAAAAACAAAACAAAACTGGATCTTTGAGATGAGGAATAATGTTCTTAAAGTTTTTATCATGGTATCTTGGCTTGTGTCCTCTTGTCTACTGTGTTATTGGGGAAGCAGCATTTATGTGGATAAAAAGACTGGGTGAAACCTAGTATATGACTTGACAAATGGTCAGAGAGCCAAAATGAGGACAAATTGTTGTTAAGTTTGTTGGCTGTTTTCGGAAGTGGCTCAGTAATATTAGTCTTTGAAGAGTAGTGAAGCAGCAGAACACAACCTTATTAAGCTAGACGTGTTTAAATTCAGTTTTAAGAGCAACTTGTCACATGTTTATTGTGTGTAGTGAAGTTGGGTCCAGCAGATCGAAAGCTAAACAGAAAAAGAAAAACAATATCCCACCCACACTTTGGTGACAAATGTAAATGAGCAACTCTCTTCTTCTCATAAGCTGTACTCCCTGGTGGACGTAGGTGATGAGAAAACTCTAGACGCTGAGCAGGTACATTTGAATTTGTCCAGTCAATCAGTATTCAATCAGTCATTCACTCACTCACTCAGCGACCGATCTGTTGTTATATTATTAAGTTCTCTCTCTCTCTCTCTCTATACTATATACATATATATATATGTTTGGAGCATCACAAGGAACACCCCTATAGCTGGACTGTCTTTTGGTTTGGCCCAGCAGCACTTTCAGGCAGCATGCTGATCCTGTGACAACAGCGACCGACGAAACAGAGCGTCACAGTGACACATTGTTTCATCATGGGTTTTATTTATTTATCTATTTTTTCTATGTCCAGCAAGAGAAAACCCTCTGGTGCACAGGGAAGAAAGAGAAGAAGAGGAAAAACGGGAGAGACACAGAGGTGATTGATAAGCTAGGCTAGCTACTGCAAACCTCTATACATTCTTTTAGTTAGCTAAACTCTTCTATCAAAGACACTTGATGACACTCATTATCGCCTTTTTATTTTAAATGAAAGTTGATTTTTGGGTAGCTACAGAATTTTAACATAGGGATCCTTTTTTGGCCACAGGTGGGAGCCAGTCAACCAATACATCTTTTTTTTTTCTTCTTTTTTTTTTTTAACCTGTCCTGTTCAGCAGCATCCATGTTCCTGGTGTCTTGTTGTACTGAAGCAGTTTTACTCTGCAGAGGAGGAATCTGATAAACTCCTCCTATTGACATTTATGTTTAACTTTATTAGGAATGGTGTTGGTTCATTGATGAAGCTACTGGACTGAGGACAGGAGTGGACAGGAAGAGAGAACAGGGACAGGATAGGGAAGACAAGGGGGAGGGGGGAGACAAAAACAACAACAGCAATAGCAGCAAAAAACAAAAACCGAACCAACAAACAAACAAACAAACAAAGAAAAAGTAACAACAACAACAGAGAGGAGAAAAGGAAAAAAAAAAGGAAAAAACATTGGTTGCAGGCTTACCATTTGGTTTAATATAACTTTAAGATAAATGTCTGAGTGTGTGTTTATGGGTCAGTTGTGCGCTGCATGCTTGTATGTGTGTATGTGTGTATACGCGTGTGTATGTGTATGTGTGTATGTGTGTTCTACGGTTTGTCTTGGATGTTGTGCGTAGCTGGCTGTAGCTGATGTGGGGGGGGGGGGGCCAGGACATCACACCCCCAGTCCAGGATAGCAGGTAGGTCAGGACCAGGCCACCGGAGCACCCAGAAACCCCCAGGACACGGGGAGCCCCAGGCCACCCCTCCCGCCAGGAAACAGCCACAGGCCCAACCCATGTCAGGACCCATAGGAAAGCATAGGAGCAGCAACCCCCACCCAGAAGCAACCCACAGAGAGACGGGGCAGAGAGGACCCCGGTCCCGTCAGGCACCCCCCCCCCCCCACAGCATGAGCAGAGCCCAGGGGCATAGGGCCCCTCTGGCCCGAGACCCGACCAGAGTGCCCCAAGAGGTCCGCCAGCGGCGAGGCTGACACCCACCCACACCCCACACCCAGGCGGGGCAACCACAGCCCACCACAGTAACCAGGCCCACCACCCCGTACAGGGCTACCCCCCCCCCCAACCCTCGATCCCCATCCCCTCCACCCATCCCCTGTTCTCCCCCTCCCCCCAGAGCAGGAGGGCTTCAGGTGATAGGGCACCACCGGCCAGCCAGCCAGGACCCCCCACTCCCCCGAGAGGCCCAGCCCGCCTGCCAGGGTGAGCCGAAGGCACGCACGCCCAGGACCGCCACCCCCGGACAAAACAATCATACTCTCATCTTCCTCCATACAGGGACTGAGTACTCCATAGATGCTGATACGGTCCAGGGCACCTCAGACTTAGTGAAACCGCCAGCAAGCGATCCACCGCACAACAGCAGGGCCTGCGACCAACCCCAGCCCAACCACCACGCCAGAAGGAGGACCCCCCCCCCCCCCCCCCCAAGAGCACCGGCCAGGCCCCCAGGCCTGCAATGGTGCAGTTAGCAAAGGAGGCAGCACTGGACCCACTCCCCGCCCCAGCTGCCCCCCCATCCCAACATGGTGCAGGGTGCGTGTTGTGTGTGGGAATGTAGATGTGATGATGTGGATGACTAGAATGTAGTTAAAATTGGGGGAGGCACCCAGGGCATGGGAGCCCCCGCCAGTTGCCTCATGCACTCCCCCAAGCCCTAAATGTCTACGATGTGATTAAAATTGGGGGGGTCCAGCCCCTCAAGGCCTAGTGATACATAAGATATGATGTGATGGGACAGAGAGGCGATGAGAGGGGCTGAGGAATGGGCCGGACCTGCAGGGGGCCAACTTCCAGACTGGCCCCGCTGACCACCCCGTCACCACTACAACCAGCCGACAGGGAGTCTAGCCTACTTGGTCCAGGGGTCAAATTGGAGCACTGTCCAGAGATCCGGGCAGAGGGTCCACCACCGCAGCCCATGGTCAGGGCCCCTGGCCATGGGCTGCCAATGGCTGGATAATACATCTTTATTTGAATCGAATGTTTGTGAAAATGTGTGTGAGACATTAAGCCATTTAGTCAAGCCCCTTGCGTAGCAAATGCGTCACACACCACAACCATGGCCAGGGGGCTCCAGGAAAATCTTGCCTGGGGCACCACAATGCTGAGGGGCACCACTGCCCATTGGAATCAATCACATTTTCTCATCTGATCATCTCATCTCATGTTTGATAGGACAAATTTGACAGAAGGTGGATCATATTTAGCACAAGAAAAAAGTTATCTACATCTTCACAAAAAAGGAAAACAGAAGCAGCCAAGTAATGAGAGAATAACTGATGTGGTCTTTCCCAAATGTTTTCAAAGTAATGCCTAAATTGCCTGTTTTCTGTTGGGCAGGTTATTTGTCCTAAAGACCCTGCCACACTGTTGGAAACATGTTGTACATCAAACAATAATGCTGTACATCTGCTGTTTGTACATCTTCAGGCTTTGGAAGATAGGAATTACAGAATTAATTTTGATGTAATGTGCATCACTCAATGACTCACCTTCCCCAACAAGAGGTGGATCTGGACCCGTTTTCTCAAAATTAATGACAACACCACTTTGAACCTTTTGGACTAAAGACTCCAGACACTGGTTCAGCATCCTCTGTGTCCGCACACAGTATGATCGCCCTACAAGAGAAACAGGAAGCAGGCTCCTCAACACAGAAGATGCAAATGCTGCTACACAAAGAGTACAGGGAAATTATGATTTAAATCATGGTGATGCTAATACAAAAAAGGATTATCAATGCAAAAGACAATGCCGAACCTCCAGTGACTTCACACATTTGGGTAATGGCGGACTCATCAGTGGGGACGCTACCCAGCTGCTCATTGTCTGATGTGGTTGCTCCTGGCAGCCTCAGCACCAGAGCAAACAGCCTCTGGTCCCAACGAAAGGGCTCTTTGGTCAGCTCACTGCCAGCCAGTGGGGAGTTCAAAGGCAGGTGCAGCTAAGGGGGAGAGAGATGAGGTGAATATAAGAAAATTGCTTCAATGTCACCTAGTTTATAGCATGTGGTTTCGTGTTCTTTTTTTTGCCCCAGCACTCAAGGCTGCTCACTCATTCACTGGGGGAGCACTCAGCAATGAATGAAGGTAGAAGCTGTGTTTGTCCTAACAGGGAAATTGATTTGCAGCACAATCCCAGCCGACTGATCATGACAATTACAAGGTACAGACACGTACATACATTAACATTCCAATACATGTGCGCGCGCATGCGCGTGCACATGCGCGCGCGCACACATACACACACTCTCTCTCTCTCTCTCACACACACACACAGGCTGTGGAAGGACACTCTGAGACAGTCCAACACATAGTAGTGGGGTCAAAGATGCAAAAGGGTACATGGATAGGGACAACCGTACAGAAACATCTGTACTCAGTTTTAACTCCAAATCCCAATGGGACATACCACCAAAAGTGGTTGAGAACAACAGGGCTAAGGTGCTGAGGGACTTCAGCCTCCAGACTGACAAACAGCTACTGGGGAACCAACTGGACATAGTAGTGGTGGATAAACAGCAGAGGAGGGCAGTCCAAGTGGTAGTAGGAGCACTTGGGGTGGCTCCAGCATTTTCCAGGAACCACACCTGAAAACTCAGTCCAGAAGAGCACAGTCCTAGGAACTGCTAAGATACTGTGTGAAACTTTCAAGCTCCCAAGCCTCTGGTAGAGGACCTGAGCGAGAGGATAACACAGAACCACCCTACAAGGGTGAGAGGGAGATTTTTTTTTTATACACATAAAAATGTCCAGTTAACTACTTTTGCTGCACTCTTCATTCACCTCTGATGAAAATGAATGAAAAATTAAACAGATGGAACTTATAGCAGATGACTTATTAAAATTTGCCTTTGGATGTATGTATACCACTGCAAATAAACAATTGAGGAATCTCCCTGGGCAGATGAAAGGGTCTAAGACAGACACACAGCAGTTCATTGTCAGGTGGACACAGCTGCTCTCTCATCATGACCGCCTGATACTGCTTATCTCCAACAAGCAGGCAGACTTCATCCCCACAGGCATTTCCCATGATACTGGGGTCCCGGTCAGCCCTAAATGTAGAGAGGGCTTGGGGCTTTACCGCACTGTACGATGTTGATGAGCTACATCAGAGATTACTAGTATACAGTCAAATCAAGTCAATGTGTAGAGCACTAAATCACAACAAAAGTCTCATGACACTTTACAGGTAGAGCAGGTCTAGTACCACAGTCCTTAAATGAGTTTACACCCAACAATTCTCCATCAGCAGCACATCCTGCAACAGTGGCGATGAAAACCTTCCTTTTAACAGGCAGCAACATGGAGCAGATCCAGGCTCAATGGGGACGGCCTTCTGCTTTGACCAGTTGGGGGAAAGAGAGCAGGAGAGCAGGGCAGAGACAGGGATAGATAATGGAGAAAGACAGATATACAGGAGGAAAGGGTGGGACAGAGATAAAGAGAGAGAGAAATGGAAAGGGACTGATGGACAGACGGGGACGTGAGCAGGTGGTGCTACGGGTGGCTGCTTGAGCCTCTTCAGGTCTGTAGCCTTCTCCAGCAGCACCCGGGATCTGGGATGCGGAGAGCCTGAAGGCTCGAGAGAAGAAGATGAGTTAGTAACACGTATGTATGATGAGTATGATTTATATATGACACATACAGGATGACGGAGAGGAAAGAGAGGAGGAGAGAGAAGCCCAGTGCACCATGGAGATCCCCCGGCAGTCTAAGCCTATAGCAGCATATCTAAGGGCCAGCCTAAGCAGCACTAACTATAAGCCTGATCAACAAGGAAGGTCTGCTCTTAAAGGCAGAGAGGGTGTCTGCAACCCTAACCAAAACTGGAAGACAGTTCCACAGGAGGGGAGCCTGATAGCTGAAGGCTCTGGCTCTCATTCCACTTTTAGAAACTCTCGGAGCCACAAATGACCCTGCATCCTGGGAGCGAAGGGTTCTACTTGGATAAAAGGGGACTATGAGCTGTGTCAGATATGAAGGTGCCTGATTGTTGAGGACTTTGTATGTTTAACTCTATTCTGAATTTAACAGGAAGTCAATGCAGAGAAAACCAGTATAGGAAAGACATGGTCTTAAGGGATTTATTGTTGCAGCCTGATAGGAGGGAATTGCAGTAATCCAGCCTAGAACTGACAAAAGCATGGACTAGTTTTTCTGCATCTTTTTCAGACAGGATGTGCCTGATCTTAGCAATGTTACGTTCTTCATTAGGTCGCCAGTCCATCGCAGGGCCAACATATACAGACAAACAACCATTCACACTCAGCCACGCCTACGGTCAATTTTGGAGTATCCAATTAACCTCGTCCCCACTTGCATGTCTTTGGACTGTGGGAGGAAGCCGAAGTACCTGGAGAGAACCCACGCAGGCACAGGGAGAACATGGAGACTCACACAGAAAGATCCCTTGCCCAAGCCGGGACTCTGACCCAGAACCTTCTTGCTGTGAGGCAACAGTGCTGACCACTGCACCACCGTGCCCCCAGTCAAAAACATTTTAAAACAAAAAACATCAGATCAGTTAATTGTTATGAATGACAACGGATAAACCAAATTCTAATTTACGATTTTTATCTTTCTTGTCGTAATGTTGTGTCAGACCGCTATGTATTCACATTCATTTATGTCACGCATGTGCAGCTGGAGCAAGCAGCCGAAGTATCCACGGCTCCTGCTACTGTTCGCAACAAATTATGCAAGACAGTGAGGAGCTATGCTCCCGTCATCTCCTATTTGGATTCAGTTGGACTGATGAAGTGCTGGGCCCCCAGTTTATGATATGTGATGAAGTTCTCAGCAGTGAATCCATGAAAGCTCTTCTCAGATGGAACCTTTTAACCAAACACCCAAGACTGAAAGTACCTGGGTGAGTACTTTTTTTCTGGGTTGGTATTTAGTGAGAAAAAAATAAAGTTTGATAATCACTGCTTTAAAGACTATTTCAGAAACTAAAGGTTGCACAGTTTTGTCTGGTGAGTTTGCAACTACAGTATTTTCACTGATAATGTCCAACAGTGTTTGCTGCCGGGACACACAGACACATACACGCATGGACTTTAGCAGCTTTTCTGATTTTAACATGGCATCACCAGATAAACAACAAACATAAACAGAACACATGGTTAACAAATCATCTCATGTGTAGATGAACACGGCACATTGAGGGGATTAGGATTGTTGCAGGTGTTTAATAAACATATGAATCATACTTTTATCTAAAAATTCATATAACCTGTTAAATGCTTGTATACTGTATTTCAGCTTTCAAAAGTTTAAACTCTCAGGTCTCAGATGAAAGTTACAATGCTGCTGTAAAATGATCAAAGATGATGTCACTACAGCCAGATGATGTTGAAACTTAAAATAATGATATGTTGTGACTGTAGATTCCAGTATTAATATTCCTGGCAGTCTTTAATGGGTCAAATCTAAGGATTGAAGTGAATCTAAGAAGGGAAAAATCTATGAAGTGCATTCTGTAATCCATCTACAGAACACAATTATTTCATGAGGCAGACGCACTGTAGCTTCATGACATCTGTGCACCACCACCGTCTTCTCCTATCTCTTTGACTTTTCCTATCCACTTCTGCTTGACCTAATACGGTGTTCCTTTGAGAGTTCAAGGAACAGTGGGTTGGAATAGGGGATAAGAGGACCTATCCAGATCCAGACACAGACTTTCCTCCATCATGGCTGTTTCGTACTTCATCTGTTATTCCATGGTTGTCAAGACCCAGTATACCAAGGGGAGTATTCATCGCTTCATGTGTCCGGTTTTCCAAGAGGTTTGTAAAATCCGAACCCTGAGGCTGGTCACTAAAGGCTGCTCCAGAGAGTCGTGTATGCCACTGCCCAGACTGGCACGCTCCCCTCAGATGAGACATGTCTTAAAGTATATGTCTCAGTCAATTCAGCATTCATAATTTTAAACAGTTAAAATGTCTCCAATGCAGTATCCAACTATCCAAAATGTCATAAATGAACCATTAACACCTTATCTTTTAATCAAATAACGCCTAAAAGTACGAGTTAAGTAGTATTTCAGATCGGGATCATAATATGCTGTAACATGCTGCTAGGACAGAGTCCATCCATAACTGTTCCTAGATAAGTGATCTGCTATTTTCCTTCCCACATTCTAATCAGACTCTAATCTTAATTTACACACGTCCCCTGCCTTACATGCATTCTAATCAATGATTTGGTTTACATCAGAAGCACCCGAACACATGTCAGACACGTCCCAGAAGTGTCCCAAAAGCAGCTCAGGGCACTGCTTTGCATGAATACTTGGTGAGAATGTTTTTGACAGATGGTCATCAGTCTGCACAAAGTTGATCGAGCCAGACAGGAAGTCCCCACACAAATGGCACAGTGAAGCCAGTCAATTTTCAAAATGGAACACCGTGTGAAATTGCACGATTGCAAAACCAAGAAGAAAAGGGCACAACATGAACACTTAACATGCATGTGAAAAACCAAACCAACAAAATCTGAGCATTAACAGTTTAAGGGATTATATTAATTGCAACTGTGCACTTAAGGACTTGCACATAACACTGTCATGCACTATAAGCCTCCAGTGCTGTGACTGCTGAGCACATTGATGTGACAAACAAGTTGAACTGTGAAACGCATCAATACACACAAATTACTAAAGGCAGTCTCTCTCTCTAGTATTTTTCTTACAAGGCTATGCTGATGGTGTGGACCCACACCAACTTACTACATGAATCATAGAGTTTGATTCTGCTAAAAGGTTTTTGTAACAAAGGTGCAGAAGAAACGTGTGAGCCTTGTTTAACATTTGCTTTACCAGCTATAATTCATCATTACATTAGAAGAGCAAGGACAACCTCTGTTTAAGCTACGTCTATAACTAGATTAGCTTTAGCTGTTCATCTCTGGCATTGCACACATCGCAACACTCTTGACAGACGCCTAAACACTGAGTACTAGGCACCAAATCCATCCCACAATGGCAGGAAGGCAACAAGTACGTGCCGATCAGAAGCAGAGTAAGGTGGGTCTTCCTCTTCCAATGACGACTACAGAGTAGGGCATGGTTTCAATAGTGTAACTCACTCTTGCTGTAATAATCTATGCTAATGACTACCAGGTTGACCCAACAACCCCCAGATGGTCAAAATTGGAACAGTGGTCGTAAGACGGGCAATTCCTGTGGTCTATCTAGTTGAGATACATTTCCTGATGTTGCCACAATAACTACATGGACCTGTTAGAGGCTTCAGTTGGAAATTTGAGCAATTGCAACTGTTACTCAGTAAATATTAGCTTACCTGTCCAGCAGAATCAAGCAACCTAAGCATGGCTTTTTAAGCTTCTTCTTTTTTCTTTTTTTTTTTAAATACCACAGAAACGCTGATCCAATATTAACCCTTGTCTTGCTCCTTTGCTGGTGCAACAGTTTGTGAGATTGCTAACTAAATCAAACCTTGTGTTTCTAAGCCATTTCTCCTGTAAATCCAACACCAGGCAACTCCTAAACTCCTGCAGCCAGAACAACACATAGATAACATATGATAGCAATTCTTTGTGCTATTAATAAACAAATTCTAATTATTAATTACTATAATTGTTTTGCTTATATTTCAACTTTTTACTCTTTTGAACATAGTTTCTTCACACGTGCCTAGGAGAGCTTCTTTGTGGTCAACCAAACCTAACATTTTTTTTTGTCCATATACCATGGATTATTTAACTTCCAGTAACCTTGAATTGTGTTAACAGGACTCGGTGAGCTACAAATATGTTGGTGGTCTGTAAGTGCACAGGGGACCAAGTAAACATTCATTATTTGTTTTTGTAAATCTCAAAATTCTTGAGAAAGCAGTTGCTGAACAGTTTTGTGACTTTCTTCAACCCAAAAGCTTATTTGAGGACTTCCAGCCATGTTTTAGGATTCATTATAGCACAGAAACAGCACTAGTCAAAGTTAATAACGACCTCCCACTGGCATCAGATGAGGGACTTGTCTCTGTGCTGGTCTTATTAGATCTCAATGCAGCAAGCCTATCCCAGCGGGATATTTCGGGCAACAGGTGGGGTATGGACAGGTCGCCAGTCCATCTTAGGGCCAACATATATAGCCAGACAACGTTTCACACTCACAGCCATGCCTACGGTCAAATTTTTCAATTAGCCTAGTCCCCACTTACATGTCTTGTTTACCTTCAAAAGTTTTACCTTTAAATTTCCCTGTCAAAAGAGCATCACTCCAGGATTATTTCTACCAAAAGACATCCAAATGTCCTCTCCCGACTGGTTCTTTCAAAACTTATGACACAAACACGTGTCTCCTGTATCAAATAAAAATCAGCTTAAAATTTCTTACAAAACAAACAAACAAAAAAGGCTTGTCGTTTCAGAAACTATCAGATAACCTTAACATTGACTCAGGATATTGAGAACAACATTGTTACACTATCAACAAGGAATAGAAAATTTTCAGCACCTAGTTGGCCACATGAATGACGTCAACCGTTTTACCTGATCTAGCCACTGGCACCTTCTCATAATCAGCATTCAACAGGCAGTGTAGTCAAACTGTCATTTTTCATACCCCAGCTCTTCTCCATTGATTATGGCTTTTGCTTCAACAAGAAGCCTTCTTTCCTTCTTTAAACGCTGCTTCAATATGAGGCCACAGACTGATGTGAATTTCTTTATCTTTTGTGGTCAGAGCTTCCCACAATTTAAGCTTTGGACGTTAGATGCTCCGATCTTTCTGCAATCTTCCATATCACTTCTTTAATCGACCTTGATGTAAATCTTGTGAAAACTGGGCAAACTTTGGCTTTGATTCTCCTTCCACCTCTGTGGCTGACTTATGGGCTGGAGGAGGAGACTGTTGTGCAGTGCAAGAGTGAAATTTGGTAGTTCGTTATAATTAATGATCAAAGATGATCATTAATTAGTCTTAAAAAATTAATAAAGCGTATTAATTGAAATTAATAATAACTGGGCACCACCAGAAAATCCGGACCAATAACCAAACAGTAAATGCAGTCTCAAAGGGTGTTCATCCAGAAGAGTCAATATTTGGGAAAAGCTAGCATTTCTAGAGTGAAGAGAAGGAGTGGAGGTCGGCGCTGACTCCGTCAACCAGCTTTTATGATAAGATACAAGTAAATACATTCTGACAAATTCTCTTTAAAATACAACAAGATTTATTAAAAAAAGAACAAGATCGCAAATACAAGCAGCCAAAATGAGTTTCCTCCGTAGGGTGGCTGGGCTCTCCCTTAGAGATAGGAGGAGAAGCTAAGTCATTCAGGAGGGAGTAGAGCCGCTGCTCCTCCATGTCGGAAGGAGTCAGTTGAGGTGGTTCGGGCATCAGGTGAGGATGCCTCCTGGATGCCTCCCTCTGGAGGATTTCCAGGCATGTCCAACCGGGAGAAGGCCTCGGGGCCAACCCAGGACAAACTGGAGGGATTATATCTATTGGCTGACCTGGGAACGCCTTGGGATTCCCCCAGAAGAGCTGGTGCCCCCATGACCCGGACCCAGATAAGCGGAGGACAACGAGATGAGATGAGAGGAGAGGAGAGGAGAGGAGAGGAGAGGAGAGGAGGGGAGGGGAGGGGAGAGGAGAGGAGAGGAGAGGAGGGGAGGGGAGGGGAGGGGAGGGGAGGGGAGAGGAGAGGAGGGGAGGGGAGGGGAGGGGAGGGGAGGGGAGAGGAGAGGAGAGGAGGGGAGGGGAGGGGAGGGGAGAGGAGAGGAGAGGAGAGGAGAGGAGACGAGACGAAGATTTTTTAACATCAGTAAAATCAATCTTCAATTAATATCACTTCAGTCTGATGAATCCTATTAAATACTATAACTACAAACGGAATACAAGTGTGTTTGTGTGTGTGCTTGAGGCAGAGCATGATGGTGGGCGTGAAACGTCACAGCCACATCATCAAGGGTCAGCTGGAAGGAGGCTTGCCAGTAGCATGTGACTGCATTAAAGGTGGGCAACTGAGCACGAGGTTTGAATTCTCTGGAGCTCAAATGTGTGCAAGTGTGTGTGTGAGAATGCGAGTGTATGTGTGGGAAAGAAGAGGAAGAGGAAAGAAGAGGTAGAGATGTTCGACAGCAGTTGTCTACCAATTGTGGTGGAGGTGCAGTATCTTATCTGTGTTACCCAGAACTTGCTCAGCTCAGCTGATGAGCGGCATGAGTCTGGACCTTGAACTATCACAGCAAGTACTGGTCTCAACCGCGAGTGCAGAGCAACACAAATTAGATCTGCTACAGACGGATCAAATCACAGTTTACTTATGTTTCACAGTTTTTTATGGTAACACAAGCAAACAGTGACAAAAACAATATTCTAACAATATTGTAGGCAGCAGCAGCTGGACGCACTGGTCCATGTAACAATAAAACAGTTTAAAACACACTATTCACTATGATCTGCCCAGAGCTACAAGCCTCTTATTCCTGTGCAGGCGAAGCGATGAGTTTGGTCCGTCCTCGGTGTCTTTTGTGCAACAAAGTGGAGTCGGTTTGCAGCTCTCTGTGTCTTCCTGGCAGAAAGGCTAGTGTCCGGCGAGGTATCAAATTGCAACTCATGGCGGAGAATTTGGGGTAAGCTTTAAAGAAGTGAGGTTCTGCTTATCCTTCTTCTTCTCGAAATGGATAGGGCTTTGTTGGCTACTACATATCCCATCCGGACGAGAGAGTCACTCCTTGGTCTCAGGCCCGGCTATACTGGGTGTCTTTAACACACAGACTTTTCTATCAGCAACGGGTTCACTGTTCGTAACGAGGGTCTGCGTCAGAAGAGGAATGGCGTCGCGTCGAAACAGAATTTGTGACAGGGCAGGAACGTGTCCGTGACAGAGGAGGACAAAGCACTGGAGTCCTGGCATTGATATAGCTTTGGGTGACGTCACAGTTTTGGGTAACTGTCGCGGATTTTCATCCAATGGGAGCCGTGGAATTTTGGGGGCACGTTTCATGGTCAGGTGCGCACACATAAGTTGGGTGTGTCAGTTTTAATGGGTTAGCTGGTTTTAAGCTCTTAGCCGCTGTTCTTTGTTTTAGCCAGCTGATTACATGTGGTTTCCAGGCTTTGGAATGTGCAGGTAGACCTCAAAGACTGACCATTGTTCAAATGTCGGCCTCTTTGTGTCAAGTCTGGTGAGGCACCACAGATCTTGAACCTCTGAGGTGATCAGGCAGCAGACATTTATAACACATCATTTGACTTCTTCTCCCTCTTGTTCTGGCAGACAACAAAGCTTGAGGTTGCACAGTCTTCGATAATGCTCAGCATCAGTTAGTTTGTCTTCCATCTCAGAGATCCACTTCTTATGGTCTGGAGTTACCTTTTTCACTGTGGGTACATCTTTTATTCATATCCTGGATCTCTTGAAGAGAAATTCAGCATTTTTTAAAGCATTAATACTCTCTTTGTTGTGTCTATTGGGCTTCTCTAGATCAGATTGGCCTTGTTTTCAAAACCAATAGCTCTCTTGTTAATTTGTTTTCCACCAACATCCTCACAATGTTATCCTGCAGTTCAGCAAAAGTTGGCTTGGCTCCCAACCCAGGACCAAAAACTATATTGTTGCTCAAGACAGAAAAAAAAGAATCATTTCAACCTTGGTTGGTCTGGGTCTTACCCTTCCTCTACATCTGTGCATTGAAAACAGTTTTTGGTCTCAGTTGAAGGCTTCCAGTTGTTTGGCTATCTCTTACCAGCCTAAATCTTGGCAAGCATTAGCTTTAGCCAGCAAAAAAACGGGAGGAGAAAAAAACAAATACATTGCTAGCCCTTGCACTTTATTTTCAGTACGACACTTTAACTTACTACAGCATTACAGTACTGGACAGGTATTGAGTAAATTCTTAATTCTAGGCATCAAAATCTGAGATATTTCTTTCAGTCCACCAGTCCCACACATCCAGTTATCTGGCCACCAGAGTCATTCTTACTATTCAAATGTATCCATAGCTTCTGAATGTCCCCACCACAACCCATAGAAATCTAATACAGATTTGTAAGGTCATAAATGGTCAACCTCTGAGGATGATGCTGTGTGTGTGTGTGTGTGTGTGTGTGTGTGTGTGTGTGTGTGTGTGTGTGTGTGTGTGTGTGTGTGTGTGTGTGTGCTTGAGAGAGACCAATTTACACTGAAAATCACTTATTATACAGTTCTCTTATTATACTGTTGAGGAGAACTGGTAGAAGAGACCAGGTCTCTCCTGGACTGCTTCTCTGCATTGGCTCCCTGTCAAATTCAGAAAAGAATTCAAAATTCTCCTTCTACCATCAAAGTCCTCAACAGTCAGGCACCTTCATATTTGACAGAGCTCCTAGTCCCCTATTATCTAGCTAGAACCCTTCACTCCCAGGATGCAGGGTTCCTGCTGGTTCCTAGAGTTTCTAAAAGTAGAATGGGAGCCAGAGCCTTCAGCTATCAGGCTCCCCTCCTGTGGAACCGTCTCCCAGTTTCAGCCCAGGACCCAGACCCCCTCTCTACCTTTAAGAGCAGACTTAAGACCTCCTTGTTGATCAGGCTTATAATTACGGCTGCTTAGGCTGGCCCTTAGATCTGCTGCTATAGGCTTAGGCTGCTGGGGGATCTCCCATGGTGCACTGGGCTTCTCTCTCCTCCTCTCTGTCCTCCTATAGGTGTCATACATAAATCTTACTCATGTGTGTTACTAACTCGTCTTCTTCTCTGGAGCCTTCAGGCTCCCCTCATCCCAGATCCCAGGTGCTGCTGTAGGAGGCTACAGACCTGAAGAGGCTCAAGCTGCCACCCGTAGCTCCACCTGCTCACGTCCCTGTCTGTCCATCAGTCTCTTCCTTTCTCTCTCTCTTTATCTCTGTCCCACTCTTTCCTTCTGCATATCTGTCTTCCTCCATTATCTGTCTTTGTCTCTGCCCTGCTCTCCTGCTCTCTTTCCCCCCAAACAGTCAAACCAGAAGGCCGTCCCTATTGAGCCTGGATCTGCTCAACGTTCCTGCTTGTTAAAAGGAAGGTTGCAGGATGTACTTGCTCATGGAGAATTGTTGGGTGTAAATTCATTGAAGGAGTGTGGTACTAGACCTGCTCTACTTGTAAAGTGTCATGAGATAACTTTTGTTGTGATTTGGCGCTATAGAAATAAAATTGACTTGACAAAATTGACTTCTGCAGGAGCAAGTTTACTTACAGCAGACTCAAATACAAATAAGCATTTCAGTGAAAACTCTTGCGAAAGTGAAAAAAATGGCAGTATTTTGATTTTTGTTTTTGGCAAATGTTCTACCTTGGGGAACGTGGAAATCATCAATACATACATACCAAAAATGTATTTGTATGGTCTATTTGCTGGGAGTTCAAAGACATTTTTTTTTAATGATGTCCATGGTCCTTCAAATGTGAGACAAAACTGTGCACTGTGCAAAATATAATTATTTTAATACAACCAAAATAAATTGCCATACGCTGCCTCATCGTTTAATCATTTCAACTGCAAGCTTTTTATTCTGGCAACAACTAGACATAAAGATGTTAGTGAATGAGATTGGGTGCTGTGGCCTTTGATGTATTCATACCTGTTTATAAAGAGTGTGTAATGTACAGTGCATAGCAGTATTTGTGTTCTCACCTCATCAGGTACTCCAGAGCTGTGTGTCAGCTTGTTCCCATCAGTGATAGTGATGATCACAGATGGCTCAAGGAAGAATGGGTTACGGCCCTTGGGAGGAAATGGTCATATTCAGCAGTTATTCACATGTTTAAGCAAACACTGACCCTTATTTGTCACTCATCCACTTTCCTTATTTACATACATTCCACAGCAAAACACCCTCCTTGTCTCTATGTCTACAAATAGGTTCTTGTCTCCTGAAACACAAGTTCTGATTGTACTTTCATGTTCTTTGAAAAAAAAAAAAAAAAAGGATAATCTTTAACAAGACGTTCACTTAAGTATGGTGTTAGTGTCAAACTTCTGACAACATCCTAGATGCTAATATGAACTGATCATGGCAGTTTGTGATCTTTGCTTTGTGTCAGACTGGATGTGTAAACTACTGAGTATGCTAGTGTTTTTGGTTAAGGACAGGGGGGCTATACCAGCAGAGGTCAGCCACCTCTAACTGACACAGAGACCACATAAGTAGATTCACACACTCCTGATGCAAAAATTTGAGCATAGCACTCCATTTTACTTTTGCCTCAAAACTGTGTGGAAACTGGGAGACATCACAACCATGTTGAATTCCAGTAGATTAAGTGAGGAAAAGTAAAATAACACATATTGCTGATGTTGCAGGTGTTTGCAATACTAGTTGATAACAAAACTACATGGTATTTTTCATGTACAAAAGTAGCAGCAAAACGTCTCCCAGGGCTCCAGACTGCAACCAAATGGTCACATTTCGTGACCAATTTTTGACAAGGGGAGGATATACAAGTGATTAAACTGTGCCAGCTCTTAATTATGCATAACCACAAAACTTACAACAACGTAAACAGGAAAAATCTATAAACCACAGGCCCCATACAGTTGTCATGAGCAGGTAAAATGAATACACAAAAAACAAAACCAGGCTTTTAAGTTGGGTATTTTAGCACAGAGGTCTACAGGTGACTACCTTTGGAGCACAATTTAAGTAGCCACTTCATATGCTTCACTTTTGCCCCAGAGATCACGGCTAAAGAGAAACTCCTGAGATAGCGGTCATCCTAAAAGACTGTCTGCCATCTCATCGAAATACTCCCTCCACTGTGATTTTTTAAAATCATGCTCTCATCTATTAATGTGCACTTCAAGAAAATTACTGATCAGAATTACTGAAATTCTGAACTGATTTAGTTTTAAAAAGTGAAAGTACTCATTCTGCAATGTAGTATTACGTTAAGCTTCTTTTGTCTTAGCATACTGTAGGTTAGTGTCACATACCTGTCCATAGTTGTCAATGCCTGAGACAAGGCGGTTCAGGTTAAGCAGGTCAAAGGCTGTGCGGAGAGCATGGCCTAATGTGGTAAGCCCAGATGCCTGCAGGTTCTTCAACTCACACATGAAGGTGGCATGGTTCTCCTTCCACCCAGCCTGAAATACACACATCAACAGTGTGCTGCTGAATATGCTGTGCAGTCAACAGCTTGATAAGACAGTAGCAGAGAGGAGGTAGGCTGAACAGCCACAAACCAAAACAGACGCTCATAGTATAGAGTTACAAAGAGAAGTGTTGAACTTCTTTCACTGACATACTGTTTAATTTCAAACATACCCCAACTGCCTATGTAAGAGGAGTTTGAACCTCAGTACCCCACTGTCCCTGCTTCTGACATGACAAGAGAGTAACCATGAACTGAGATCAGGTTATATGGTCCTCTAGAAAGGGAAGGTAAAATTGTGAAAAGTCCGTCCCACTTGGACAGAGTTGGATAGCGCTGTCTAATTTCATACATAAGTATCCAAAAATACATTTCCCACTGCAGCCTTTCCTCATTGACAGAGATTTATTCTCATAGGAGAAGATGTAGGTGGCCAACTGCTCTTGCACTTTTCTCTAACAGGGGGTCAAGTGCTTTACTGGAGCAGCTTCAAGCTTCATCTAAAGATGATCGAAAAGCTTACCATCTCCTTTATCAGAGGAGGGAGTGGGGTGGGGGGTGGTTGGTTAAGATCCAAAATAAGATGGAGACCGAGGGGGCTTGAACTGTCTGAAACATGTTTTCTCTGACTTTAACAAATGGGATTATGCATAGGTCATTTAATAGACATCACTGAGGGTGGGCTATAAGCAGAGTAACAAAACACACATACAAAAGTGTGTTAACCACTAGATATGCAAGGTTAGGCTTGACCTCAATATTTCACACAACAGAATATTTCTATTTTCTTCCCGCCTGCCCGACCTCCTCTCTCTCCCTCTGCATCAACAATTTATCACCTCTGTAAGTGTGCAATCAGAGTAGCCCAATTCAGTGTAACCTTGTCCTTCCATCATAATCCTCTATGCACAAAGCAGGCAGAAACAACAAAGAAGGTGGACAAAAAGAGAAAGAAAAGAAGAGCAGGAGAAAGAGGAGTTAAACAGACTTTACATGGAGGACAATATAATCGTGGATTATAAAGGAGATGAGACCACATTTGGCAATGATGTGGTCAAATAAAGGAATAACAGCATCACATAGATGACAGCATCTACTAAACCTACGCGATATATCGATTCATTTGAATTTACAGTTCAGGATGATTTGCTTTTATGAAAATCTATTTTTTATTATTCATCTTACACGGGAGCATCAAAAGACAAACTAATGAGCCACAACATTCTACAGGGGTACACTAGCGGGGTGCACCCAAACATTGGCGATTTACAAACATGGCAGCGACGGGTGGGGGGAGCCAGAGCTTGTACAAAGGTATGGTTTTGCTACATATGTTATATGGAATTGGTTCGGTTTTCCTGCGTCAGACTTAGAACAAACAAGTGCTCGTTGTAAGGTCTGTTGAAAAGCTGTTGCAACCAAAGGAAGCAGCATGACAAATTTATTCAAGCACCTAAAGCAGAGGCACGCAGCGGAATGTATTTTTTTCTATCAAAAATGACACCTTTTAAACTTACAAGTGTGAAGGTGTACTGTGTCGTTGTCAGGTTCAAAATAATATACTGTATACTAAGAAGATATACTTCGAGAAAGCCTTCTAAAAGTTCTCGTGTTTACGATGGAGTGGTCTGCCATCTCACCTACAATCATTTTTTGGCTTGACAGATTGCACTTTAACCATCCATCCATCCATCCATTTTCTTCCGCTTATCCTGTTAAGGGTCGGAGGGGTTGGAGCCTATCCCCGGGGCTTTCGGGTGAGAGGCAGGGTTCACCCTGGACAGGTCACCAGTCCATCACAGGACCAACACATAGAGACAGACAACCATTCACACTCACAGTCACACCTGCGGTCAATTTAGAGTATCAATCAGCCTCGTCCCCTCTTGATGTCTTTGGGCTGTGGGAGGGGCTGCACGGTGGTGCAGTGGTTAGCACTGTGGCCTCACAGCAAGAAGGTTCCGGGTTCGAGTCCCGGCTCGGGCGTGGGATCTTTCTGTGTGGAGTTTGCATGTTCTCCCTGTGTCTGTGTGGGTTCTCTCCGGGTTCCGGGTTCGAGTCCCGGCTCGAGCGCGGGATCTTTCTGTGTGAGTCTCCATGTTCTCCCTGTGCCTGCATGGGTTCTCTTTGGTACTCCAGCTTCCTCACACAGTCCATCCATCCATCGTCATCTTCCGCTTATTCCTTACTAGTAAGGGTCGCGGGGGGGGGGTGGACCAGGCTGATTGGATTCTCTAAATTGACCGTAGGTATGAATGTGAGTGTGAATGGTTGTTCGTCTCTCTATGTTGGTCCTGTGATGGACTGGCGACCTGTCCAGGGTGAACCCCGCCTCTCGCCCGTAGATGCTGGGATAGGCTCCACCCCCCCCGCGACCCTTACTAGTAAGGAATAAGCGGAAGATGACGATGGATGCATGGACTGTGTGAGGAAGCTGGAGTACCAAAGAGAACCCACGCAGTGGGTGGAGACTCCACACAGAAAGATCCCGCGCTCGAGCCGGGACTCGAACCCGGAACCTTCTTGCTGTGAGGTGACAGTGCTAACCACTGCGCCGCCCTACAGTTAAAAAAAACAACAACAACAAAAAAATGAATAAAGTTAAAACTTGTTTTGAGCCATTTCTTTGTCATCTGTTGTATGCTTTTGAGTAGGACAGAGAAAAATCGATTGAAATCAGAAATCAGATTTTTTTGTAAAAAAATCCACTCATCCACTCATAACATTTGTAAGGATGACCAACAGCAACGCATGCACTTATGTTTCAAGTGCAGAGCTGGTGAGCTGAAATTGCACGTTTCTTTTTTTAATATGAAGATCATTAGGCAGTCAGACAGTAGTGGAGTAAGACAGTAATTATCGTCTTATGAAGCCTTTAATGTTACTGTCGAGCCAGACTGTACATCAGGCATTTAAAAATTGCACTACTCAGAATAATAGCTGTGGCCTGAGTAAATAATTTGTTGATATTACACTACAATTAAAAACTTGCCATGTGATAACCATTATTTAGCTTAAACACTGTATCAACATTTCAATTCTCATAATGTGATGGGGGAGAGAATCACATGGGAACTCACCCGACAGTATCATTGTACAATGATTCTGTGATTATCCATATATTGCAAGACAATCATGATGTGTCATGATATTGGGGAAATTGAATTAAAAAAAAAAAAAACTTCCTTACCAAGCAGGAATCATAAATTTATTGATTTTATTGTTGTGTCAGTTTCACAGAATTTGATGAAAGAGAATAAACAGTCCTTAAAGTACATAATCTGAATATACAGACCCTTTAAAACAGACACAGACTCACAATAAATAACTTGTCAAAATTTTATATCAAAATAGCAATGGTAGAATCTGTTTAAAACAGCAGCTGTTATCAATGTTGATATAAAATTGCAAAAGAAAGTATCATGGTAGTGTAGTATTCATGTTTCCCCAAATTTATGTTATGTGATTAACGTCTCTACCTCCCTTGTCAGTGGGTGACACACAGAGTGAACAGCAAAGAAGAAGAATAGAAAACAAGACAAACGTCAGCTGAGTTTGTTGATACCAGAAATTAAGCATATTTGTGCAGATTTATATGTATCGATTCAATAAGCATGAAAACAGTCTGTCTAAACTGAATCTCTGTCTTCCGCTTATTCCTATTAAGGGTCAAGGGGGGGGGGGGGGGCTGGAGCCTATCTCTATGACATTGAGCGAGAGACATGGTAAACCATGGACGGGTAGCCACTCCGTCACAGGGCCGAAACATACAGACAAACAACCATCCAGCCACACCTACAGTCAGTTTAGAATCACTGATTGACTGAACTTGCATGTCTTTGGACTGTGTGGGGAGAGAACAGAACTTGCACTCGTGCTCAAACCTGGAACCTTGTTGCTGTGAAGCGACAATGCTAACCACTGCACCGTGCCGCCCTGTGTGTATGTGTGTATATATACATATACATATCCACACACACACACACATATATACACATATATATATATATATATATATATATATATATATAGTCGAGTCGGAGCCTATCCCAGCAGCCTTCGGGCAAGAGGCAGGGTTCACCCTGGACAGGTCGCCAGTCCATCGCAGGGCCAACATTTATAGACAGACAATCATTCACACTCACAGCCATGCCTATGGTCAATTGGCATTTAATCAGCCTAGTCCCCTCTTTATGTCTTTGGACTGTGGGAGTACCCGGAGAGAACCCACGCAGGAACAGGGAGAACATGGAGACTCACACAGATGAGCCAGGGCTCGAACCCAGAACCTTCTTGCTGTGAGGCGACAGTGTTAACCACTGCACCACCGTGCCGCCCCTAGTGCTTTCTAACTGTGACAAAATTATGTACTCATGAAAGGCAGCAGTCATCCTCCACCAAATGAAGAATGGAGTGCTGTTGGGACTTCTACGATTCATGTACCTACTACTAAGGATTGAGTTATACTGGGGTACAACATCTTAGAATGCAAGGTGTTAGGTCATAAAACAACTCAAAAAATGGGTAGTGAGGATATATTTACTGTTTGTTGTAAAGCACTTTGGGTACCTTTTTGGTTATTGTAAAGGGCCATACAAATAAAATTTTATTTGATTTTCTGACATCAAGTCTCTGAACTTACTGCAGTGCTTCACAGGTTGTAAAAGTGTTCGTCCTTGATGTTTGAGAGAGAAGCTCAGTGTGATTGTATGCTGGGCCACAGTGCTCGCAGTATCAGCATGAAAGATATTTATCTGCACTATTAATCTGAATTCTGGTAATTTTGTTCCATCAAACTCACAGAAATAATAGAAAAAAATGTGATGAAGAGGGCTTATCAACTTTCAGCCTAGTCTGGCCAATGGTATTACAAGAATGATGCAAGGGGCGGGGTTAAAATGAATAGCGGGCTCTTTGACCAATCTTGTCATCATACTGTCAGAAAAAAACCCGACGTCACAGGCGATAATAAATCTCTCCGCCTCCATCTCAACGCCCGAGACTTTTCTCAACACAAAAGCAAAATGTCCGCTGGATGTTGGGAAGCAGTGCGGCTCCGGGTCTGCGGATATTTGGAGCTTATAAATGGCCGTTTTTCGCCACCAAGAAGCCGCCAGCAATTGGCTACAAACCAGAAGGACAATAAAATCTCACTTACAGCAAATATACGTTCTACTTGACAATGTAACAATGGTATCAGTTGCTAATTACCTTCACTCCGTATGGTGGATCATCGAATGTAACTAGCATGTACCTGTCGCCTCTACTAGCCGGGTCTCGGGCACGCAGCTGTCAAAAAAAGAAAACCAAAACATGTATTAATTTCGACCGACCTTTCCCAAGGAACCCTAAGCTTACCAAAGGTGCATACTTGCTGAAAAAAGTCTGGGTAAAAGCATTCTTTACCTTCATAAAGACCTCAACCGCGCCTTTAGCAACGTCCAGATACGTCGTACCCAAATAAGTGCGCTGATTCATAGAGGCGGACGTGTCTAACAGGAAAAGTAAAATAGGCATTTTAAATGTAAAGCCGCGCTTGTATGCTTTTCTAAAATACCTCTTTCCACATATGACCTATCGTGCGTAACAGTTCACACATGTGTGTATATATTTGTTATAATAAGCCCCCCCTCCAGAAGAGGGCTGTTGCCTCTGCCCTCTCTCTATCTGCCTTTCCAGAGCTCTGTCTAAGCTCGCGCTGTTCAACTTCTGCTCCCAACAGAAAGGAACGCCCCGCTCGCTCTGACGCTACACCATTGGCTCGTCATGAACACATTAGCCACGCCCCATTTATATAAACCCATATAAACAACAAGGTCGCCAGCCCCATCAATAGACGGCAAGCTACTCGAAAGCGTATTCACGTATCAGTGTCCATGTTTAATATATTGCCTAAATGTTACTAACTGCCTTGAAACCACATGTCATCTCTCGCTAAGTTCATGGCTCCTCATAACGTTAGAAGTTGTAAGTCAATAAACCATTAAGCCAAGCTTTGGGCTTCAATTGTTGAACCCTGTGAAGTCTTACAATTTCACAACTAAGCCTTTGACGTCAGTCATTTTTGAGATAGACTTTTTACGTACAGTATAACCTGAAGATACATTGTAGGTAGTCAGCCCTTTTTTATTTGCTTCAGCTGGAAAGCAGAATGAGGCCGTGTTGAGGCAACGCTGTTGTTCACCATGCGGCTTTGGCACACTATTATAATCTTATCCTTATGCAACACTTGCACCATGAAAAACACAATAACAATCAGCTGTATGAAACACTAAATATCAATTATATTCAGCATGAATATTTACTGTTCAGTGGAATTGAAAATTCTGGTTCAAAAAGAATATCAGTTTACGACTGACAACGCAAATATCATTTGTTGGTTTCTCCGAATAACGTTATAAAGTGTAGACAAACATCCTGCTTGCTACGTAAGCCTGATTCGTCAACATCTTGCTCGTCTCATTCTTCCCGGCATGCAACACGAGGTCTGCTGTATAATATTGAGAAAGGGAAAAGGCTAAAGAGAAACAACAACAGGGTGGACTCGAGAGCACAAACCCCGGTGGTCGTTTTATGTCAAGACTGCCCCGTCCACTTACATAAAGGTAAACACTTAGTCCCAGATGTTCTCGACATTATCATAAACTCTGTCTTTTAGTTTCTGTTAGGAAACTGCGCGAGGACACCTTTGAGGGACTATCAGCTATTCTCAAGGGTGTGCTATCCGGCTAACGCTAGCCTAGTATGTTATAATATTATCATTACGCCGACAAAGTGAGTTAATTCAGTAAAACCTTTTGCGTTAGTTATCAGTTGAGATTTGATATGATGTTGATGTGATGTTTATAAAACTGATCTCGTTATTTCTTGCCTGATTACCTTGTAATCGTATGACTACGCTGCGGTTTACGCTAGGGGTTACCTATCTGGTACACACCAACTCAAACATGTCTCGATATGTGGCAGATTGTGGAAATCCGCATAATAAGAGCTTCAATCTTGGAAATATGAATAACTTGCGTTTTTCTTTAGGTGGAGAACAGAAAAAAAATTCAACACCGAGTCTCGATCAAGCCGTGCCGTTACCATGTAAACATACAAGCACACGTGACCAACCGCATGGAGTTTGTTTTCCATGATTTGTTCCTCTTTATATTACCCAGTTTGTGTTAAACTTTTAGCCTTTTTTTTTTAATCAGTCATTCAATCGTACACCACACCTGAAAATGAAATGAATCGGTTTCTAGAGTGAAAGGGTTCATCAACCTGGATAATTCATGGATATCGTTTTTGATTGGAAAAATAGCCAACACGTTTTAAATACGTCTTCGAAATTTGCTTCACAAACACCTCCACATCGGACTGTATGTGGGTCGGTTCAAATCGACTGAGAAGAAATTGTTATGGTTAATATGAATATTATTTACAACATATGAATGATGTGTCAAACCATGTAGTTTGTCATTCATTTTAGTTAGATGTATGCTTGTAAACAACGACATGCATTTTTCAGCTTATTTTTCATTTGTGGACCTTTCCAACAATGTGTGATCATAAAAATTTTCCTGAAAGTTTTACAGAAGTTATGGCAATTTATTGATTGAGATCTGTGTGAACCCTCAAATTAAATCAGTTAATGATGTTATTTTACTTTTATAGTCTGTGTTTTTTATTTTTACAAAGTTTTTGGATAGATATTTGTATCCACATCAATCATACATTCGTTTACAGTATAAATTTTCATACCTATAAATACTGAACTGAATGTTCTGCACTTACTAACATAAACAGGATAATTGAATTCACATATTTGCTTCAGGGCCGTGGTGGTGCAGTGGTTAGCACTGTGGCCTCACAGCAAGAAGGTTCTGGGTTCAAGCCCCGGCTCTCTGTGGAGTCTCCATGTTCTCTCTGTTCCTGCGTGGGTTCTCTCTGGTACTCCGGCTTCCCCCCACAGTCCAAAGACATGCAAATGGGGACGAGGCTCATTGATACTGAGTGTGAATGGTTGTCTGACTGTATACGTTGGCCCTGCGATGGACTGGTGACCTGTCCAGGGTTCCGACTGTCCAGACCCTTAACAGGATAAGTGGAAGAAAATGGATGGATGGTGAATGGCTGTTTGTCTATATGTGATGGACTGGCTAAGGGGAAGAAAATGGATGGATATTAGCTCCAGCTAAACTTGTTGATGGCAACTGTGGGTTTCATCTATTACATGGGATTCATGTTTTGATCTAAATCACAGTAATAGAGAGTAGAAGACATTTACAGCAATCATTTCTTGTTCTGTGACACACAAATGTTTGCCTGTCATTATTGAACTGTTGATGTGTGACACTGTGAGCGATGCATTCATAACATTAATCTGCATATTTCTGAAATGTAGAAAAGTAAATGTGATGGGAAAATTTAAATTGAGTCCCTTGTGTGGGAGTAATAAAGTATTCTTACTCTTCTTATTCTTAATGATTGCCTCTTGAATAAATAAACTAATTTTTCCTCCTTTTTCTACTCGCAGTACTTGGTTATCATGGCCTTAAGGAGCTAAGAGAAGGAAGTTCTACTTTATCCTCAAGGGAGTTTGCACAGCAAAGCAGTGTGTGTGTATGTGTGGAGAGAGGGGTGGGGGGCCCAGGCAGACTGTGGACCAGGAAGGGGACGAGCTCAGCTGGAGCCAATGCAGCAGCAGCATCGACAGCCTGAGCTGGTGGAAGGAAGCCTTCCTGTGTTCGTGTTCCCCACTGAGCTTGTCTTCTATGCGGATGAGCAGACATCCCACAAGCAGGTGCTCACCCTCTACAACCCCTATGAGTTCGCCCTTAAATTTAAAGGTCAGTGGGCAGATATTTCAATGAAATCAATCTGGATGTTGGGACATGTCATAATTAGTATTGAACAATTCTAATTTTTTTCCTTGCTTTTCAGTGCTGTGCACAGCGCCAAACAAGTACACTGTGGTGGATGCCACTGGAGCAGTCAAACCGCAGTGTTGTGTTGACATGTGAGTCACTTGTGTGGGTAGGAGGCTTCTTTGCGTGCATATCACACCTGCACTTAAGGAGCAGAGGACACATGCATGAAACTTTGTGTGGGTTCATTACAAAATCATGTCACATACAAATACATGCATTGTTTTGGTCAGTGCACACAGTCCCTTATCTATTTGCTGCAGCAGTTTAGACTTGTTTGTTGGAGCACCACGAATGACTTTATGTTTATTTCAGAATTTGTTGGTGATGGTCTAATGGTACTGATCCATTGCATTTTTCATGTCTTTGCAGCGTAATCAGACACAGGGATGTGCGGCCATGTCACTATGGGGTGTACGACAAGTTCCGATTGCAGGTATCGGAGCAGAGCCAGCGGAAAGCTCTGGGACGCAAAGAGGTGACAGCCACGCTCCGTCCCTCAGCCTCGCAGGAGCCCGTCAGTCCCCGACCCCAAGATGAGGAACGCAGATTCAAAGAACAGCTAGCAGATGGCGAGTTCTTTGAACAGACTGCTTTTCAAGCAGGTAAGATGGAGCACTGTTAAGTTCTGGCCGTTAGATGGAGCCAAATACTCAACTGTCTCAGATAACAGAATATTTGGTATTGATGAATTATTCTTGCTCACCAATGTATTTGTGAAATTGTTCCCGTTTACCTCTTGTAACATTTAAATATTTGCAAGCCTAAGTGGTTGACATGTTTCAGGAACTCATCAGATGGCAAGAGCAAGGAGTTACACATAGCAAACAGGTTTGCTTCCTGTCTGTGAGACTAGATTGAGAGCTAGAAAAAGTGTGGAATAAATCTGCATTGAAATGAAAGCTGCTTGTTGTTCTCCTCATAATTACCTAGCTGTCTTGTCCTATCCACCGTATCCACATCATCAATTTGCTCATAGCAGTAAAAAAAAAAAGTGCATGTACTCCGGATTCCTGCCTCTTTCCATACTCGCCAAATCCCTTTTAGTTCTATGTGCCATCTTAAACCTCGGTTTTACTCAGATACACATGCGCAACGCAAGAGCACATGAGCAGCATTTCAGTATTTATGGGGATGTGTTTGCAAAGAGTTTCTTCTGCATTCATACACAAGATGGCAATAGAACAAAAACAAAAGAAAAGAAGCATAGGCCTGATGTTCCACTGTGATCCAAACTGACTATAAACATGAGTGTGGTGGAAGAAATCACTTGCAGACAGCTGCCTTGATGACCGATGTGGTTAGATCATATTCAATATAGACTGTACACACAGTGTGTTCACCCAGTAGTTCTCCACTGCACTTGCAGCTTGTGGCCTCGTTGGTGGACAAGACTGTGTGGTCTCAACCAAGTGCCCTCTTTGCACAGTCCCTTATGATGATATTTACATCACTCAGAACCTTGAGCATTTGCGGACTGGAAGTTACTATAGTAGTCTTAGCTGTGTCCTCAAAAAAAATCTTGCAAACACAGTTTGAAAAACAGAGAAAATGTGCGATAGATGAACATCGAAGACATTTCCTGTGAAAGGTATCTGGTGGTGGTTTCATTGTAAACCTTTCAAATGAGTACAATTTCTGCAGAAAATGAGAGTTGATCTCATTTTTATTGATGAAATGAAACCCAGTTAAAGAAACAATATTACAGGTAGTGCAATGACTCCTTGTACTGCTCACACCTGATATTCATTTTTTTACTTGTCAATACTGCACGAAACATCCAGTATAATATCATAAGAGCTTTAAATCACTTTCTTTCCCCATCACCTGTTATTAGTGACCCATCTGATGAAATGTGTGTTGTGTGTATAGAGAGCCGTCCTGTTACTGGAGGACCCAGTCTGTTGACTGTGCTGCTTGGCTTGGTGTGTGTCGCTGCCCTAATGCTCCCGACCCTGGGCGAGCAAGAATCTACTGTGCCTGTCTACCTCCACTTAAGTGTTAACAAGAAACTTGTAGCTGCTTATGTTCTTGGTGAGTTGGGAAGATTTACACAAACAAATGCAATTTTGGGTAAAACAAAACTAGGTTACCTTCAAAAAGTTCCTTCATCCTAACAAGCGTACTAATGACGCGAGTAAAGGTAATTTCCTGTGAGTTTATAGAGCCATAACTAAAGTCAAGTTACATCATATTCCTGTCGCATTTTATTGAGTCTGGGGTAAAAGTTCATTGCTACAATATAAAGGCCTATACCTTTTGAAACTACAGCATTCAAAACTACAAATATCCTCCTCCTAGTGGTCCTTGATAAGACATCAGGCAGTGACAGGATCATTCATTTTCATCCTCTGGGCTCAGGCTTGTCACATCCTGCCACATGCAATTCAGCCAGATTTTGACCTGAGTCAATCATGGCTTCCTAATTGCACTAAGCCACAAAATTTGTGTCACGTAAGCTTTGCGTTACTTTTTTTTTCAAACAACTTTAAATGAAGACGTACAGAACATGCAATACAAATGATTTTAGTGTAGTATCACAATTGTAAACTGCATGTTGTTGCATGTGATTCATCCGGTTGTTTCATTTTAGTGATTTTTTTTTCTTTTTTCAAGAAAAAAATGCCTCAAAGCTGCTGGCAGATTTTGGGGTTCGGAAGGTTAAAATCAGTAACACCTAATCTGTTTCCTGTCAAAATCGCTACTGTGAAAACACCTAACCTGGAGATTGTTAATCCTTCTTAGGTCTTCTTACAATGGTCATCCTTCGCACATGAAATGCCCCGAGCTGAGAGGATGCACAATCGCTTCGGAGACGAGAACACAGAATTGACACACCAGGGGCAGATTTATAAATGAGCAAGTCCAACTGACAGTAGGGGGATGGTAGTCCTGTCCACTTCGTCTTCTCTCCTGAAACACTCAGTACATTGTTGAATACTCATTTTAAAACCCACACAGCCGTGACGGTAAATGAACACAATAGAAAAGCAGATAGCAGTGACCCCTGGTGTGTAGGTCAACGGGATGTGATGTGAGAGGAGCTGTCCCAAAGCAGGACCTGTGAAGAAATATGAGTCCACTTGATGTGTCGTTTGGCCTCATACTCCTCCTGTTTCTATTGCCATAGTGCATTATGGTTAACGTAAGTGTGAAGGACTTTACATGCTGACTTGATACATGTATATAAGGTCATTCTAATGCTTGTCGGTATTCAATTGTAGTCTTCATTATATTGGATGTTTTTTAAGCATTATTAGTGTAGATTGAGAACTAAATGCTGTTATTTGCATGTGTGGACAGCTATCTGAATGAGTTTTTATTTTTTTCAAGAAGAATACTCAGACATCTAAATGTAAAGTAAGGGTTTTGTTTTCTGAACATGTTTCTCATACTATATCAATGCAAACATTTAATAAAGTATGAATACATTGGCCTGGTGTTATGTTCTTAATATCAGGCTATTTTGTAACCAATCCACATATTTGGTGGATTTGGCGAGAAGGATGAAGAGCAATGCAACAGCAATAAGGACAGTCTACTTTGGTGTACACACACACACACACCAACCAGAATATCTTGATGAATTGATTATTCTGTAAAATCAGAATTGGCCTTGCTCCAAAATACCATAGCAATCTGACCCTACTTTATAATAATGGTTACACTGATCACATACAATTACTTTACAAAGCTCTAAAATAAAATGGTGTACCTGTTTGTGTGCTCAAGTCAAGAAAACCCTCTATCAGAACATTAACACACACATCATACAGAAATAATTTATTTCATCTTGAAATGTGATATGGTGGCAATCACATAAACACAGGCAAATATGTTAACAGTTGACAGACCACAGACATTTCTAGTCATGCCCAAAACACTTGAGAAGTTGTTTAGAAAAAAATATTCGGGGGGGTGTCTTGACAGCAGGGTAAGCAGACTACTTCCATTTTCATAATTGGATGGATAAAACAAAAGAGACACTCAGTGATAACTGCAACCACACTTCTTTAAATTAAAAAAAAAAAAGCGCACAAGTCTATAAGATGATTTACAATCACTTCCTTCTTGTACGTAAAAGGGCCACAGAGCAATTAAGGGGTCCTGATAAGTAGAAAACAAAACAAAAAAAAGCCAATGCATGGTACAAGCTTGACTTCCTGTTACACACAGGCTTCATGTGACAGGACCGAGGATCCTGTGTAACCACAGACAACAGAAACAGCAGCAGCCCCTACTAACAAATTGACGGTGCCTTTTTGTCTTATTGCCGGCACCCAGTCAATAAGGTTCACGTTTACTGGAGATAGAAATCTATCACCATTCTATTCTTATATTTTTTTTCTTTATTATAAATAAAGAAAATTTGGCCACAGGAAACAAAAATGGCAGCAATATTATACCAACATCCTGACAAAACACAGGATCCAGAGGAGCTTTTAGTGTTGAAAGCCCAATTATGAGTCCACGCTCCACTGCAAGCTGCATTCATTGCTCACTTAGGGCAGATGGTTGATATCTTGACAAAAATGCAGCAGTTCAAAACTTGCAATAGTCTATCTGCTGAAAGCAACCTCTCTTACGGTACGACAGAAAGCAAATCTCCAGAGTTCTACCGCAGAAGTAGTTTGTGCCTTAGCAAAGGAACAGTGTGTAGCTCAACACTTACACTTGAATCCATCTCACAGCTTATTGCAAACTTTAAACTAAAGAGGATGAGGTTCATATGTACATAATTACAAAGCTGGGAAATAATAAGTTAAATATTTTCTTACAAACTCTCCAGACGCTGTGCACACAAAGGGCATGTGGACAAAATATTTCCAGCACTTAACAGGGAAAATATACACATCCAACTAGTCTTTCTTTGTCCAGTGCTTGATGTATCTTCTCTGTTGAGGGCAACTATCACACACTCTACTATCACTAGGAAGCTGAGCACCATCCAAGGATCGTCTATTAGCAGCTGTGCACAGCATTTCTTCACTCTCAGTGTCACTAGGGTTTACCCCTTCACCCTGAACTTACCCATAACTTTAAGCTTCCTTGTATCAAATTTATCTGGACCCTCCAAACACAAGCCACAACAAACGCTGATGAAGCAAACCTGGAATATTCCACTTTACTCTTCAGTGGAGGGTCTAAGAATAAACTCTGCAGCAGTCCCCTGTGTGAAGACTCTAACATTCACTTTGGAGACAAATCCTGGAGGGAAGCGAAGGGTGAGTTGCTGGACGAGGAGGGTGACACTCCATCCATCTTGCCTGGTGAGTCTGTGGAGGAGCTGATGCTGCTGAGGCTCCCGTCCAGTAAATCTGGAGAGTGGCTGACAGCAAAAGCTCAGTGAGACTGCAGGTACCACTTTGTGAGACCACTTTTGGAGATGTTTTAACGATGACATTTTTTCAATCGTAGAGGTCAGATCGTGTTTGATAACCATCAGCCTTGATATACATCTGTAATATTAGACTGGATTTTCACACAACTATACAATGGGATGAATGAATGGTAAATCTGTCCCGATTTTTAAAAAACAACTCTAATCCTGTTGTCACATTCAATGCCAGAAAGGCTTGACAGGGCTTATCATTTCATAGAGTGACATGAATACTCAAATTGTACACCACCGTCATTTATTCCCTTATTTCCTGCATAATTTGGAGTATAATCTGGTTTCAGAATTGTCTCTTGTGTTTTGAAGCCTGTTCACAAAGACTGGCAAACCTGGGAAACACCCGTGTTGAATTCTGTACGTGTTGTCTGTCACTTGTGATGAGAAAGTCCCCCACAAAATACCAATATTTCAGTAACACGTGACTCATGTATGTTAGTCTTGTGCAGGTCCTGCATCACTGTGGGCTACTCATGGATCCCAGATGATCCAACGTAAGCAGATGCACTCTTCAATCTTAAGAGTGCATCAGAGATGGGGGCGGCGTGTCAGGATGACACACAGACCTTTAGACAGAGACTTAACAGGTATAACTGATACTGTTTACAAGGACAGGTCCTGCATTCTTATTTGAGTAAGGGACTCGTGGTAATTGCTGTATACTGTTATATCTCAATTTGTAAAAGTTTCAGATATGTTTTACAGATATCCAATATGCAGATAAATTACAAGTGATTTTGATGGAAAATCATATTGCTCACTCTCTTCTACAATATGCCTGATTGTGTGAATTCCCAGATGTAACTGAATTTAAATGCCTCTCAAGATATAATCGAGCTGCTTGGTTCTTATGACAATCTTACCAGGAACTGAGATCAGACAGGTTGGACACGTCAGAGGACAGTATGGTGGTGGTGCCCTGAAAGAGCCTCTTAGGCTGACTCTCTGTCTCCATGTCTCCTGCACAATAAAGACATTTTCAAATCTGTCAACACACTGATGCACAGATCAATCGACTGATGGATGAAATTGGTACTTGTAGCAATCCTAACAGGAGTGTTTTATATACTCACAACAGACATCAAATCAAGCATGACTAGTTTATTTAGCCCACCATGGGGACACAAACCCGAGGAACATGAAGAACCATTTCATATTTCTACAAAGATGTCCACCTTTAGTCTGAACCTTCCATCTTTACATTAACTACCCTTTCTGGTAGAGTTTATGTAAATCAGGGATTATAATTCTACCAGCACAAAGTAAGTAAGGAAGTGGCAGTTTTTCACAGAATGTTAAGTACCTCACCTTTGCGTTTTATTGGCCCGAGTTTACTGGCTCTGATGCAGTTGATGGGGCTTTGACTCCGTCGGCTGAAGAGCATAGAAAAAAAATACACATTATCAAAATTTCTGAAAAAACTTGGACGCTTTGCTAGAAGCATGTAATTTACAATAGCTCAACTACAGAAGGCAGAAGTCGCCAAGGCAGTTAAGCAACTCTGCGGTGGCAGAGCTCCAGGAGTGGATGAGATCCGCCCTGGGTATCTCAAGGCTCTGGATGTTGTGGGGCTGTCTTGGCTGACACGTCTCTGCAACATTGTGTGGACATTGGGGGCAGTGCCTTTGGAGTGACAAACCAGGGTGGTAGTTCCCATTTTTTAGAAAGAGGATGAGAGGGTGTGTTCCAACTATTGGGGGATCACACTCCTCAGCCTCCCTGGAAAGGTCTACGCCAGGGTACTGGAGAGGAGGGTCATGGCGATAGTCGAACCTCAGATTGAGGTTGATCCCGGCCGTGGAACCGTGGATCAGCTCTTCACCCTCACTAGGGTGCTGGAAGGGGCATGGGAGTTTGCCAACCAGTCCAAATGTGTTTTGTGGATCTGGAGAAGGCTTATGACTGTGTTCCCAGGCGCACCCTGTGGGGAGTATTCCGGGAGTTTGGGTGGGAGGCCCCTTAAAAAGAGGTCAGTCTTTCTACCGGAGGAGCGAGAGTCTGGTCCATGTTGCCGACAGTAAGTCAGACTTGTTCCCGGTGGATTTCACCAAGGATGCCCTTTGTCACCGGTTCTGTGGCATGTGGATGTCGTCTCTGCTTTTTGAGGATGATGTGTTCCTCTTAGCTCCTTCAGGCCACGACCTCCAGCTCTTGCTGGGACAGTTCACAGCCGAATATGAAGCAGCTGGGATGACAATCAGCAACTCCAAGTCTGAGGCCATGGTCCTCAGCTGGAAAAGGGTGGTTTGTCCACTTCAGGTCATGGGGGAGGTCCTGCCTCTGGTGGAGGAGTTAAAGTATCTCGGGGTCTTCTTCACAAGCGAGGGTTGGATGGAGCGGGAGATTGGCAGGTGGATTGGGGCAGCAAATGCTTAGTGATGCAGGTGCTAAACCAGTCCATTGTGGTGAAGAGGGAGCTTAGCCAAAGGTGAAGCTCTCGATTTACCCGTCAACGTTCCAAACCTCACCCATGGTAACAAGCTTTGGGTAATGACCGAAAGAACAACATTGCGAATACAAGCGGCTGAAATGAGTTTCCTCCGCAGGGTGGCTGGGCTCTCCCTTAGAGACAGGGTGAGAAGCTCAGTCATTTGGGAGGTGCTCAGAGTAGAGCTGCTGCTCCTCCATTTTCAAGAGGACTCAGTTGAGGTGGTTTGAGCATCTGATGAGGATACCTCCAGGACGCCTCCTTTGGGAGGTGTTCCAGGCATGCCCAACCGGGATGAGGCCTCGAGGCTGACCCAGGACACGCTGGATGGATTATATCTCTCGGCTGGCCTGGGAATGCCTCGGGATTCCCCCTGGAAGAGCTGGTGGATGTGGCTGGGGAGAGGACAGTCTGGACTTCCTTGCTGAGGCTGCTGCCCCCGCACCCCGGATCAACCGGATAAGCAGAGGACGACGACGACCTACTTTCACCATTGAACAAAAGAATTTTATTGTCAATGAAGACGCATGGATTGCATTTTTCTTGACTGATTTGAATTTACGATTTCCTTTTTAGTAGGACCTGCTGTTTGTTTTTTGCTGATTCTGATATTTGTCTTAAGAACTATCCTTTTCAGAATTTAAAGACAAATTTCAACTTTTCTTCGATGGAAAATTTGATTTCCAAAATTACAAAAAAAGTAACTCTTACAGTTTCCCCCAAATTGCACAAGGTTACTAGAACCTTTTTTATTTTAACAACTCTCAAAATAAATTAAAAATAAAAGTACTCTCCTACGGGGAAGACTGAAAAATGACGTCTACTGAAAATTTGTTGTATATCCAGCTGTGTCTGACAAGTCTTCCACTTATCAAATAAAAGCAGATGAATGCAGCAGCCACTGAAGGTAAGGAGAGACTGCAGGCTTGACGGCTTTCCATTTGATAGCGTCCTCAAACTGGCCAGGCTCACCTGGCTGATAAGAGTTTCAGGTGTCTGATTAGGTTTGTCATTTGGGATGTTTTCCTTGTGGCTCCTCACGGAATGTTTTGGCCTCACATGTTTTGAACCATCATGTTGGTGTCATGTTCACAGAGCTGCAATTTCCAGCTGCCCCCTGAGCTTTGTTACCTTACTCAAAATCAGCTGATTTGGATGTCGCCCCTTGATTTATGCGTTTCTATCAGTTTCTCTTCAAGTACATGTTTATATTGTGTCCATTTTCGGTCTGATTTTGTGATCCGGAGCCTGCACATGGTGTTTGATTTTGGAACTTGACTGGACATACAACGCCATTCGTGTGAAAAGACATGACCACCACATGGCCGGTTTCTGGTCATGCTGGAAACTGGCCAATTCCCGGTCGAGTAATTGGTGCATACCTGATTTTTAAACAACAGAACATTAATATGGAACATCTGTAAACATTATGTCAATATCTACTTCTGTTCTTATGTGTAAATGTAATTTAATTAAACATTTAATTAATGATGATGTTCTTTGTAAAATCAGGTGACATGTGTCGTCACAATACACACACACAATCACAAACCTGCAGTGAGTCAATTTTTGACGGGTGCGGCATCAATTTGCCCAAAGCAGAACACGCAGATGGCATAGTATATCGGCTCAATTTTCAAAATAAAACACCATGTGCAGACTCTTTATTACCAAAACTGTAAAAGACACAACACAACCACAAATGCTACATTAACATGATAGAAACACAAACACCAAGGGACAATCATCAACAGTGACTGAGCAAGTTTAGAAAATCAGACCAGCAGAATTGGACAGGTCTTTCATTATGCTGCTGGATATTTCTACTGCATGGTGTACAAAGGTAAACACTGGTGCAGCCAGAAGGCAGCAGAGTCATCATCCTCCATGAATAAGCATTTCTTCCATTGGAAGAAATAATGAGTCATATCTCTAAAGCTGCTTTTACTGCCCACACACAGCTAACTGTAGCTTAATATTAGTCTGTTGCCAGACAGTGACACTAAGCACCTTGGCCCGATAGCCACCCATCTACTATTACTAGAATTAGCTAACCCTTGTTCCCAGTTAGCGCAGTGACTGGATAGCCTCCATACTAGCATCTGTCAACTAATATTTGCTTTGCAATTTTAACCGTGGTGCAGTCGAAGCATAGGGTTCTTGTAACATACAAAGCCCTTCACAATCAGGCACCTTCATATCTGACAGAGCTCATCCTTTACGCCCAGAATGCAGGCTTAGTTGCGGTTACTAGAGTCTCCAAAAGTAGAGCGGGAGACAGAGCCTTCAGTTATCAGGCTCCTGTGGAACCATCTCCCAGTTTTCATTCCAGAAACCAGACACCCTCATTTGGTTTAAGAGTAGACTTCAGAATTTTCCTCTTTGATAAAGCTTACAGATAGGGCTGGCTTAGGCTAGCTTTTAGTTCTGCTGCTAAAAGGCTTTAACAGCCAGGGGATCTCCCATGATGCACTGAGTACCTTTCTCCTCCTCTCTGTCCTTCCATTCATACCCTATACATGTTCGTCACCAACGTGACTTCTTCCCTGGAGTCTTTGTTCTTTGACACCTCCAAGTCCCCTTATTGACGCTGCTGCCGAAGGGGGCTGCAGACCTGAAGAGTTTAAGGCTGCCATTCTTAGTATCAGTATAAGTATTCATATTCGTATTCTCAGTAATGCACTAACATTAACATCAGCATGGTTTTTGTATTAGCATCAGTGCTAGCACTTTAATTCTCATATTACACTGAAGTTGACCGCTTAAGTAGCTGGTAGATATTATACGTAGGAGCTCTTTACTATTCTTGATGTTGTTGATATTGTTTGTATCCCTGTCCCTTCTCCCTCTGTCTCTCTCCTTCCTTCTTGATCACGTTCCCCATCTGTCACCCCCCTTTCCCTCTTCCTTTGTCCCTGTGCCTCTTTCCTTATCTGTCTTTTTCTCTCCTCTCTTTCTCCCTAATCAAACAAATGATGGCCGTTCCTATTGAGCGCTGGTGTGCTCAACATTGCTGCCTGGAAGGTTTTTGTCGCCAGGATCACAAGATGTGCTTCCCAATGGAGAATCGTTGGTTGTAAATTAATTGCAAAAGTGCAGTACTAGACCTACTCAGCTTGTGTGTCATGAGATAACTTTTGTAGTGATTTGGCACAACACAAATAAAACTGACCTGACTGACTGTTCCATTGTTCAATGTTACTTTTCTTCAGAACACCATACCTTATGGTGAAGGTATGACAGCAAATTTAAGTGGTAACAACACCATTACATTTTCAAAACACAGTATGCAGGCTCTACTGTACACCTAGAAAGGACACAAGTCATCACGCAGCGCTGTAGCTCACCTGAACCGTCGTGTGGGACTTGGTATAGGACTTGGGGTTAGCCCATTGCTGCTCACAAGGATTTGTAGTGAAGGAGAGAAACACTGCTGCTTGCAGGAAAGGAAATAATAAATACACAGATACAAAACATTAATGAAGCTAATGCACTCTTTCTTTCAAAAAATGTATTATCCATTATTCAATGACAAAGATTCTCATTCTTTCAACAGTCTAATAATATATCATGGGGCAGTGTTTCTAAACCCTTGACCATGGGCCCTGCCTGATTATTATTATAACACTTTCCCTGCTCAAACACACCTTGGGCCTGAATAGCAAAGCAGCACACATGATGGTACATTTCCAGTGGCTATGTGTACATAAACACCAATATTCCACCATTATTTAGAATCATGTTAAAAGCATACTGGAGTTGGATTTTTGCAATTTGGCCTTTTCTGAATTTAGTATGTCCCTGATAATGGCATGTGAGAAATTCAAGGGCTTATGAGCTTTTTCTGACATGTATACTGCATATTCAGAATATTCATCTCTAATCTGGGTTTTTATGGCAATTACAACTTTGTGGCATGTGGCCTCTTGCATACTCGAGGTTTAATATGTGAATGTGCCAGCTTAATGCTTCCTACCCAATAGGTGTAAACCTCTCGTCTAACTTTCTGAAATACATTCAGCCTCATCAATCATTAAACATGTGCATGGCAAAGTCTAGAAACACAATAACATATAGTCATGAAACATGGTTAACTAGTCCGCCTTTTTCCCATGGGATTAACAGAAAACACTTCATACTAGGATATATGTTATGAAGATATGAAGTGACCTATTCATGGAAATAAGATTTTGTCAACATTGCACATCCCTGCTACTCAGTGACCATCGCCAATCCTGAAAGAGCCCATGGATCTTTTGGAACTGTATGGCTTGTGAATAGAAAGGGTTTTTTTGGAAATAGTGAAGTGTTTGGCTTTCCCCAGTAAGCAAATATATAAAAAATGTTGGAGTTTCTCCTCCTCCTCCTCTTCGCTTTTGAACCATTGATTCATTAGAACACAGCTGTGATTATAGTCAGATTGGTTCACCATTCAATTGCACACACTGTAATTATTTCCCAACTTTCCTTCCTGCCTTTGGCTTCAGTTAGTGTTGCATACAGCCTGCTGTATTATCAATTTGTACTGTTTAAATTTGTTACAGAATATGACTTTTTTGACATGAGGGGAGTATGCTTCCCCATGTTTGCAAATGGTCATATTGTTCCAACACCCCCCCCCCCCCCTTTACATGACGCTTAACTGAGATCGGGGCTGTAGGATATGTTGACCCTGCAGTAGCTGAAAAACAGCCTTTCATTATAATCAGGCAAGCAGGGAAGCCTCTAACCTGCAGGGGAGTGTGTAGCTGAGCTGCACTGCTATAGATGTTGGCAGACAATTCACTTGTCATTCACTGTGTAAACTGTAACCTCCTCTTCTTTTTTCCATTTTCTTTTCCAAATATCTGCATCAAACATCTCACTGAAAAAACTGATGTCAGCTATCATTTCTATTCACACTGACTTAGCAAGAAGAATATGATAAGGGACAGATATTAATGGAGCTCTAGCAAACCTGTGAATCAGCTTTAAATACAGCAAGAGATCCCTGGAATTTGTTTTTTCAATGGCTAATGTATTGCATCATGCAGGCTTCCACACGGCTTTCCCTTTCAATAATCTGATTCCAAGTGAATGAGTAAATTAAGCTTACTGCAAACCATAAAGATGGTTTCCCTGTTCACCTTCAACTGGTTCAGTCTGATCAGCTTAAGTGTACGCAAATAAACTGAGGTTAGATATACCTTTTTTCCTATTCCTCTGGTCGGGGATGGTGCGGGGGACACAGGCACAAAGTCAATGCGCTTTGGAGATGACGATGCAGATTTCTCCAAGTCATTATCACTCTAAAAAACACATTACCAAAGCATTTCACATCTTTCCTTTCACGTTCCCATTTACACTTGGCATTAAAACTCATTTTTGTGCAATCAAATTAAAATTAGATAGTGTTTAGCCTGGTGTCTTTGATCTGCATACTGTGCAAAGAGTGAAGAAAACTCTAATAGAGTCTTGAGGCTGTGGTCACCAACTACACCAAAACAGTTAGTTCACCAACTCTCAAGCACATTATCCCTTATAATCCATGTCTTCTTTATCTTGCTGTATATTCAGAAAACCACTGCCACATTGATTTGATCATAAAACAAATTAACTACAACACTTCCCATTCGATGGTCATTCATGGTTGTGCAGAGCTTGACGAGCAGGCTCATTCTTTTGAACCAACTCACTTGCACTCATCCGTGCTCATACATGATGGTAATGAACTGGAAGTGTTACCGTCAATTAGGTTTCAGCACAAATCAAAGCGTTAAAAGATTACTGAGCATATGACTGGATAAGGAAGAAATGGCGATAAGCTTGAAAGGTAGTACACTGATTGTTTTGGACAGTTTTGCTGTTAGCATTTGGTGGGCATAGGGCACCATTAGCTTAAAGCTTTCAGTATGCTGGTGACACAGCAGTGAAAAAATGCCATGGTGAGCTCCAGACACCTGTTTAAGAGCACTTGAAAGGCAAGAGAAACTTTTTGGGTGACATGCCACTTTAAAATGTGTAACTGTCATCAGGTTCAATCACATTCCGATATAAACTTGATACAAGATGCATTTAATACAAAGTATGTTGTCACTTTCTCCGTGCTATGAAGGGAGTCGCAGAAGTTTCTGGCTTCACCAAGAAAGCAATTTCATATAATATTTATATCTCATGTAGACCAGCCTTTTGGATGATAATCAACCGAGGACATTGCATTATTCTGCCTTAGTTAAAAGTGCACAGTGTTCTTGCCTGACGTCACGTCTGTTGATGTTTATTGTAAATACCAAACAAAAATAGATCAAGCTTGCCCCTCCCCCCATATTTCTGTAAATGCCATGAATGCGCATCGACAAAGAAAGTGGATCGATGCTGTGCTAACATTGCTAAGATCAGTGAGCAAACTCCAAATGTTCGTGAGTAAATTTATATTAAGTCTTTATACAATATCTTTACGATATTGGGTTATGAGTTACCGTTGATGTATTGAAAATTATTTTGTGAGCTTATGCAAAAAAGACACTTTGTGTAGAATTCGTCCTTCCTGGAACTGATGCAAGTGCTAGCTAGGACCTACAGAGACAGCTAGGAATAAAAAACTACTACATTGAAAAATGGCTTAGGAGTGTCATACACCCTTTTCACTGTGAAAAACGTGGGTCAACGCAGGTTTTTGGAACTCTGCTTATTCCCCAACGTATGCATGCGCACGAACACCCATCCCCAACCATCTTGTCGGTGACTGGCTAGAACGTGGTGTGTTATGTTTCTGTGCACATCCTGTGCACAGTGTTTGTTTGCCATTTGTGAGCCCTGTGTTGTCTCCAGAGGACTTTTTCATAGTGTATTCAGGGAGCAGGTAGCTAGCGGATCAAGGGGAGACGCCTCCGATTTGAGCCAAAAATGAAATTGTGCTGAAACCAAGCAACAGGACTTAGTCCACCTTGATGCTAAGAGTTTTGCCACCTGATTCAAAGTATCCTCCTGAGTTTCGGAAAATGAAGAAAACTGAGCTGTGAGCAGCTATCAAGTATCTGCATATCAAAAACATGTCAGCCAGGTAAATTCATGAAGAGACATCCACAACATCGGGAGACAGTGTCCCTTCCTACAGTATAGTGAAGGAGTGATGTGCTGGTTTCATGTGGGCTAGTAGCAGCACAGAAAATGACTGCTGTCCTAGTTAACCACGTGAGATGGCCACACTTTGAATCAAGTGGCAAAACTTCTTAGCCTACCCCTGACAGAATAATGAGATATACTCAAGTTGTAGGGCTGTAATCTCCCAGTCCACTGGTTGACTTATTAGTCAATACTTTCTGGATCGACCAAAATTCTGATTGGTCGATTTTTTTTTTGCCACGTTAATTTCATCAGGAGGAAAGTACCAAGTGCTAATGGGGGTGTTTTCAAAGCACCCCTGTTTCACAGATAACAATCTATTGTTGAACACCCCCCTTGTTTTTGCTATTTTGGACTCGCCCGACCCGCTAGAGACAGACAGACTGAAGAGTACTAGAAGGCCCATGTCTGGTGGTTTGATGAATGTCTGTTTAGTTTTGACAGTTTCATTTCAAGTCAGTCCTCGTCCACCATGTCAAAGACGTCTGCAGCGGGGCAGCATTTCATGAAAACAGATCATGGAAAAAAAGTCGAATGCAAAGTTTGCCAACAACAGTTTTCATGTCACAGCTCCACTACAAACACGACGTATCACCTAGAAACGGTGAGCTAACGTGTCCACCTTAGGTTGCCCCGTCAGTTTTGAGTATATGAACATATCAGAATTGACACTTCAATGTTTTAGTCGAATAATTGTTTTTGTTTTAATTGTAAAAATTCTTACCGTGGACTTGCCTTTTGTGTTTGAGAGTCAAGTTTTAAGTTAAAAGTCTATTTGTGTCTCAGCCGCGATGCTGAGCTCCTCTGTTCAGTCTGGCTCTGTCAGGACCAATGATGGCGTCGGTCAGTTATTATAACCTGACAGAAACAATTGTCTCAATATTCCTCAGCAGGTTTTGTGCTGATAGTTGACACAGAAGAGTTTTCATACATAAAATTAGTGGATTTTTAGTCGAAATTTGAGGGCTTCAGTCGACCAAGAATTTCTTTGGTTGATTACAGCCCTACTCAGTTCATCTTCCAAAACGTTGGTCTCCATGAGACAGAAAAGGTCTTAGGGATATGAAGTTGTTTCTGGGTGAGGCCGAAAACCTCTGCAACACTCCTCATAATATTCAATGAGGTCGTAAAAGTCATCAAAGTCATGAATGTCGGAGTATTATACTACCAACTCAGCCTGACCTTGAGAGACTGGTGGCCCTGTTAACTCCCAAATGGTAACTACTCTAGCATGTTTTAACCTGTCCACTCTATATAAATAGAGCGACAATGGCCAACGGCCAAAACATGCAATAAGGCAGTACAGTACCTTAACGATACATTTCCAGGGAATGGAGCAAAAGAACAACACTTTGGGAAAGTGACGAGTTGTAACAAAGAGTCTCTCTTTACCAGACTGAGACTTTCTTCCCATGACTGACTCATTTGCATAGCTGCTTGGACTTCCCTGTGAGGACAAGAGCAGACAACAAGAAATAAGTTATCAGCCACCAGAATTATCATCCTACTATAGAAAAAAGTTGTGACATTCATCCATCCAGTGCTTTCATTAATACAAAACTTACCGTTCATGAGCAGTTTCTCTGTTCATTACATCTACACCTTCCTCCTGTCAAAGCAAACGAGGGTTCATGGTTACAAGTCTTACCCAAGTCATCTCATCTTTTTCTTGGTCATGCTTTCAACAGATATTGGTCATGTTTTTAATATATCAGAATATTTCAAGCTTAGCCAAATTCTTCTTTGGTAATTGTTTTCTTTTTTGATGAGGAAACCGTGGACACAAAAAAAGCCTTTTTGAAATTCAGGATGTTTGCATCTGGTTTTTAGTAGGTACATAAAGTAAACATTATGATGACTAGAGAATTCGGCATCTTGAGGCATGTGCTGTCGACCAATGCAGTTCTAAGAACTGCATGTCAGAAAAAATCCAATATTGTGCATTCTTGCCTTTCTTGTATGTATTCTTCAAGAACTATAATTCATCTGATATATACATTATCCCACCTCTATTACAGCAGCTCATAGTTGCTCAAAACTTACTTGTTTCACATTTCATGTGTGGAAATGACATTTCTGTTGGAGTCTAATACTACCGGTTGATCATCTCCATAAGACAAATAGCCATGTGAACACCAAAATGTGTGAAGCTAGCTCAGTAGAAGACTCCATCCATCCATATGGCTTCAGAGGGAGACGACTGAATGTCATGCTCAAATATCCACTTGGAATATTACCAAACACTGAAAAAGCACTGGTGTTGCTTGTTCTTACTTGTTTTATCTGATGAAGCCTGGTGCTGGGGACACGGATGGGCGATGAAGGGACCTGTAAATGCAGAGGACACTCAGCAAAGGCCAACCCTAAGACAAACACTTTGGAGGACAGGTTTCACTTCTGTGCTGTACCATGCTGGGCCTGTTGACAACTGTAGTGCTATTTCTTCGGCTGCGCAGGACTTCTCTCTGGAACACTTGTGAGTGATCACTGAGATGGCAAATTCACAAAGCAAATCATGTGTGTTAACTGGGAGATTCCACACAGGAGACTATTGCAATGTGGTGTTTAAAGCAAAAAAAGAGGAAAATATACAATGAAACACTTTACAAAAAGACATTGTGACTGTGTATTATTGTAGAACCTTAAGCCATTTATCATGGGTGCACTGTTGGATCTCCTCAAGTGTCCATCAGTCTGAGGTAAGGAAGATGGTATGTCCAGGTCGAGCTCCATCTTTTCTTGTGGCATGACTCCTGAATTGTTCATTTTGCTGCAAGCTACCAGCTGCTAGACTGTGAGCACTTAATGAAACTAACACGGTAAACCCAGAGCTGTTACATTGCTGCTCTCCCAAATTTTATAACTTTACATGTTTGAGCAGGAACCTTCAAACCAGCTACATAAAACGGCTATTTCAATGTAGTTGACTCCCTGCAATTTGCAAGGCCCTCTCTTCTGCGCAACTCTAACGATGAATAAACCGTTGATAAAGACGGCTTTGTCAATAAAGTTCGTCACATTACACTTAAAGACGACCTGTGCTAACGTTAGATGCACTCACCAACTTTCTGATGGATAGTTAGCATGCCGAAGCTACACGCTGCACAATGCTCACTAACTGCTCGCTACTGAGCCGACAGTCTGCTGCTTCAAGTCAGCAATGGGTGATAAATAAAATGCTTTACCGCTGCATGTTCGTGAGTTTAACGAACGTCAGCAAAATGCCAATATGTAGCTTTGACTTAATAAAACTCCGCCTCGAGTTAAATGATCATTATTGTTGACTGGTTCTCATACCGCGGGCGAATACAGCTTAGCTAGCTAAGGTACGCTAGTGTGTTAGGCTTCTTAGTGACCGCCAGCAGCTCAGCAGACAAGCCGGGGAGGCTAGCTATGCTAGCATGAATACCAACAGCTACAATTGTATGACCAAAGAGGCCGGTCACTGGCTAAGTGAAACCTTCCCGTCCGCCATACCGATGGTGACGAGAACGCACATGTGCAAATCACAGTCCACTACTTATCATGTAAATACTATACGCTTTATGGTCTCCTTTTCCCGTGTCTGTTAGTCGACGCCAAAAAAATAAACTGACTCTCCAGATGTTCACACCAAGCAGAAGCTAAGCTGCTACAAGCTAACATCACGCCCCTTTAAGACCAACAAACCTGCCCTATCAAACCGCTTCATTTCCCAGCGTGCTTCAGAACATCGAACTAACCTGGCTCTTCTGCTTGAGATGCTTCAAGTGGCGGTACTTCTCAAGTTTATATTTTTATATCGAAACAAACGCACATAGAATTACTTTACCCAACACAAACATACCGAGGCAAGTCATCCCATGATCATGAGGGTAGTATTGCCTCAGCTTTCCTCCAATGTCAATTCTTCGTTACACAGCCGCTGCCAGCCATAGAAATCTGATAGTTTTCTTACGTTTTGATCGCACATGTTCACCAATCCCAATCCAAGCACAGGAATGGACAGGATATAGGACACAAAGCTTGTAGTAAAAGCCAGGAGTCGACAGAGAGGTGAAAACATTTTTATATTGCAAAATTCAACTGATAATTGATCATAACAATGGTACAATTCCATAAGCATTTAATGGTGTAAAAAAAAAAAAGCTGAATTTTTTTATATAAGTCTTCCTACACATGAATTGTTTCAAATATGTTGATTATTTTTTTTTAAACTCAGCTTGACTTTACAGAACTTGTGCATGATCTTCAGCTTTAACAGGGATCATCAAACTGAAAGCCATGAGCTGAAAAAATAACCATCATTCACTCATAAACATGTTATTTCATCTTCATAGGGACAGCCACCAACATGTTATACAGTTTATCTTCTGAAAGATGAATGAAACAAAACAGAAACAAAAAAAGTTATGTCCCAAAATATACATAAAGACTTATAGGAAATGTTATATTCTCATAAAGTGTGCCTATAGAACAGCTTTTGGTGGCTCAGGGGCAAAGAAGAATGAGGAAAAACAGTGTTCTATAAAATAGGAGGCTGTGAAATGTTTAAAATATCATAGGAGCACAATTGTGTAACTGTGATTCAGGTGTACGGTATTGTCATAAATAGTACTCTAGGGAGTGAAAATGATTCATCAGACCAAGAAAGCATTATGCACTGCATGCACAGTTATTACTTGCCTTGGATTTATTTTACTTTTATATTCTCAGGTGTTTTGTAACATATTAGCACCTTCCCAAAAACTGTTGGCCAAATGTTCCATTTAGTTTAGTTCCTTAATAATGTAGTTTTCTCAGGTGTGGCATCCATCTGACAAACATTTGATGACTTTTGACCCCTTAACGCTCTTCTGTTGGCATATTCTATCTGAGGCTATGAAGCTGCACACCATCATCAAGTGTTGATCACTACACCCTCATCCAAAAAACTGTATATCACCTGAAAGCGATCAAACAAGTTTTAAAGTTAATATGGTCAAAATTTTGAAAATGTGCACAGAGATGAGACTTTGATCATGATTGTGCACACATTGTTCCAACAACATGGCTTCAGGCTCTAGAACTTAGATGCTGTTGTATCAAATTCTGTGTCCTGTCGCTGCCACTTGTGCCAGCGACAGGACACACAACCGCAACAAAACCATCACAATTATCGCTAAAGCAGTGTATCCTCAGGGGACCCTGAGCAGGCTGTAGACTGTACATGACAGATATAGGATGACATAGAATATAAAAAAGCCTAAAAGGAGAGCTGTAGTCATACATGCAACATTCCAGTGAGGTGCTCTTCAGGCCTTGTACTTCTCCTTCCCTGTTTCACTAATGACGCAGATATGCTGGAACAGAAAAGGACTGATGAGTATTGCAGCTACGTACAAATGTTCATTAGTCATGAGGTCTGATTCACAGGTTCTACCTGTGAAAATGATTAATTATCCCTCTACAATGCTTACATTTAGGTCTCTAAAGTACTCGTTGTAGTCTAGTGCGTATCCCACCACAAATTTGTCAGGAACCTCAAATCCTACAACTGAAATAAAGAAGAGAATAGATGACAACATAACATTAAGGGACGCAACGTTAACAGCATACAGGATAATCCACTGATCAAAAAACTGTCTTCAACTCACAGTCCGGCCGGTATCCAACACTTCTTGGTGTCCGCTTCACCAACAAACTGAGAAACAGAGGTGGACAACAAATGCAATGTGTGACAAATTACTCGTCTGAGAAAGCTTTTGAACCACGCCCAACACATTTTTTTTATTCAGGTCACACAAGTTCAGGGTTATTCTTCAACAAGGAATATCAGCAGTTTGTACTTGGAAGACAGCAGTGACAGGGGTCAGTTACCTTGCTACTTTAACCATTTTGGGATTATACTGTTTGAGGAGCTGCAATAATGTCTTCATTGTCTTCCCTGTGTCGATAATATCCTGGTAACACAGTGTGAGAGAAACTCATAGTTTGGATACTTAACTAAGACATTGGCAATGACGACAGGAAAAAAAAAAGTAGAAGAAAAAAGTTCCTACATACCTCCACAATCAAGACATTCTGTTTAAAAAGAAAACAATTATTTGATTACAAAACAGCTAGAACTGCGATGAATCTGTATTGTTTGTCTCTCTGCATGCATGACTCAACTATATCAACGACTTGTCCAGACAACATCAAACTTGAAGAAGTGCAGTGTTAACTTTGACGTCTAGGGTCTAAGGACTGACAGTCAGAATCACTGAGATGAGACAAAAGGACCCTGCTCGTCACACAGCCAAGTCATGGCATCAGTGGTGAGGAGTTTGACTACTGACAGTAACACTCAGGTTACCTGTAACACCCACTTCTGCTCTTACCTTGCCTGTCAATGTCGACAAGTCATCCCCTCCAATAACTTTGATTTCTCCTGTTGACTGGTCATTCTGTGAGCACAACAATGAAGGGGATGTTATATACTGGAGAGGGTTTCACACTTTTAAATGAATAATGGAAATTACGCAATATACTTTTGATACAAGACATTAAGCAGAATATCTTTGTACAAAAAAAGCTTTTAAGCCCAAAGTAAATAAACTGATGTCATAAAGGGGATGGTTTGATAACAAAGAGGAGAATCAAATCGGTCAAGAATTTACTGCAAATTTCTAAGAAAACTAGCTAAGTTACGTGAGTTATAGGAATATTAAAAAGCAAAATGTGCCTTTTGGCTTCTCTTAAATTTGGTCCCGATCAAAGCTAACATTGAAGCGCATCAATTAGTTGAGGTTCACATTCAGAATGTAAAATCCTGATTGTTTCTGTGCTCGTTACCCGAAGATCTCAGTTGCCACTGTCACGTTCATCGGTCATGTCTCAGCAGTGTTTTCTTGCCCTCACATTCACACTTAATGTTCACTAAACGAATTCACAAAAACTGTTTTAATTTCATGTAAGAGCAGTACTTTTTTTTTTAATAGCAAAAATTAGGAAGAATTGCAATATTTTTGTTGTTCAAGAATAAAATTAATGGTTTATCCACCATCAGTGATTGTCCCTGTCTTTGTTTATTTTTCGATTCCTGAATGTTTGTTTGCTTTAAGGAAGAAGCTGCTCCCAGCTGATGAATGCTATCAAGCAACTTTTCTTGAAGTTTAGTTTCTTGTGGACGTTTATGTTGTGAATACATGTTCAATCTGAAATATGTGCACTTCAGAAAGAGTGCATAGAGGCAGAATCAATGAAGACAGTAGCTGTTCTTTTGAGCGCAGCAATTTTGTGTTGCATTTGTTTTAATTTATATTTTGTCAAAGTCATGTCAGCCACTGAAAATCCCGAAACAACGGACTACTAATTGAAACGTGTGATTAATTACACAGTAGCTCTTGAGACGAATGAAGTCAACTGTCATCGGGATGGAGCGGTCACTGTTCCTGTTCAGAGCCTTGATGTAGTCCAGCAAATCTGCAAAGAACTTGTAGCCCCCTTTGAGCACACAGAGGGCAACAATATGGTGCCCCCCCATTTCCTTCATAATCTCTCTGGCCAGCCTCTCTGTTCTGGAATCACGTGGGGAGAGAGAGAGGGAAGGGTCAGCAAAGTTTTCTGCCTCAGTCAGCAATAGTTTACATTTCCTCTGATAGTGTCAGCAGGCATTCTGCCATTTCTAAAGCACTCTCCCTGTCCAAACCAGGACGAATCTCATAAGACTCTAAGTGTTACTTTCATGAATTTTAAATTTGAAAACGGAAGTATTCATGAGACAATCAAAATAATATCCCACAGACACAATTGATAAGTAAGTGTTACATATAAATAAAATAGTAATAATAATTACAATAAAAAATGTGATTAAAATAAAACAGACTTCAAAATGGGGTGGCACGGTGGTGCAGTGGTCAGCACTGTTGCCTCACTGCAGGAAGGTTCCAGGTTCGAGTCCCAGCTCCATCACAGGATCTTTCTGTGTGAGTCTCCATGTTCTCCCTGTTCCTGCGTGGGTTCTCTCTGGTACTCCAGCTTCCTCCCACAGTCCAAAGACATCAAGAGGGGACGAGACTGATTGATACTCTAAATTGACTGTAGGTGTGACTGTGAGTGTGAGTGGTTGTCTGTCTCTATGTGCTGGCAACCATCTAGGGTGTACCCCGCTTCCAGCCTAAAGGTAGGTGTGATAGGCTCCAGCCCCCCCCCCCCCCCCCCCCCAAAACCCTTAACAGGATAAGCAGAAAATGGATGGATGGACTTCAAAATGTGAACCTCTCCTTTAAGATTAGTTGAACAGATGTGAAACTTAGGTTTGTTAACTATGACTTACCTGACTTAAACCCAAATCATGGCCTGCAGGGCAAGTTTGGCCCACCAAGTATAAAATAAAAACAGGTTTAATATTACATCCATCCACTGTCAACCATTTATCCTGTCTCAGGGTCTCGGGGGGCTGGAGCCTATTTCAGTAGTCGTTTGGCAAGAGGCGGGGTTCACCCTGAACAGACCACCAGTCTATCACAGGGCCACATAGAGACAGACAACAACTCACACCTACAGGCAAGTTAGTCTCTCTAAAGCCCCTTTCACACTGCACCAAAAACGCGGGTGAACACGGGTGTTTGGGCACTCTGAAAGGGTCGACTCGGCATTTCGACCCGTGTCGACCGACTCACCAAGCGACCCGGGTGTTCAGCGGCTCGGCTCGGCTGCAGTGTGAAAGAGTGCCCTGCGAGAGCGGCTCACTCATCTCTCAATAAAGTTTTGGCCTCTGCCATAAGATCAATTGTCCTGTTGATGTCCCCGAGACTCTGTTTCACTCCTTTTTTTTCAAACAATTTACGTGTGTGTGATCTTAAGTGAACTAATCTATGCTTGGGATCTCCCACCAGCACTAACGTGAACTGTGCAAGTGTGACTGTGATTATAAACAACTTGCATCGTGATCTTCACATCTTTTTTTATCGATCTTGGCAGCGCACTGGCAAGATCGTGAAGTCCGCGAGCTGCTCGCCATCCGCGGTGAAGAGGAGATCAGGCGGCAAATCTCTAGAACCGTACGACACACGACGATTTATGGGAACATCACCGGCATTTTGAGACACGGTGAACTTTTACGTGTTATGATGACGTTGTCAGCACGATGGCGTACGAGAGAGAGAAACACAGGCACGCAGCCCCCACAGCGGGAGGTCAGACCCGCGTCTGCTGGGAGCTTGAATGCGCCCTGATGGCGAACTTTTTTGCTGTGAGGCAACAGTGCTAACCACTGCACCACCCTTCTGCACTCTGAATAATACAAAATTTCAGAAGTAAAAAAGAAAATATATATACAATACACATAGCTGTTAATATGTTTTGAATAGTTTTCTCGCTTGGATCCTTTATTATAATCAGAGTATGTCTGATATTGCATATCATCATGCCCGAGGTGGCTGAACACTCATTTCTTCTACTACATTATAGTTGTGTTGTAAAAAGTTAAAAAGATTGATATGTAATAAATCAAATCTATGTAAAAATTTGAAAAATACTTCATTAAAAGTAACATGAATGAGTCTTAGTACCGTTTTGAGTTTTCTCATTGCTTTTGACCCATGACAAACACTACAGGTTTTAGTTTTGGCCTTCCAAGAGAAAAAATGTGGCCAACCCAGACCTTAACAGTCTTGTCACATATTCAGCCTCCAACTAAAAATGTGACCATTCACCTGTCTAAGATGAGTCCATGTGGGATGTAGACCCTCTCCAGATCAGCAGCATAGTGCTTTGGTATGCAGAAAAGGTCCAGGTCATACCCCTGCTCCTCATCACTGATCTAAAACACAGCATGGCACAACAGGTTAAAACAATCTCAGGGGTGTTACCTAACATGAAGCGTTCATCTATTATTGGCCAGTGCAGGGGGGAGGAATAAGGTCGGCAGTGGTCTACGCGCTCATGAACTCCCGTCTTTCCCATTTCTTACAGCAAGCAACACTGACACTTGAGATTTTTTAAGTTGAAATGTGTGTGTGCACTTTGGTTACAGTTCAAATAACCTTGCCCCTGACTACAAGACCTTCTATCCATGAGGATCCTGACAGCTCAACATGGGTATTCTTCCCGACAGTAAACAAATGTACCTGCATTTCTCATGTTAATGGCGTAAGTGAACATATGCACTCTTAAATTGTTACATTACAAGCCAATTTTTTTGAATATTCCCAAAACCAAGACCCCGTTCTAAAATCATGTGGCTAAAATAATAATTAACAAATAATTTTTCTAATGATCACAGGAATGAAAAACAAGTTTAGGCTACACTCCTTCAATTCATAATGTGGCTGATACCACACGGGTATCATCCCAGTCCCATGATCTGAAGTATTTCAAAAATTGCTTCAAGGTATTTTGACTGTCATTAGAGGCACAAAATTGAAGAGTAAAACAAGGTAAATAAGCCAGAGGACGAGAGTAAACCAGAGGGAGACCTTCAAGCCAGTGCCTGCAAAGATCTGAGTACGGCAACAATGCAAAGCTCTGATGTGATGCGCAAACATTTTTACTGTATTAAATTGTGCACTTAGCCTGATAATGTGTGTCAGTCGACCAAATAATCACAATAAGAAATATCCTAAGTGTGCACAACAAAGAACACTTGATATTCTGTAAATCATTCCTATTTGGAGGCCAACATAGGGTTCGTCTGCTTATCTCTGCCCTGGATTGCAACACAGATCCCACTAAGAAGGAGGCTGTGTTATTATCTATGATTCTGCAGAGTAACCCAAAGCAAAAATCTGCAACATTTTGTTGTAGGGGGGTTACCACAGATGATCACTATTGAGGCTTTTCAAAGGCTGCACACAGCCAGACGCGAGTTTCCCTTTTTTTCTCCACCCATTTTGATTCATTCATTCGTAATGTGCAACACATATTTGATTGAGTGTAAAGAAATGCGAATGCAATGTCAGTCGTTCGGTAGAAGTGGCGCACAACCACGTGCATTACACTGTCGCGACTCAAGCTAAATTCGCGCGCTCATGTAAACACGCCGTTTGTAGCTATTCTTGATATTGTGTAATTCGTATTTATGTAATTACACTCATCGTATGACTTGTTACCTGCTTTCGGAAATACAAACCCGAGGGTGAACCGTACTTGTCTAAATATGACCCTCTACGTAACGTACGCAGCGCGTGGTGAACGTGTGCAAGTGTCTCCCTAGCTGGAGGCCACTTTCATAGAAGGTATACTGCAATATAGCACTAGGAGGTGTCACTAAGACCAAGTAGATGTAATTTGGGGTCTACTGCAGAGAGCATGTCGAGACAAAAACCTATACGACCACCTCACAGAGGGAACTTACCACGACACACTGGCTGGATGTCGCCATGGCCGTCACTGTCCCCGGCTTCCGCTTGATGTGGTCTGCGCTGATCTCCAGATAGCGGAGACCAAAAGAGCTCCCGGGGCGGTGTCAGGGGTTCTTTACCTTCGTAACGGCACACACATGAGGAGGGCTAGCTTGGCTCGGTGGATATGTAGGGCCCCGGTCTGTCTTTCCGGGTTGCAGTGTTACTGTAACATTGGCTCTGCTGGTGCGTATGTGACGCAGGAATACAGCAGGCCAATCAGGTATTGTTTTAGTCCGATCGTACCCGCAGCTTACCCGAACTGCATCTTCGGTCCATGGACGTATTTTGACCCTGAAACTAGAGCACACACTTCAACAGGAGTCTTAAAAGATAGACCCAGTCGCGAGGTGTCTTGCTACCTCGGCGGGGGTGAACCCCTGGTTTACGTGCACCCCCCCAGCACAAAGAGACGCGTGCACCTCACGGTCCTGACTGCAGCACTCCGTTGCAGTTTGCCTTCAACAGGGAATGCACGGGTCGGGAAAACGTTTAGTTCACCCCCCCCCCCCCCCTCCCCCATACAATAGAAATGCCAGCATTTTTAGTACCATGGCCGTGGCGCTTAAAAAGTAATGACATTTACCTCATCTTTGAACGTTCACATTTCAAACGAAACTCAAATCTGGTTAGCCTGGAAACCTATGGAAGAAAAAAGCCTGATTCTAAAACTTTTTCTACCGTAACGAAAAAGTTTTGTTTTTTTTTTTTAAAAAGACTTGTATAAGAGATATCTGGGAGATGAAATCAAAAAGGAGATTGAAATGTTGAAATTGAGACAGTTATAATTATGAGTGGAAATTACTGGATAAAAAGTCCAACCAATGACAGCCTAAGATCAAAATGATCAGGTAGACACACTTCTGAGAATTCTAAGAGGAGATTCAATGAAGAGATCAAAGTGAGAGTTGAGCCAATTGATGAGCTGACAAATCAAGATCACCACAAAGATACGAAGCTACATTTTGGAGGTTCAACAAAAATGACAGGATAACAGATCAGAAGTAACGAGGACCACAATTGTGAAATGAAGTCAAAATTCTGAGATATGAAAAGTCACACTTTTGATAAAGTCAAAACTCAACATCTCATCAATGGCCTTTATCTCAAAATGACGATTTACGATGGGAATGTTTTTGTTCCCAAGTTTTTTTTTTTTAATAAATCTTGTTTTGTTCCTTGGCATTCCACTTCATGCTTAAAGAGGAAACATAAGGAATGCGACCTGACAACACAAAGCTCCCAATGATGATTAACCCCGACCGTCAGCGACATGAAGGTTATTCCTTGCTCCATTAGAGGTTATGTATTTATGTTGGCTCTTTTTTAGGGTTTACTTTATGTGGACTGGAGCAATTTCTCTATGTTAAATTCCTTCTGAAATAACCTTAGAATTGAGTGGCTTTTCTTGTGAGTTAAGCCAGGATCAAAATAGGCCTGCGGGCAGACAGGCAAATATAGAAGGTGTTCATAGAGTCGCCTCACTGATCTGTCAGACCACTCTCTCAGGCAACTAAGCACATTTCTCTGTTACAGTAGCTCGCCAGAATTTTGAAAACAAGACCATCAAGAGCTAACAATTATGACAAATTCAGTTTGGGAATGATTCTTGTGGTTCTGCTTTATTACAAATCAGGGCAACCTTTTTCTTTCAGACAGTGCACGTTCACCCCCCCCCCCCCCCCGCCCCCACAGTAAAAACAATCCAACAATTTTATGTCAAGCAGTCCTGCAAGAAACAATAAAAAGCAAGCATGTTGTCAGAATTACGAATGATTTTGCCTGAATTTAGTAGCCCTACTTTATATTGCATCTCCAACCTAAGGGTTTTAGATGCTTGAAAACTGAGTGTTTGCATCCCGATTGAGTGACCGACCTTAATCATCTCTTGGCCTTCGTCTATCTTCAGCTGCTGTGTGAAAAAGTTCAGCGCTCAGGTGCTGATTTACAGTAAGGATTCAGTAAGACTGAATGAAAAATTCTGAAGCCAAGATGATAACTTTCCCACCAGAAATACATCACCCATGCAAGCTAATGAACCCTGAAGAATACCGTTAGCTTGAAATACTGAACTTTTCCATTCAGATTAGAATATTTTGAGGGGAGGGGAATTTAGATACTCATCCCAAAATTTCTGAAGTGACTACACATAAATAATGATAAAGAAACCTCTGATCCTAAAATTTTACCATGCTTTAAAAATCAGTAAATTCTTACTAATGGAAACATTTGTTGATATGATGCGGGTGTAAAAATATGTGAGTTTCTATGAATTAAATGCTCACATTTATTCATAGAAAAGGCAGAATAAATGTTTCATATGAAAGCATGAGAAGTGTTGTTCCGAGGGGAGGATGGGCCTCAGACACAGCCACACAATGATGCCGTAACACTCTGGTGCTGGTGTGACAATCGTTTCTTTGAAGCCTTGTATCACTGTTCCCACCAGCCACTTATCCAATAAAGGACCTCATTCCTTCATTAAATGTGTAAAACAAAATATTTTCTATTTTCAAATCATTCATGGATACATTTCTAGAGATACAAGTAACAGTACATCACAGTCAAGCCAACTCTTTTAAAGAGCTTTACGTTGCCCTTTAGTAGCTTAAACAAAAATGCCATCTTGAGCAGTGAGAGGATCCTAGTGCATGCTGGCAGACTTTTACTTGTGGCTGTCTGGAATCCAGATATTCAAAGTTACTCATGATGATAATGCAGTAGCAAAATATTACATATCAAGAAAGAAAGGCTAACATGAAAAATATTTTTTAAGACATGATTACAGAAACAAAGTAATCAAGCTGCACAACTAGTAACAAACAGACCCCTCTTAAAAGGGAGTCCTTCAGAAGGTCAGGAAGAAGAAGTGTCAGTGTTCCATGGGGCAATAATACATTGTAACGGACTCTCGGGGAAGATTCGCTTTGGCTTTTTCCCTATTCTGTAGCAGTCATGAGATCTGGAGAGTACCATTGGGCTGAGAAAAATTCATTCAATTAATTCAAAACACATCGTGTCCATTTTTTTTGTGGGGGGGGGGGGGGCATGGAGACTAAGGTTTAGTATAAAAAATATCTCTCCCTTATCTTTGAGTTCTTCTGTTTTCCCCCCCATGTCGCTTCCACCAGGTCAACCTGTGAGAAAAACACCAAGTTCATTCAGATATATGTATATGAGCAAGTCAGGTTCCAACAGCAGTCAGCGCCTGTTGTTCTTTAAACAATACTTGTGTATTTGTTAGACACCCATTTGTGTACAGGTATTGCTTTCACATACACAAATAGATGTCTTGACTTCACAAAGACATTCTTCCCTCCTGCAACTCTCCTTTGGGTCCAGATTGTAGACAGAGCCAGCCAAGTATATTTAGCTTGAAAGCCATTGCGGCTGACAGTTAACAAATGCTAAGGCGAAAAAAACAACAGAAAAACTTTCCAAAAACATCAGTTTGAGGAACTGTTAAGCACATTGTCTGGTATAATCCACATCTTCTTGATCCAGTTTTGTGTTCATTAACGTACAAACACTTTGATTGGGGCTAAAGAACAACTATACCACTTCTAATTCGGTGCTCGATCAACTAGGAGGATTTAAGTTCATTTACTAGCTCAAATCAAAAGCTTTTCTTGAGCATTTAGCTGGATAAAAGTAATGGATTATTCTGGCCACTGCGCTTGAGTTTGTAAATGGACATTTTTGGGCTGTCTGTTCTACTTGTTTTTTAATTCTTAAAAAACAAGTACAAGTACAAGGGCAAGTGCATGTTAACATTTTGGAAAATTAATCAGCTAAAAATATGTGTCATTTCATATGAAATTAGATATAAACAATAATAATCAATAAAACAAACCTTTATATAACTTATTACCTGTAGTGCATAGGACTCAAAACAGAATAACGTCTGGGATGTTCTCTGTTTTATGTCTGGCCACGTGTCCTCCAAGATGAAGACATAAAATGCCCATTTATTAAGTTCTGGGGTCCTATCTTACGTAAGGCACACGCTGATACTGGGCCAACCACAAGTGTCATCGCTAATGTCAAGTCGTTGCAAACAACATGATCATGCCAAGTGCCCTAACCCTTTAACTAGCGAATGAATATGCACTCTGCCTGTGCTGGCAGGTACTTGAATATGTAGATAAGGTGCGGTCTGGCTCAACCATGGTGTACTGCTATTCTGGGTCACCAGAAAATGTTTGTGCCATTTATCAATAAGAGGCTGGTCTTTGGTCAGTGGCATTATGGGTGAAGTGCTATTTAAAGGGAGCTTCAATCAAATTGAGCAGCTCTGTTGATGCCCATTAATGTGGAAAAACTGGCTGCCACCTCCTCCATTGACTTGGGTAGATTTCTGCTGCCCCTGTAAATGACATTTTCACATGCCAGGAGGTTTGTTTCTTCAGATTAGAAGTGATCACTTCTCCCGACTTGCTATGCTTACCATAAAATGGCAACACGCCAAGTCCCGTTCAAACCTGTGCTTTAAATAGAATAACACATGGCATTCTGATTGGTTCGATTAATGTTATGCCAAAAAAAAAACCTATGAATAATTGGTTGTCTAATGAATGTTTTTTTAGGCCGTGCCCCATGGCTTGCACTCTGATTACCTGCCCTGTAAATACCCAAATGAGGCTGAACACACCCCAAATGCACTGCACACACACAGCGCCATCTGCCAACCAAGATCACTTACAAGATATCCCCCTAAACTATGGCAACTTAAGAAAAAAATAGCAGGACTCGCCAAATGGCCAGTTTCTTTGACCATGTGTGATAATTCATTGTGAGGAGTAGGTTTTTGAATGTTCGCATGAAGTCACATGACCTGAGTATTTGACCCATCCACCTCTCAATGTTCGTCATGATTTAAAGTACACCTGCTTCACGCACCATCCCCCCAGCCTGTGAAATGACGATATCTCCCAGAAGACAAGAAACACTTATCGGGTATACCCATGCTGTACCTAGTTGCCATTCACTTCTGTTGACACTGTTCCTCCACGGTCGATTGCTGCCCTTTCTCTACTGCGATTCTCTCGTTCTTCATCTTCCTCATCCCTCTCCTCATTGCCACTGTGGTTCTTACAATATAGTCTGAAACACAGGAGAGTTTGTAACTTTCAAATTACAGAAATGATCCAAAACGAGGCAGTCTGAGGGGCTCCAAAACCAGGCTGCCCCTGATCAAGAGTGTTCCCTCTAGATTAGTAATCAAGATTTTAAATGATTGTTGGTCACACATTTATGATATTACTCTAACAATTAAATGTATATTTTTGGAGGCATCAAACTAGTTTGAACTGCAATGCTGAAAAAAAAGACTGTTAAAAGGTAACATTGTTAACAAACGAAGGGAAACACAAAACCGTTATAACCAGCATTTAAAATATTATATCAAAAGTGTACACACACAGTTAACCCACTGAGAACAATACCTACCAAAGCAGTGTGATTGATTCTCACTGAACACATTTTCCGCACTATAAGGCGCACCTAAAAGCCTTTAATTTTCTCAAAAACCGACAGTGCGCCTTATAATCCGATGCACCTTATATATGGATCAATATTGGTTAATTATGGCTACCGTAGTCAGGGGGCATCGCCGAAGTAACAGCGGTAAAAAGGGTAAAGGGGAATTCCAGTCCCACACCACTTGTGTGTGTAGAAAGACCCCAAAATGGCACCTTTCAAGAGACACGCTTACAACGCAGAGTTCAAACTCAAGGCTATCAGTCAGCAGCTACTGGTACCGTACTGTGAATGCACTAACTTGTTTTGGAACTGAACGGAGTTGTCAGAACGTTGGTTTGTATTCTAATGATTGAATTAATAAAGTTTGACTGACTGACTAATCTGACTGTTTTGTTGACATTCCCTTTTGCGCAGCAAAATAGGCCCTTCATTGAAGGAGCGCCTTATAATCCTTATAGTGCGGAAAATACGGTATTTTAACACAGAAACTGTACATTGACTACTAAATGTATTATTTTGTTTTTTGTGTAAAACAGGTAAAATCTTTAGCCCCTTTCACACTGCACCAAAAACGCGGGTCAACACGGGTTCTTGGGCACTCTGAAGGGGTCGACTCTGCATTTTGACCCGCGTCCACCGACTCGTCAAGTGACTCAGGTGTTTAGCGGCTCGGCTCGGCTCGCCTGCCATGTGAAAAACGCAACCCCGCGTCGTCTCAGGTTTCACACAACCTTCCTGTCGCATCCTGATTTTGTCACTGTGCTGCCTGTCAGGCTTCGCCTGTAGCTTCTCCGGCTCCCTTCCAGACTCGCCCAAAACTCCATCGTCCTTCGCTGAGTTAGCACTTGAACATTTTCTAATCTGCGCCGAGTTTGTATGCTTTGCAAAAGAGACAACATTGCAATGCAAGCAACAACAACGCTAACATTCGACTCAGCGAAGTCCATGTTGTCGTTTGTTTACCTCTCAGTGTTCCGGCACACGTTTATGTGAAATGATGATGTTGTCAGCGCGATGACGTACGAGAGAGAAAAACACAGGCATGCAGCCCCCAAAGTGGGAGGTCAGACCCGGGTCTTCTCGAAGCTTGAATGCGCCCTAATGCCGAGTAAACGCGGGGCCAAAAACCCGCGTTTACTCGTGTTTTTCAGTGTGAAAAGGGCATTATTCTATAATAGAGCTACAGGTAGTAGACAACCAGAAAGTTCACCCCTCCCACTGGTTGCTTGTGGACATTGGTAGATGATCAATTTCGACAGAATTATCATTAATGGAGTATCAAATGTAGGCCTGAACAGTATCCATAAGTGTCAAATCATTCGTGAGTACTTCTGTGCCACATGTAGCAAAGTGTACCTGCCACCGTAGGGCTCAGAGAGTGAACTTATCCCTGAGAGACAGACTTTACTCGTAGTGTTTATCTTGTCCTTCTTCCCTTTGACAAATCTATCAATCCAAACCTGGCCGACCGCTCTTATGATAGACTATCAGTGGGTATACCAACTCTAGGACAATACTATTTATACTGTTGATTTCCAATAATATCAGCATGTCATCAGCATCTGCAGATATCAGTTATTATTTAAACATATCGGTACCAGTCAAGTGGCTGAATCCTGATAATATGATCTGTGCAAGATGGAGAATCCATCTCTGGGATAATATGGTTTCATTTTTGCATACTTCTTGATTATCTACATTTCTAGCCCCATGACAACTTCAAAAGTCTGTTATGGTTCAATCAAGGTTTGTTACAGTGAAACATTGTAGGTGTCTCCCTCTTTGGATTTTATTTGACCTGGTTCAGACTACATCAGATTTTTGGCAAATCAAGAATGTATTAAGACAATTTGAGCAGCAAAAATGTGAATTTTGTAAATGTGATCCAAACCACATTTGGAGGTGTAAATGTATCAAGGCGAGAATGGTTCCATGTAGGCTACATTAGCTAAACACTGCAGCGGTTCAAAGACCACAGCAGTAAACATCACAGCAGTTCACAGACAAACATGAAAGAGAATACAGACAACAATAGTCTGTGGACAGACACTTAATCATGTGTCTATTGGCCCGTTGGGAGGGGAGGTTGGACAGAACCTACTAGATCATGACCGTTTTTCAAGAGATAGCATGGAAGAATAGCGTTTTGACCGGTCACGACCACAGTTGCCCCCCCCCCCCCCCCCCCCAAAATATAAGTAGTGAAGTGCGCTTCGGTTGTAACCTTAAGAAAACATTTGACATTGTAAATTCAATATCACTTGCATATAACATAAAAGACAGAAAAAAGACCTGATTAAAGAAACAAATAAGATTTGCCAGCAGTCTGAGAAAGGCCAAAATCAATGTGGCTACAGAAGTGGACCTCACTTGTAGATGCCGCGTGCCATGTTTTCAATGTACTTGGCTTTGTCCTGCAGGCCACAGTGATAGTGGTAGGTCTTCACGCATGCTTTGATTTCACAGCCAATGGTCGCACCCAGCTGAGTGCAGAGTGTACATTTCTGTAAACAAAAAGACAAACAGTTTAGAGTCTAAAACTGCCAGCAAATTTTCCTGAAATAATATATCAACAAGTTAGATAAATCTTCCCACCATTCTTTTCCCTCTCTTGATCTCCTGGATGACTGTTTTCACATCAAAGTTCCCAAATTCTGCCCGCGATGTAGTGGTCAGTTGGACAGTCCCCGATGAAAAAAGCTGGAAATGAAAAATCACAGATGTGCACATTTATGGTAAGTATTTGTAACACTTCACAAAATGTGCTGCTCTCTCACACACAACATCTTACCATGCACTTATAGTGTGCAGCCACTTTTTTTGAGTTGTCAGTATGAAGTACACCCCTCGTTTCATTCTCTTCCTCACCAGCATGGCAAAAGCCACAGCGCTGGCCGCCATCTCCTGGGCTGGCTCGAAGAGGTGACCTCTCTCTCTAGAACACAATATGACCCACTTAGACACAACTACAGAACCCACACATTCAACACGCAAAGTGGGTGAACAACACGTGTCCTGTGTGTGGAGGCCTGATGCCTTACATGGGAGGAACTTTCTTCATCTGCTGCCTGCGAGGAGGTGGAGCGGGTGTCTTCTGACTGGCCTCTAGATCCAACCTTCCCTCTCCCCTTCTCAAACCTCCCCCTGCCCCTACTTTGTGGAGGCGATGAGTCTGAATCATTGGCCACACCTTCCTCTTCATCTGGTAACCAATCAATAATCAGGATTAAATAGGAACCAGTTTACTTTACATTTATTAAAATGCACTTTCAGACCAAATAGTGACAGGAACTAGCCACTGGAGAGCTACTTTCCCTCAAGGGCCTTTTTAATTGCCTGTTTTTACTTTCATAGCCTGTAGGAATGGTCAAGTGACATAAGCCAGGCAATGGTAGATGCAGACCATTTTCTTTCCAAAATGCTGCTGTTTTTACAGCGTTTTAAAAATGGTGGTTAGTGATGCTATGCCAGCTCATCTTCAATGGACCAACACTTAGATCACTCAAGGTCAAAACTGTGCTGAGAAAGTACCTACCCTGTGGTGGGGGCCAAGACTGTTCTTCAAAACGGAATCTAAACTAAAATGTTATCAGTTCCTGCCATCTGGACAAGCCAAAAAGGGGGTACTTTCTCCAATAGTTACAGGAATTATGTATGCAGGTGTGAAAATCTCAACAGCACCAGGCCTCTGTCAAAAAATTGACATCACTTGAGTCAGCATTGGGTTGCAGAGCACAAATGTGAAAACCACAAAAACTGTGATTGAGGAGTTCCAAGAGCTTTGTAGCTTATCTAGCTGTTGGAGGCTATATTAGCTACTAGTTGCATTTCAGTCTCAACAATTGACGGTCAAGGTGCATTGTCAGTCACTGTGATTAGACAAGGAGTATAAAAAAATATTTTTGTGATACTTTAAAAAAACTGAACTGAATCACAGGCCTAATAATGTTCTACGTGTTGCTAAATCAGAATAAAGGGTTTAAAAAAATGAAGGTAATTTGTAAGTGTGTTACCTGGTAGTCTTTATCATCACAATGCGTTTTACAATATAAAATGAGGAATGAGGATACGATGGTTCTGTGGTGCATTTCAAAATACTACAAGTGTTGTTCAGTATTTGTGTTATAGCTAAAAGCAAAAACAGATCTAGCTGCAAATCCAATCATCTATGGCGCTTCATTGTAGAACAGATGTTAGAGTAAACCTTACCTTCAGTGCCATCCTGAGAAGCATCCCGATGTTTGCGGCAGTAAACACTACATTTAAGAGCAAAAGATGTTGGCTGAAATTTTAAGATATAAAAAAGATTCACTGCTGGGGAGTCTAGAAGCAACATGACTTACAGGTAAATCCCTTGTGAGGGATTTTCTTTGACCTGGGCTTTGTCCTTCAAGGCGCAATAATAGTGATATGTCCTCCGGCACGTCTTCACATCACAGCCAATCGTAGCACCCGGCCGGTGACAGGATGAACACATCTGGAGAGGGGGTAGAAAAATAAAAAGAGTTTTATATTCAAGATACAAGGCTGAGCACACGCAGCTTGACGATCATGAGTATAGCAACTCATGACGAGAAATTTCTAATGTGGCTCAGAATATGTGGTTCTTCTTAACCTGGCAGAAGACAACTGGCAAAGGCCCCACAAGGATTCCCGATACCTTTTCTGAAGTCAGATCATTAGTATTTTTAGCATTTAAGATTTTCAGCTACAACTACAGTTGTAAGGTGCCGTACAAAAAAACTGATGCCAAATCACAGTATGAATTGGAGTTCTTAAGGGTCTTCATGCCTTCATGTGATATTTGTAATCAATTCTTGAGTGGTTAAAATTGTAACATTTGCACCAAACCTGTTTTAAAAATGGTAGTCCTCTTTCTAAAAAACAGTTTTTGTTACAGATTTATGACTAGAACTAGGGGAATAAACAGTACATTCAATCCCAGCTTTCAGATGTTACCCTGCCATTGCCCTAAACAACCCCCCCCCCACCCCAAAAAAACAAAGAAGTGGTCAAAGATGGGGGGCATCTAAGGATTAAAAGCAAAGCACAACAAAGCAAAAAAAGACAACAACAAGAAAAAAAACCAGGAGGCATTTACTATGAAAATAATGCAAATACAATTTCAGATCTTGAACATTAGCCAGGTATTCCAGCAATTGTGGGAATATGCTGGTGTATGCAAATGTCAGACAGCACCCTCTATGGGCAAGACTTGAATGTTACAAGATCAAAACAAGTCGGAGTACAGAGAAATGCCACTGCTAATTCAGAAAAAGAGAAACAAGAAAGGGGCGACACGGTGGTACAGTGGTCAGCACTGTCGCCTCACAGGAAGAAGGTTCTGGGTCGAGCCCCAACTCAGGCACAGGGTCTTTTTCTGTGGAGTTTGCGTGTTCTCCCTGTGTCTGCGTGGGTTCTCTCTGGGTACTCTGGCTTCCTCCCACAGATACTCTAAATTGACCGGAGGCATGGCTGTGAGTGTGAGTGGTTGTGTGTCTGTATGTGTTGGCCAAGCAATGGACTGGTGACCCATCCAGGGTGAACCCCGCCTCTTGCCTGAAGGCCCTACCCCAACCCTTGACTGGATAAGTGGTAGACAATTGATGGATGGATGGAGAAACAAGAAAGATAAAGAACAAAATGTCCTAAAGTAAGACATTAAGAAAACACATATCACATGTAAGTATCAAATATCTGTCTATTCAATACTTACGTGAAAAGCTGACATTCTCTTCTCTCATTTACTTAAGTGCGATCTGATATACTGCTGCTTGTGATGTTACCCACAATGCCATTAATTAAAGTGACACTGAAAAAACTGAAGGTGATGTATTACTTATTCACCAACAATACACTCTCAGTAATTTTATGTTCAAGTAACTCCTTACTTCAGTTTGAACAGAGTTTATAAAATGTATTTCAAAACATTCCCCAATACCATCTAGCTTGCAATTCCCTGGCAGAAATCTAGAGGAAGAACATATCTGAAGAGCAATCGACAAGCCAAACCATGGAGCTGCTTTTTGCTCACCGCTCTGTCACTGAAAGAGAGCAGATACTCACCAGCTTAGTCCCCCTCTTGATCTCCTTTTTCACATCATCAATGGAAAACCCTCCGATGTTTTCACTGTCAGAGTGAGAGGTGACCAAGGCTGAGGAGAAAAGCTACAAGCCACAAACAGGACAAATATAAAGAAGTTATTTGAGAATTTTTCTCAGTACTTCATTCCCGTGTACACAGTGATGTTTCACACTCGCTTCAGGCAAATTTGAAAAAAAATTTGGCATTTATTTATTCTTTCTAATACCCATGTCAGAAAACGTGACCGCATGCTCATTTTCCATGTCTCTAAAAGATGTGTCCAAGGGTACAGAAAAATGAGGTCAGGATCTCTCTGAGATTTAATTTGAAAAAATTGGAGGCTTTCAGGATCATTTACAATAAAAATTAATTTATATAATGCTTTTCATGCTGCTCATAGACTCTTTACAAACATAGGATGAATACAATTCCATCAGGAGTCATTTGCTTCGCAATATACTTGTCTGATGAATTTAGGAAATCCATCCATCCATTTTCTTCTGCTTATCCTGTTGAGTGTCGCGGGGGGACTGAGGCCTATCCCAATGGCTGTCGGGTGAGAGGCGGGGTTCACCCTGGACAGGTCGCCAGTCCATCACAGGGCCAACACACAGAGACAAACAACCATTCACACTCACAGTCACACCTACGGTCAATTTAGAGTATCAATCAGCCTCGTCCCCATTTGTATGTCTCTGGACTGGGGAGGAACGGGGAGAACATGCAGACTCACACAGAAAGATCCCGTGCCCGAACCAGGATTCGAACCCAGAATCTTCTTGCTGTGAGGCGACAGTGCTGACCACTGCACCAACGTGCCGTCCATTTAGGAAATCAACCATGGAAATTTAACAATGTTTTCCTCATTTTTCTTTCGTGAAACATTATTTGTTCATAACACCAGAAAAATTAAGACAGAACCTTAAAAGCCTGACAAGTAGCATCTTTGACAAAAAAAATAAAGGTAAGACAAGAACCCATTAAAAAGTAAGTGGCTGTATTTGTTTCAACATGTCTTTCCCATCTGCTTATATTTGGATATTTTTACTTATTTGGTTGTTTTTGTTGTTATGCCCATGGTAACTTGGGCACTAGCACTTTCTTCATGACCATTTCCCCAGTCCCTACTTACCACATTTGGGGCTATGACCCTCCAGCCAATAACAGCACACAGATGTGTACTAGGGCTTTCAAAGCTGGCAAAATGTAATATTGGGAATATTCTTATTAAATATTAACAATAACCCCAAGAACTTCTAAATGCAGGCTTAGATTGCCTGGAGTGCAAATCACTCTCCTTTCAGTTGAGTCCCATTCTCAACTGTCCACTTCTGCCATCAATACTTGCACATGAAACACTTTCAGCTCATTTTTGTCCCACGCACCAAACAGGTGGGTTTCTCTTTCGTGTGGCTTCTCCTATGAGGTTTAATGGTGGTTGATTGTCAAACCAGCTCAAGGGTGCATTAATAGTGGCGGAAGAACAGAACTGTATGGGTACCTGCTGTGCTACTGCGTGGTATGGGCTAGGATCGTATGAGAGTCTGAAGTATTGAATATATTTTCAAATATTTAATGTTCTTTGACAATCCTGGTGAGTGTCTGTGAGCCCCACTGTGGAGGTGCCACACTGGGTTACAAATATGCTTCAGAGGAAGAATGTGAGTAAGGAGTAAAGCCTGGTTTATGCTTCTGCGTCACGTCGACGGCGTGAGCATTTACAGTTCTGTGTCGAGGGAACGCATTGCTCTGCATTTCACCGCCAAGCTGCTAGGGGTGTGTGGCTTTGTCTTTGTATTGTTTACAGGGGGCTCTTGTCGGATTCCTTGGTTTTCTTCCGGTCACAGACAACAATTCACACACGAAGAGGAGTTGTAGAGGTGGTCGTACTTGCGTACCTCCTCGATAATCCTTTCTTTGGCTTGGTCCATTTTTTCTTGGAGCTTTCACCACAGAAACTTTGAAAATGGCGGTGTTGTTGTGCTGCGACCATAGGGCTGCGACTGAACCGGAAATTACGTTCTGAGCGGACCAATCACAGTCCTCGACGTTCACGTCACCACGCATCAGGCTACGGTGTAGGGTCCGTGTCGGGGTCTGCGTAGGGTATGGCGTCGACGCGACGCAGAAGCATAAATCAGGCTTAAGGTGAGTTGGAGTGGACAAAATTTGTTAGAACCTGAGTGACCCGGCTTTCACCGGCACTCTCTGGGTAAGAAGATGGGATAAAGAGCGTTGCAAAGTCAGCGTGGATGCATTTGAACAGGTAAGTGTCTGTTGGCTAGCTTAGCTAGCTAGTATGGGGCCAGTAGGCTTCACCATAGCAAACGTAACTGAGCATCACCCCAATGAAGTCAAATTTTGCCGATCGTCCCAGTGCATATTCAGGTTTAAACAGTATACGCAATACTATCATTCACAACAAATAACCTCCCATCATCAGAGGGTGAAGATGGAAAAATACATACATCTCAATATCACCAACTTGTGAGCCTTTGCACATGTTCATGATCGAACAAAATGATCAAATGCATATTTGTGGGAATCCTCTCATGTTTGAAGGTAATAATTTATAGCATTAACAATTAAACTTTATATGTATATATTAATTGCTTTACAGAAACACAGAGTTGTTACATTTTTATCTAGGCCATTGTTTTAGGCAATATCATTAATGCCAAAGTCAAAATAAAAACAGTAATAAAGTCTAATGGTTTCTGATGGGGTCGGCACGATGGTGTGGAGTTTGCAATGTTCTCCCTGTTCCTGTGTGGGTTCTCTCTGGTACTCCAGCTTCCTCCCACAGTCCAAAGACATCAAGAGGAGACGAGGCTGATTGATACTCTAAATTGACTGTAGGTGTGACTGTGAGTGTGAATGGTTGTCTGTCTCTATGTGTTGGTCCTGCGATGGACTGGTGACCTGTCCAGGGTGAACCCCACCTCTCGCCCATAGATGCTGGGATAGGCTCCAGCCCCCGCAACCCTTAACAGGATAAGCGGAAGAAAATGGATGGATGGATGGACGGATGGATGGATTCTTTTCCAGTGTTAACACAGTAGATTTACCATGATTATATTTTTGATAATTACATGTATTTCTAATGAAGGGTTTTTGTTACAGTCCCTCCAGAAAAATGCCGTTATGCCATCACATAACTCAATGCATAATCAGCCACAGTCTGCACATTCACGCGGGGTCACTTTTTTGAAAGACCCCACACTTCGCCACATAAATCGCCGATTTACACACAAAATGGGCGAAATATGCAGGGCTTGCATGATTCCATAATCCCCACATTTTTTTTTTTTTGCAAAAAGTCACATCTTCGCAGATACATTGCATAAATATCCCACATATTTCATCACATTTTTTAAAGAAAACATGCCACATAATCAAGGATTTTTGCCTACAGTCACAAACAAACTCAGCACTTTTCTGGAAGGACTGGTTAGTAATAAGTTAAGGCAATACAGGCGTTTCAGTTTCCTGGCTGCAGCAGCTTTTCTCGTGTTCCTGCAGGTTCCACAAGTGCAGTGCTGTAAGGTAAGCCAGCAGACAAATATGGTACACACAGTATTTGCCTGGCCTGCTGTACCTCATCAAGTCTTTCTCCTTTGAGTATACAGGTCCTGGTATGTGAGATCACTGGGAGTAAAATGGGATTTGTTTGTCCTGGCAAGCCACTTGAGGGGTCTGTGTTCTTTAGGAGTAATAAGTTGGCGTGAGACAAGGAAGGGTGGAGCCTGTTGCGATGTTAAACAATAGCAGATAAACGCTACTCATTTTACCTTTAACTGTGAAAACGTCATCACCAAATTAGCCTATTGAAAACCCTTATGTGGCCTATATGAAACGCAGAAATGTTTTTTCCTGTGAACTTTTAAGATTCAATGTTATCGTTGGATTTAACAGATGACACAAAGCTTGGTTGCCAAGACGTTCATGTTGGGCAAGTTAAGGTATTAGCATATTATTTAATTAATTGTCAAAAACTGAAAATGTTTATAGGTAGGGCTGTAGTGATACACTAATCTCGCGATACAATACACGATATTCGTCTCACGATACGATATATTTTACGATATTCAGCTCACGATAAAATTCAATACACTTACAACCTTTTCTGAAAGATTTTAAAGGGACAAAGTGATTTTGGTGACATCTTGTGAGTGTTCCATTGACTTGTATTGAATTAATTGAACTGAAAGCACCAGTTACACAATATATGGCTCTGACTGGCAGCTTGCAAATGCTGGACAAAATGAATCTAAGATGTGGTGAGAAAATTAGTTACATTTATTGAAACGGAGTGCAAATTGTAGCTTTCAAGCTTTTGGAAAGTAAAGTGAACAATGGAGAGTTAAAGTGCAGCAAGTGGCCTTCTTTGGCAGCTTTTTTAGCTTGATACTGAACAAATGAGGTACTGTAGCTACCAGCCAGTCTAGCCACCAGGTTAACTAAATATAAACCATGGCAGCCAATAATTCAATTCGCAGGTGACAATAGCATAGCGGGGCTCCACCGTGTTCACCATGCACCTCAAGCCGGTGTTTTCCACCACCTACTAAGGTCTCAAATCCTGACAAATAAAGCAGGGAATGGACTCCTTGATTTTCTGCGACCTCGGTGAAGAAGATGGGAACTTGTGGCAACAACCGCTGTCACTGTCCAGCGTGGTTTGTTTTGCGTCGCACCGCAGCTTCTTTGGCTCAGCCTCAGTTAGCATTTCCTTGTCCGGGAGATGACGTTTTAGGTGGGCTTGCAGGTTGGTGTTATTTCCAGACTACTTAACGTTTGTGTGATATAGTTTGCAAACCGCCATACTTTTGTCTACATCGTCACTTTCCTTTTTGTTTTTGAACCCAAAATGCTCCCACACATCTGCATTTAAGCATGCAGGCGCTGGATTTATACGCGCTGCCATTCTCCTGAATCTCTCCGCTCTATCCGGATGAGAAATGCTCTACAGCGACACTAGCGGCTGGAAGACTGAACTGCTCTTCCTGCTAAGTGCAGGACACAGGAGATTTGAATGGGGCTCAATGTATCGATACTTGCGGCTGAAAAATTGATACTCTTTGGGGAGACAAAATATCGATATATATCGCAGAATCGATAAGATTGCTCAGCCCTATTTATAGGTTTGCTTGTAGTGAACTTAGAAAGGCGAACTACTCTAAGAACCCAAGTCCTTGTGTTATTGTCCAGAAAGTCCCCTCTGACCATATCTATATCATAAATTTCCTGATAGCAACATTGATGTATACAACTGTTCATTAATTAGCACAATTTATTTACATCTTACATACATTATGCTAAGGAAACCAGTGAAACCTTCAGCTTTGAATCAATTAGGAAATTTGAGGGTAAGTGTTTGGGTAAAAACTCTTCAGAGAAGTCAGTTTTGGGTTTGCAAAAACTAACAATAGCAAAGTCGTAAAAACATTCTCATTCGTAGTATTGGGTATTATTTTCCCTTTTCCCTCCAAGCCCTTTATCTCTGACCCTTGGTGTTTCATAAAATATTAAAATAAAGACTTTATGAGCATGATAGTAGAATGTTTCTTTTTCATATGCACTATGCATGAATATCAAAATAAAATGCATATGTGTGACTATTCTTGATTTTCTTCTGTATTTCACCAGATGAATAGGTAATTGGGCTATTTATGCAAATTGCTAAACATTTAACTCTTGGCAAAAAAGTTGAAATTCATTATAGATGGCAATCCAATCATAAAAGCTCATAGAAGGCAACATTTTTGGATTCAAGAAATTACCAGTGGAGTGTATGTGACAAGTGTAAATGAGCATGACATTATGAAAGGCTGACAGCTTCTACCGTGCAAACCACTATGCTTTCCTCACCATGCACTTGTGGTGGGCCGCCACCTTCTGGCTCTCCGAGAGTAGCAGCTGTCCACACTCCTTTTCCCGGTTAGTTCGGCAAAAGGCACATTTAGGCAGCCGGGCTGCAGCTCCTTTCCTCTGTCCAGACATGACCAAAGTTTTGTTGTGTAGCAATCTTTCTAAAGAAAAACAATGTCAGAATAAAAAACAAAAGTACATGGGATTACACATGTTGGTACACCTTTTTAACAGAAACAAAACAAGTTATGTACACCTTGCTCAATCATACCTGCATCCAAGTGTTAATGAGTTTATAGGTTTAGTCCAAAGAATTGACAAAATAGATACAATTGTTGAAAGAAAACCATTAAGGTCAAGACTGCTTTCACAATTAAGGACAAGCATTCCCAACTGGCTGCTGAAAGTGGCACCAGGTGTGTGTGAGAACACACACACACACACACACACACACATAATAAATAACAGCCTAACGAATCAATAGAATCAAATATTTAAAAAAATTACTGATTACATATTATATATATGGAATCAAACTGATGTGTAGAATCTATTCCAGCCAATGCAATATTCACCTGTCAATGGCAAGTAACTCAGTAATAATCAAGACCATGAAAATGTGCTGTGGAACCTTCATGGCTTCAGGGATTTCAACATTTATCCTGTTGTTGCATTATTTCAGCTAAATTTACTTAATATTTCTTTATGGCCATTTAATTTAATAGTAAACCATTTGTGAGCTCCTTGGAGGAGTGGAGCAACCTTCAAATATTTGTTGCCATTTGGAGAGAAGTCTCGTCGATGCAGTCCTTAATACTCTGCAGGCGCAATGAATGCATTCAATATGAGGGTTTTAAAAGATACATACGCCAGAGGAGTGGAGTAAAAACGAAAGTTTATGTTTTAAATCACATAAGCAGTGTGCTGCGACGCCTAGGTCGAGCCATGACTGCCATGCTAGCAGGGCCAGGATTCAATGCGGCGGCTACAGCAGCGTGCAAACACCGAATAAGCCCATGTAAACAACGCCAAATATGCTTTATTTCACTCTCTTCGCTTTCAAAAATTATCCCATGTCGCTTCTGTATGTTACACGGCATTACGGAGGCACAATTGTTCTAAAAGCTAGCGAAACAAGAAAACTCAACCTAAAATTTCTCTTCGAAAGTTTTGAATTAAAGGGGGTGTGTGTGCCTCTTTCCCTGCCAAACTAGAAATAACTGAAATAATTTAACAAAGAATATCTCAACGCCCCAAAATCCATCTCAAGGCCCTTTAAGCGAGGGAATAAAGGTCAGTGTGAGGAAAATATGACAAATGGACTTTCTGTTTCTTTGGCAAAGCGTAAAAACTGCGAATATTGCCCTTTAAATGAGAGAAATGATCATGACAGGCGCGGGTCTTTGCGAACCGTTGGGAAGGGAAGAGCGCCATACGTGATATCTCCCTGAGAAAAGAGAATAGCTCGGCTTGAGCACCAGCAATATGGCCTAATACGACAATAGGCCATAAAACACACAATCTATCGCCTCGCCGCCCATACACAACCCGCAGCTTACCTGCCGAAACCGTCTTATCGCGCCAAAATGCTATGAAGCCGGCAAACAGCTACAAGCACCTACTCTATTTCTCTCCGTCCTTCACAAGTAATCGTGTGCTTTTACTGAACTAGCGTCAAACTAGCTGGAACGTTCATGCAAAATTTATATCCGTTGGTGAGTTTCAAAATAAAAGTCTTGGGTAGGATTTGTACAGCGGAGTTGCAGTTTTGAAAAGATGCGGGCAGGGGGCAGCACATGGGAGCAGGGCGTGCTTAACCAAACTTCCCCATATCAAAGTTGCCCATAAACCAAAAGCATAAGCATGAATTCGAAAGCACCTGGAGCACAGCTCTCAAATCAAATATGAGCCAGCTTAAACTTAGAGCCACTAACCAGGACCGCTGATTAAAGCTGCAAGCAGCAACGACCAGGGCCTTGCTCCCAACAATATTGCAGTGCGTGGCTGTTCTGTAGCGCAAGAGCGTGGTGAATCCTGGGAATATTTGGATTTTGCAAGAAGGTGCAGACTTAAACATGCATTGTGGCACAAATAAGGGCAAATAAATAATGGTTAATTAGTGCTTAGTTAACCATGGAACATCGTTTAAGAGTTAAGCAATACATTTCATAACCCATCCATCCATCCATTGTCCTCCGCTTATTCCTACATTAAGGGTTGCGGGGGGGCTGGAGCCTATCCCAGCGTCATATTTCATAATCGTGTACTAATTTTTTACATGTTGACTTTATGGGTTACATCAAAGATGGATGGAAAAACTGGGGAAGAGGGTAAGGGAAAAGAGAGTTGCCTCTATGGGACCTTCTAATCAAGTGTCTTCACACTTCATCAGCCAGTCAGTAAAATCATCTCAATCCAATGAACACTCAGATCAGATGTTCTCAATAAGTGAATAACAGCTAATCAGGGCATTCTTGTTAAGCCAAGATCCACTCCTTCTTAAATGTTCTTAATAATCAGGCTAGTGAGTAATCCCGATGAAAGACAGAAAAGCAAAGACCATCAGACACAGAAATTAAAGACATAACTCTGAAACCACAGCCAGAGATTAGGCAGAGAGTTTTGGTAATGTTTCACAATGCATGGCCCCTCAAATTCCAATGAACTTGGAACAAAAATTTGCTCTGCCTTCTCCCCATTAGCAAACACCATCATTAGGGGGGTTTTGCAGCAAGCCACTGTCACAACTTGTCAACAGTGCATTTCATTGTGCACATAATTCTGTCTTTAAAGCAACACACTCAGTTTTTGTGAAACAATTTATATTTTCCATCTCCTCCAGAGCCTGACAAACAGAAAAATATTGTTCTTGCCTTTCATGCAAGACGGAGCTGAGACCCTCAGAGGCAAGCAGACCACTAGTTAGCTTAGCACAATAAATAGTGGTGGATGTGCATCATCAAATACACAGCAATCAGTCAAACAGCCTTTGCCGACATTAATATAACTATATTGTGCTTAACATTCACCATAAAAAAGCAATTTCAATTTTTGTGATAGTGTCATTTTAGAATATATAGCTGGAACCACTCTCCCGATTGGGAGCAGTGGTTCGTGCGCCACACAGTTTTGGCAAATAAATCCAAATGATTGTTGGTGACGAGAAAAGCAACTCTCGGTACGAATCATGGCCAACTTTGTAAGAGAGGACAAGGATGATTACCTCTGGATCAGACAAGAGCCCAACATTTATCGATTTCAACCAGAACACACAAATGTATACTAACACTTCTCAATCACACAAAAAGAGAAAAGAAGGGTCTAGACATATTTTTTATCTGCAGAAAGCTCTGGGAGGTTACTTTTATGATAAAAGTAGTAACATTAGTTTTTGAATATTTTGGTAATCTTATTTTATTTTTTAATAATGTTTTAGTCAAAGACAACGTTTGTTTGTTTTTTTCTTCATTTTTTGGTTGCACATGCATGGCAATTCCTTTTGCTCCATCCTTTTGAGTCACAGGCCTGACCTCATCTGATAAAATTTCAGAGAAAATGACATTGCCACCTTTATTTCTAACATTCAACAGTAAATTTGAAAGATAATCTTTGATCAGAACATATGGAAGCCTGTTCTGATCCCAATTTTTCTGAATGATTTTTTAATCAATTTTCATGAAAACGTTTCTCCCTCCTTGCTCCCCCCCCCCGGCTCCTATTCGAGAAAATTAAGAATAGGTGCGCTTGGTTAAGGTTACAAATCAGTGCGGTTACAGGGACCTCACGTGATGCTTTATGTCTCCACCCACACAATTGTTACAAGGCCTTGAAACATGCGCACCTTACAGAGGGCGTTGCCATGATTTTTTTTTTTGTTTACCATTAACGCCATTGGCCGAAATTACTGTAAGTTAATTTGTAAAACAAAACACACCCGCCCAGCGTCCCCGGGGATGAGGGGAGGACAGGGACTACAACAGAAGACAATAGGGAAATGAAGTTGTCCTACCGGCCAGTCCAGCAACTCTCGCTACATGACAGGTATCTAGCAAGTTAGGGGACAGAGGTTTTGGAGGCGCGAGATTTTCATGAAATACCAGAGTTATGAAGGTCATTTGCTGGCTCAGTTTGTAGCCACATTAATGAAAGTTTGGCCGCTAAAGCTGGAGATCTCAGATAACGTTACAGGCACTTCTATGTAACCTTGCCGTGGAAAGGGAAAGTGGGAACAACTTGCTAGCCGGCTAGCTAACCTTTAGTCACCGAACCTTCTGCAGCGTCACCACCAGAGTTCAGTCGGTGAGTCCTGACAGCTTGAACTGAATATTTCAGCAGTGTGTTATGTCCGTTTCCTTGGGTGCTCCCTCTTTTAGACGGACTCGATTCTAGCTACAGCTAACTAGGTCAGCAGCTAGGCTAACTTTGCTGATGAACGTCGTTGTAGTTTTGACTTTTTCAACGTCCTCGAGACATCCTACTATTGGTTAGAAACGTAGCGTTTGTGTGAGTAGGCGAATGTTAGCTTGGAGAAACTGTAAATATAACGCTAACCCATCCTTTAGCTCTAATGTACGTCCCTAATTCGGAAAGCTACTCAAGTGAATGTTAGCAGTGTTTGCTAAGTTCCATTGGATCATCATAGTTGAAACGTAAACCTAATTACCTTGCTGGGGCCTTGCTTTCGTCAGGTGAATGTCTTTGGAAGTTTGTTAATACTACAACCAAGTGAAACTTTGTTTCATTTCTCCTCATTCTGGGCTTGAATTAACTCTTTTTCAGTCATGCCTTTTCCTTTTGGGAAATCTCAGAAGAGCCCAGCAGAGGTAGTGAGAAGTTTGAAAGAGAATGTGACGTGTTTGGAAAAACTGGAAGCAGGGGACGGTAAAAAGTGTGAAAAGGTCAGAAAGTGTCGTAAATTAATATATATATGAAGTCTTGTCATCAAAGCGACAGTCTTACACCATGACTGCTCTCCCACTTAGGTTGCAGAGGAGGTGTCCAAACATCTTGCTACCCTAAAGGAGGTACTTTGTGGAACAGGTGACAAGGAGCCTCAGACTGAGGCTGTGGCTCAGCTTGCACAAGAGCTATACAACACCAACCTGCTCATCTCTCTCATTGCAAATCTGCAGAGGATTGATTTTGAGGTGGGTAAAATACTGAACACTGTGTGTTTGTAAAAAGTATTGATTACTCATGGCATACAATAAATTGACAGCGGGAGTGTGTATGCATGGTTTGAACATCCATGCCTAAGGCTGTTCTTATCATCACGCAGACATTCATCCGAGGGATTTTTTTTACAGGGGAAAAAGGATGTGGTACAGTTGTTCAGTAATATTGTAAGACGTCAGATTGGAACCCGCACGCCCACAGTAGAATACATTTCTACACACCCACAGATCCTCTTCATGCTTCTAAAAGGGTAAGTTCATCTTATTGGGTACAGGGACTTTATGTTTGATGTATGTCATATATTGGTTGCCGTTCTATTTTGAAGGAAGTGCATCATAAAATACTCAAACTGTTAAATACGATTAGGACTGACATGACGAAGTTGAAAGAAATGTAAAACCTTTAAGTGAGAATCTCTTTTCCTTGACATGCCTTGTGATTTCCATGTTACCTACCTGGAATGTGTTTCAACATCTCCCAGAGAGCGAGCATGAACTTGTTGCATTCACTGTGGGTTAGACATGTAGATGAAAAGAGTGATAAGAGAGTGCTGGTTTTACTTCTCTAAAACTGAGTCACCCTGCATATCCAAAGAGTATCATTCTTTGAGCCTGCACTGCATTATGGTTAATTGAGGCTGTGTTAGTGGATCACATGCTATTTTTGCCACTTGCCTCTTCACAGCTGTGGATATCAGTTTTATTATGCAAGACAGCCTGATTGATAGATAAATATTGAGGGAACATACTGATTTTTGAGTGAAATGCACTTATGAGCTGTCCACCCAGGAGCCTATCTAACCAGAAGTTAAATGTCTTCCACTCTTCTGTACTGCATTAGGGAGCTGAAACCCACAGAGACTAGCTAACTGCTTGATGGCTTTGTCATATGTACAGAAGTGAATGGGAAGTGTTAGCACACCTCCATCAAAACTCATGAAATAGATCAGGGCCATGATCCTGGTTTGTCGGGAAGTAACCCCCCTCATCTTCTGTCATAAAGTTGGCCATGATTCGTAGTACCTGCCACTCTTCCAGTCATCAACCAATGTTTTGTTTTGTTGGCCAAGGTTAAGTTGCTAGTAGTAGCCAGCATAGCTCATCTGCTGCTGGTCCAAGCAGCAAACAGAGCAGTAGCTCACCTGCTGTACCCCCTCCCATTGACAAGCAGCACAAGTCGAGTCACCACAGAAGACCGGTTTCAACCCAACGTAGCTGTCAGAGAGGACATACTCCTCCTCGGTGTACAAGACTGATCTTGGTAAGTAACTATCAAAGGAAGTAACCGATGAAATAGTAAATATGGACATAATATAAGTAATTAAGAAGTAAGTGGATAAATAAAATAATTACGTTGGGAATGACTATGGAACTGTTCTTATTTGGTTTATGAACTTGTAGACACCATAAAAGGGCAGTTTTGAGAAAGAGACTGCCGTTTATTGTCTACCTACGGTTCTCAGTCTCCCTGCCAGTCTTACAGAAAGACCAAACTTTGGACATCTTTAAACATGCTGTCTGAGCACCATAAAATAGCCTGTCAGCTCTTGTTAGGGGTTGTTGATTGACACCCACCCCCAAAAAGCCTTGAAGCTGAGGTGAACACTGTATGTGATGGATTTTTATTGAGGTATACTAACACTTCCCACCCATTACCATTGACTGTGCTGAGCTAACTAGAGGTCAGCAGTTCTCTGTGGGTTTCTGCTCCCTAACACAAATCTAGAAGGTAGGTTAGGTATCTTCTTGACTGACCATAGAGAGGGTAGGAAAAAAACACATTTCCTTAAAAAACTTTGTATGTATTTTTAAAGGTTAAATGCCAGTTATTGATTGTGATGTTTTTACATGTCGGTTCATTAGGTACACCAAGATAAACTTTATTTAGTGTAATACAACAGACCTGAAATGAATCCCTTCATGACCATTATAATCATCAGTTTTTATGTACTGGATCATGTAATTTTTCATTAATCATGATGGAAGCATGACTCCAAAAACGATACATGTTAACCTGTCCAGATATGAGAGTGCAGAAGTGGCTCTGAACTGTGGAATGATGTTGAGAGAGTGCCTTCGCCATGAACCATTGGCACGGACAGTCCTCTTCTCTGAGGAGTTCTATTGTTTTTTCTGTTACGTGGAGCTCTCAACCTTTGACATAGCCTCAGATGCCTTTGCTTCATTCAAGGTACACAAACTTCCATTTTTGTCAGATTTCCAGCGTTGCAGCACTAACAGTATTTATCTAACATCCTGGTGTCTTCATTTGCCTGCAAGGATCTCCTCACAAGACACAAGATTATGTGTGCAGATTTCCTTGAGACCAATTATGACAGGGTGAGTTTTAAGGTTTTGGTTTTCAGCCTGAACAAAAAGTTCCAAACTGTGTCTAATTATTATCTCTTCAATTTTCTTTAAGGTTTTTACAGATTATGAGAAACTCCTACATTCTGACAACTATGTCACCAAACGGCAGTCTTTGAAGGTGCTGGCTCTACCAGCTCGTTCGTATTCGAGTCACACACTCTAATGGAAACAGCATGTCCATTTGTTTTATCACACAATACAACTACACATCTGTGTTTTCAGCTTCTTGGGGAACTTCTTCTGGATAGACACAACTTCACTGTCATGACGAAGTACATCAGTCGGGCAGAGAACTTGAAGCTGATGATGAACATGCTTCGAGATAACAGCCGTAATATTCAGTTTGAGGCCTTTCATGTCTTCAAGGTGTGCACACATTTGGAATCTACATGCTACTTATCATGGTGCCGAACACAGTCTTAACATTGGCCTGCAGAAGAAAAAATTGTATCTTTTCATTACAAGCACAACAATGAAATACCCAGACAATTTTGACTTAAATCTCTGTCTTTGATCTCTGAATTCTGTTTGATCTGATTTTGGTGTCTTATTTTGATGAGTTGAGCTGACTTTGATCTCTGAGTTCTCACTTTGATCTCTGAGTTCTCACTTTGATCTCTGAGTTCTCACTTTGATCTCTGAGTTCTCACTTTGATCTCTGAGTTCTCACTTTGATCTCTGAGTTCTCACTTTGATCTGTCTTATCTCTGTGTTATCCCTGACACCAGATGATATTTTGGATCATTATCTAATCACTATCTCATATAATGAGTCCAACCTTGTCATCACAAAAACAAGTTTTAGTGGCTTGTTATAATTCAATAAAATCCAGCTATTACAATATAAGTGCTGAAACAATGAACTGCAAACATGGACTTTATCAGCTTCCATAACTCAGCAGGCACATAGATTATTTTTTGTTAGTTTGATGGTGGCCTTTTTCTGCTCCCCCAGGTATTTGTTGCAAACCCTAACAAGACTCAGCCGGTGCTGGACATACTGCTGAAGAACCAGACCAAGCTAGTGGAGTTCCTTAGCCACTTCCAGACGGACAGATCGGAGGATGAGCAGTTCTGTGATGAGAAGAACTATCTAATTAAGCAGATCCGGGACCTGAAGAGGCCTGCTTCACCAGAGGAGGCTTAACACTGCTGGGTCCACTGCTCTGTCGGGTGGTAAATGTGGAGGTGGTGGAAATCTAAAAGATAAGCTTCAGTAAGACTAAATATTAACTACAAAAATAGGATATAAGAGTAAAGATTACTTCCTTCCTTCCCTTTCTGTTGTTGTTTGCATATGACTTCTCACCGGAGACATGAGATATGAGTGGGCCAACAACTGTTTTGTATAAAGCATAGTGTGTAGCGCTGATGAGATGCGTTTAGTCCTTTCTTGTAATCTTAGACCTTGAACTGTTACACGTCATGTCATTTCTGGCACAACCAACACAAATGCTGAGGTGTTCTAATGAGAGTTTTCATAAATGTATATTTTAGAGACTGAAAATTTAAGGAGAAGCATAAGTATCATTTTTCTAATGTATCTTCACGGTGATTCCTCTGTGATTAGCTTTGTCTAATGATTGCAAAGGTTTAATTTATGCCTCATTCATTCTCTTGTAAAGGGATTTGAATCATCTTTTAAAAATATGGCTTTTGCATGGTAAAACGTGGATAACATTGGCCAGATCTGCACATTTTTGGTGATCAGTGCATAGTTTTCAGGCCGTTTTAGCGAGCACACGTGAACTTCCAGAGGCCAGTAATGATACTGCAGTGATGTACGTTAAAATGCATGAGCCAGAAGACTAAAAGCAAATCAAATCAAATGCTTGTGCTGTGATTTATTTATTTTTTTTTAAGCTGCACTCAACAAGCCTCGCACAACTGAAATAGACGCAAGGTATTGGCTAATGCTGCAGGCTAAGCAGCCCTCCATTCACTGTCAGCATGGAGAGAAGACACGTATTGATCATTCTCCATGTCATTCCCACATTGTGGCCAAACACTGGCATGAGTCCCTTTCAAAATGGTCCAACTACTTCTTGTATACCACCTTAGGCCTCCTCAGTACAAGCACTGCTTAGTAGAATAGACAAGATGGAACTTACCTTGAGGCGTTGCTTCAAAGGATGCATCCTAAGTGTTTCACACTGACACCCATCATATCCTTATTTTGGTATGATTTCAGACTTGACATCTGTTGTGTGAAAGAAATCCAAATGGTCCTACTTATTTTATTTGTCACATGTGAAACCACTTCTTTACTGTTTGACACTGGGACGGATGTACAGGTGTAAATACAACATTAAATCCTTACTCCCCTTTAGAGCGAGAGTAACAAAAAGACCCCGACTCATTTATTTTTAAGTTTCACATCAACAAATAAAAGTTGGCTACAGCCATCAGCGAATGTCGTCTCATGTGGCCGATGGTACCCGTAAATATGGGCTCCAGGTGATTGGTTGCAAACCTAAATTCATCTTCATCGCTGTAACATGCTAGTGATGCATCACCTGTCTGTTTATCATTGTTTGGAACACCAACATGCACTGTTAAAACATGGGCAATGTTTTTCACGAGCGTCCTAGATTAGCTAGATGAGTTACTTGCCTTACTTCTGCCATTAGCACTAAAATGGCACATTCGAGATTTGTTGTACTCTGTGCACGGTCTTCTAGTATATACCTCATGAGATCTGAGCTTGACAATGCTGTGTTTTTTTTTTTCTCCTTTCCTTGAGCGGCTTGTATGCATGCATAAACTTGTTACAAATGTTCAAGCTTGAATAGGGACTGAGACCTGGTTTTCTCAATGAAAACTAATATTTGAGAAAAAAATATTTAGTTGGGTGGCACCACAAAAATGTTAATTCATACTGAATTGCAGCGTGGTTCCTTATAATGAATGCTGCCTTCTTTAAAGACATTCTATGGATTGTTATGACGAGAACTCTTAAATTGTTCTTAGACCAAAGTCAAAATAAAAGAGGAAAATGTATAGTTTGTCAAGTCTGATGCATTCTTACTCAATGAATGTATTTTATTAACTTGGTGGGCCCAAACAAACTTGCACCTTGCTGACAAATTTTACATTATACACTTCTGGATTAGTGGGCATGGGTTCAGGACATGCTGCACACAGTTGTCCCACTAGAGGGGGCTGTTGACAACAGTCAACATCTTTGATTTTCATTGTACAAACAAAATTTCAAGTCTTTAACCCTACCTCCAATTCTAACTCCGTAAATCAGTAGCAACAATTATAGCCATAAACACAAACATATTATGTCCGTCTTCAGTTACATTTTGTTGTGTTTTACTTATCTACTTAGATTTTCCCTTCATTTTCCACACTGTATATTTTCTTTTGCCATGGCAGTGAATAATGTGTATTTAACATTATAAAGGAAAAAAGTGTAAGAGCTTTCATGAAATAAAACTTTGTTGCAATTTAATTTCATGTGGTGGCAGTACTTGAGAGAAGAGGGCAAATATTTATTCTATACCACAATCTTGTATGACTGTTAAGAATTTTACATTTTAATTGTTTAATTTTATTTAATTTCTTTCTTATTTTAAAGGTAAAAACTCTTTATGGGCACTTTTTTTTATCAAGTCACAAACATACAGTAAAGAACTACAAATATTTCTTTTATAACATTTTATGAACTTGAAATGTTATGAAATTAAATTGCCCAGAACCATGGCCCTCTTTTTTTATGGGCATTCTTTTAGCATTTATTTTCTTTTCTCCTGCTGCAGGGTGGTAGCTAACTTCCATTCATTTTCTACCACTTATCCTGTTAAGGGTTGCAGGGGTGGGGGGGGGGGGTGGAGCCTATCCCAGCAGCCTTCAGGCGAGAGGCAGGGTTCACCCTGGACAGGTCACCAGTCCATCACAGGACCAACACATAGAGACAGACAACCATTCACACTCACAGTCACACCTACAGTCAATTTAGAGTATCAATCAGCCTCGTCCCCTCTTGATGTCTGCAGGCACAAGGACACCATGCAGACTCCACACAGAAAGACCCTGTGCTCCAGCCGAATTTTTTTCCTCCACCCACAAGCTTGTTCTGTACTTTGTGTTTCTCTTTGAATTTCATGATGATACTTCTCACTCCAGAAGGTTCCAAGTTCGAGCCCCGGCTCCATCACAGGATCTTTCTGTGTGGAGTCTGCATGTTCTCCCTGTTCCTGCTGGGTTCTCTCTGGTACTCCAGCTTCCTCCCACAGTCCAAAGACATCAAGAGGGGACGAGGCTGATTGATACTCTAAATTGACCGTAGGTGTGACTGTGAGTGTGAATGGTTGTCTGTCTCTATGTGTTGGCCCTGAGATGGACTGGTGACCTGTCCAGGGTGAACCCCGCCTCTCACCTGAAAGCCACTGGGATAGGCTCCAGCGCCCCCCCCCCCCCCCCCCTGCAACCCTTAACAGGATAAATGGAAGAAAATGGATGGATGGATGAATGGACTTGTCACTCCACTTCTTGACATTTTAAGATGCTGTGATAACTTTGTACATCCTTCTCCGGCTTTGTGAGCATCAAATATTATATTTCTCCAATCTTACCTGATTTCTTTTATTTCTGGCGTGATGCTTTGTCGAGTGACAGCTCAAAGCTTAATTCAGATATTAAACCGGGTGTAAACTGGAAGGTAATCCTCAGTTTTAACTTGATTTTACAAGCTTTGAGTATTACAAAGTTGAAGCACATCACTGCACATCGGTGGTTTGTGCTATGGCTCAGTAAAAAGGCCAGTTTTTAATTTTAGCCCTGGTTGTTTTTTTTTCTAAAATAATAGTTATTTTGTGCAAATAGAAATAATTTATGCTTTCTGAAGGAAACTAGTAAGTTTAGAAATGTTATGTTGGAAATTCCTTGCTCTGTTTAACAGCATTGGGGAAATAACTTGAAAAGTTAATTCTTCATAGGGCGGCTAATAATTTAGCCCCATCAACATGAAACAATATTAATAATAGAATTAAACAGACTCCTGCGGATAATCAGGTGCGGGTTCATCTTCCTATATGGTACCGATAGAAAGGTAGGGGAGGTGTTTTCTGTATTAGGAGGAACCTGTTGTCTCCTGTGAGGGGAGGGGAGTTTGTTGAAAGTGAGCCCCCATGTCCTGCATGACCAAGTGCACTGCAAAGATGCTCAGCTGCTCCCAGCATGAAGCCTCCTGCTCAGACGTTGGAAGAGCTGTGTCTAATAGGTTCTGCTGATTTGGGTTTTTTTTGCAGCCTACTCTTCTCTGGTCTAACTCACCTTATCCTGAGAATGTTTTAATTCATATTTTGATTCATTTAACAAGGAGCAACTGGTATTTTGGTTACGGGGGTGTGTTTGTCATCTTTCAGTCTTCCACAGTGCCGGGGGTAAACAGGTTGATTGAAATGCTAAAAACTCTCAATTTTAAATTATAACCATTTTAATACATAAAGAGAATATCTGAAAATATAGACAAGTTCTGCTCTTAAAACTTCATTTAAAATATCTGTAGCTTAACCATGTTATGTTATACATTAACCTGACAAGAAATCTGACTCTGGGTATAACATATAAATGGTATATATACACACACACACATATACATACGTGTATATTATATGTATATATGTATATATGTATGTGTGTGTGTGTATATATATATATATATACACACACACACATATACATACGTGTATATTATATGTATATATGTATGTGTGTATATATATATATATATACACACACACACACACACACACATATACATACGTGTATATTATATGTATATATGTATGTATGTGTCTATATATATATATATATATACAGGTATATATGTGTGTTTGTGTGTGTGTATGTGTCTATATATATATATATATATATATATATATATATATATATATACAGGTATATATGTGTGTTTGTGTGTGTGTATGTGTCTATATATATATATATATATATATATATATATATACAGGTATATATGTGTGTTTGTGTGTGTGTATGTGTCTATATATATATATATATATATATATATATATATATATATACAGGTATATATGTGTGTTTGTGTGTGTGTAACCTACAGCAAGGATTCAATTCTAAAACACATCAAACAAAATGCCTGTCATGGATCCTCCAGAGGACCAAGTAAAACTATAAATTCTCAATTATACAAATTAATCTGGCATAGATCAAATGGAGAGTTTAATTCATATATTAGTTGCAGTTTATATATTTTTGGTATGTCAATATATGAGCTGAATCTTGCTGGTGAACTCCATTCTAACTTCTTTCATCGTGTACGGCATAGCCACATAACCTCCTCCTTCCGTTGCAGCTCCACTCAGAGCTAAGTTTTTCAAAACATGATGACACATTCCATTTTACTTTTCACAACCACAAAAAGACTCCATGATGTTTAACTTTATCCTCTGTGCTTTTGGCACAGAAGCAGAATGATGGGAAAGTAGGTCAAAGTTTAAACAGGGAAGAAGGCAAGTTAGGCAACGCTGGTTCCCACAGTCGGGAGAGGGGTACCCTGGGCCTCTAGAGGCGCTGCGCCGCCCCGCCTGTCACCCACGATCATCCGTTTGTGTGTTGTTGACATGTAGAGGGATGTTTGTGCGCGCATGAGGCGGGATGGTGTGTAGCCCAACAGACCAAGGGATATGTGGGGGCAGGGTTTACAAGGGTTACAGGTCACAAGCCTCCCGGGTTGCTTAGACCAGCAAGGGGCTGACTGGAAGAGCGACAACGGTATCAAAAAACTACCCCAGATTCTACCTTTGTAGTAAAAGCGACATTTTAGGCTGCCCTAGGACTCTGAGCGTTTTCAAGTGGCGTTTGTCTGACGATCCAAGGACAACATTTACGAAGATTGCATCGCCGGTGATAGCAACCAACCAACCTACCCCATCCCCACCCCCACAAAGAGAAAAAAAAAAGAAAAAAAAAGATGCATTTGCAAATTCACGCATGACAAACTTTTTTTTTCTTTTTTTTTTGTGCAGAGGGTTTAGCCAAAGGGCCGCTGATGATGCAGCAACATCTGCAAGTGTAGTTGTGGAGTAGTTTGGAGAAGAGAACCGAAGATCCCGCTGGTTGTGAAGGTAGGATGCCGCTTTTCCTGTCGAATTGGCTCAATAGTCACCACGATGCACCTTCTCGTTGTGTTCACTTTGTGGGTTCATGAATGAAGCCAGAGTGGTGCATGTTCGATGGTGTTAACTAGAATAGATTCATTTGCAGCACAAGAGTGAACTTTACGATCCTAAGGCAGTAAAAGCAGCATTTTTTTAATTCCGTCAAGAGCGACAAATAATCCAGCCACCCACAAGTGTGTTTTCATGCGTGAAGTGACTCCAAAGCATGGGCGTATTCTGCCGAAGGGTTATTAACCGAAGGCGGTTGACGTGGTCGTTTGGAGGTTCTGTTCTTGGCGCCACTTTGGTAGAATTGGAGCATAAATCCGTTAGTTTTTTTTTTTATCAACCGGTGTTTAAGGTCGATACAGAGTCAGGAAAATATAAATGCTATGCTTCAAATTTTAATTGTCATTTTAATTAATGAGTAGCTCCTTTGATAAAGGTTGAGTGACTCATGTTGAGACATTTTCACCAAATTGCACAGCAGCCAAAATACTGCCACTTCAGGGCTGTAGTCAGCTCACTATCGACAATTCACAACCAATGAGCAGAGCATGTTATAGACCGCTGCCCCGATGTGGACTTACTTTTTCCCAAATGATAGGTTTCCCCTTACTATTTAAAACCAGTGTTACTAGAGTGAAGACAACGTAACACTCAAGTCACAATTTGCTAGCACACTCAAAACTTGGACATGTAAACCAGTTGACCAAAATGGGATCTAACTTGTCTGTCTTAGCTCTGGTCCAAGTGGCATTTTTCCACTTCATGCAGTTTTACAACTTTAAAGATAATCCGCAATTTGGAGACTTACTCCTGCATTTTGTATTGAATTTCAAGATGTCTTTCAATATGTGAATGATGAGGAAATGCAGTAGGTCCCATCATAGTAGATACATTTATATGCCCAGCTCCAGTAATGGAACTGAGAGGTTGGCCTTACTGCACAGGTAAATTGAGTCATGCATTTTTGGTCAAATGTATAGTCTTTGCATCTACATTGTGGCATTTCAAATTCAAATGTCTTTGAATTTTGGGACAAAAAAAATTTAGTTAAAAAATTAACCATGGCCTATTTGATATCATTGAATTATTTTAACATTTTCTGGCACTACATAGACAAAATGATCAATTAATTCATCAAGAATAAGCCAATAATTGCTGCTGAAAAATTATTGTTGGTTGCATAAATTGTGTTTCTTTTTTTATTCTTTGAGTTGCGATATGCAAATCGTCCCATAAAACACTTTGGCTACGAGTCACCTCAGCGAACGGTTACGAGAGCTGTGGGAACGTGAACATTGAAAAAGTAACTCTTAATCATGACCATCATTGGATCGTCCAAAAAAAAAACAAAAAATTAAGAATTTGATTCATAAATCAAACTTCCAGTGAAAATGCAACCTTAACTACTCTCAGGAAGCCCAGGACAAACTCATGTTTTAAAAATGTGTTTCTTCAGTAAAAGTGAATATTGTTCAGGTAGTGAAAGTATATTGTACCTTTGTGACCTATAAAATGTGACTCTCTTTCCATATAATAAACTGAATTGTAGATTCCACAACTATACAATGTAATTATACAATTTTAAGGGTTCTGCATATTTCTGCTTAGATTTGATGGAACCTAAGCGTGCATCAGTCAATATGCTGCTCCCTCTTCTTTCAGTACAATGTCTGGAAACTTCTATCACCACAGGAAGTTCGGTTGAATGACTCTGAAGTATTGAAATGTGCAGCCTTGCAAAATCACATTTCTTTTCTACAAATAAACAGTGATGGAGGAAAAAGCCAACTCCAGTAAATCAATATTTGAAGCCATCAATCAACCACAAACTAGGGCAGAAATGTTTCAATTTTGGAAACAATTCCAAGGTTTCTAAAGGCCTCTGTCATTAACATCTGTTTCATCTTTAATTGGCTGTGGGCTGCACAGTACATGCATTCATCCTCAAACAGAAGAAGCTTAAATTTGCATCGGCAGTTGTCTCTCGCTCTTTACTTTGTATTGTTTCAGACGCAGGCATCGATGGAAGTGTGCTGGAATTGGAAATCATCCTGGTCCATTGTTCTCCTCAAACCCCTCATGTCTCTGCTGACCTGGAGGTACTCCAGCTAAGGTGCATCTAGTGTAGTTAGTGTATTTATTGCAGTATCTACTGCCCTAGTTGCTCCTTCTGGCTGGAGGCCTCATTCATACTATAACTTAACTAAAAACAAAACATATAAAATGGACAAAATGAAAAATAAAAAGTGTGTGTTCATGAGATGGAAGTAATTTCATCCATTCATCCTTCCGTTTTCTACTGTTTATCTTGTTCAGGGTTGGGGGGGGGTGTACTGGAGCCTATCCCGTCTTTGAAATTAAAGATGTAACATTTGCAAATATATAAAGTAACTACATTAAAGGAACAACTAATATCTCATGGCCACAAATTAATTAAATTGAGGGAGTATGTTGTGGTCAAAATATACCTTAATTGTAGGGACTACAATAAAGTCTCTTTTCTATGGCCACTGTGGGGCTGCATTAAAAAAAAACATACTTGTTAAACTATGAAAAGATGGTTCAAGAACATGTTTTTTGTTTGCATTGATTTCTCTTACAGATTAAGGGATTATTTCAGGAGTAGTCAAGTGGAACAGTGTCAATGCAGTTGTGAAAAATTGCATGTTTTAGCTAACAGGGTTCGTAATATATGGTCCTATAAATGACATGGAGATGGATCAGAGGTCGTCAAGCTGATGGAACAAACTGGCAGGTGAATGGTCTCTGCATGTGTGTTAGTATCTGTTTGTGTACAATCGCTTTTTGTGATATCTTCCTTCATTGCCAACATTCGGACTCCTGTTGTTGGCTTGGCTGCACCAAAGTGCTCCCAGTGCAGGTAGTGTACACCATCTACTGCAGTTTGCGCACTTCTGGTGTAGCTGGTCCCCTGTCTTCTTACATCACCTGGCTAACACTTGGCTCAGATGGGCTGATGATGAGTTTTGTTGGTTTGCTCTCAGCTTCTGTCTGTCTCTGCTGTGCGAATCCGTGCAGAGCTCTCTGTTTCTCTTTGACTCTTCTCTTTGACGGTGGAAGATGTTTGTCTCCTGTTATTCAGAGGTTTGATGAACTCTTGAAAAACTAAACATCATATTAATGACAGACTAAGAGAGGGACTGATGTCCCCTCTGCTGCTGGTATTGGAAAACAAAACACTGCTGTTTGTCACATTGTTTTCTATGGTGGATAACGTCACAATTTCAACACTTGACAACATGAGAGGAATTGACAGCGTCCATGTTAATTCTGACAGATGTTAACAACTATGCATTTTCGCAAGCTGGTCTAATAAAAGCATTTTAGAGGAGACAACTTAATTCTGCTGGTGAACAAATGCTGTTGTCACACTGAACACTAGATGTCATCATTCCTACTTTATTGAAGCATGCTTAAAGTAAACGAACAATCCACATCCAAAAATAAATTGGAAAATTAAATAAAGAAGTTGTGATTATGGCTTCAAATACTTTTAGCCAGGTTGAGGCAGTTTAATCTGTTTCCAAAATCTATGAGTCAAGAATGACGGTTTCTGTAAACCTGTGGTTGATGAATAAAGACTTGTGCAATCATACATGCCTATATTTCATTGTAAATGTGGAGTATCTGTTGCATATGCTGCTTAGGTAGGCGCCCTAAACGCATCCCATAATGCCAAGATCTGTTTATCTAACGCGGAAACAGTCCCCGTATCATTAATCGCCAGAGTATCTTCATGTCTGCTGCCTCTCATGCTCCTTGCATCAATTCACTTGCTCGTGCAAGTTCACGTTATGGTACGCGCGTGCTTCGTGGGGAGCGCGCGCATGTATGCGGGTTTTGTTATCCGTGCTACCAGCAGAGAGCCAGTGCCTCAAATGAAGAGTGGCTCGTAACTCAGCAGCATCAGAGTAGCCTCACCAATAGCAGCTTTGCGGGCGGACGCACAGCACAAAGACGCGGAAGGATGCTTCTCCAGGCACTACCACCACTAGCTGTAGCTTCTCGCCATTTGCGCAAGCTCAAGATCGTCCTTTAACTTTTAACGTGCTGAAGTTGCTCTTTTGAATCCCTTGCTCCTCGGATCGACTGTCATGATTGCTCTATCAGTCCGCGTTGCTCTTTTTCTCAGCGCCTTCCTCCAGTTGATCTCGCTGCCCAGCGGACAGGTGCCCAACTGTCACGAGGTGCGTGCCGTCTTTCAGTCTCTGCACCCAGGATCCAAGTGGGTCCCCGAGACTCCAGTGTCAGGTAACTGTCATCAGCTAAGCGCTTTTACCTGCAAAGCAACGCTGTGCGCGCGGGAGCCCAAAACATACATTTAACGCGCGTGTCCTTTGTCCTCATCTAGCTCTTACAAGAGTGTTACCTGCTCTCTCGAGAGAGTTGAGTTCAAAAGTTAACTGTTAAATGTCAAAGTAATACAAACATATTTGTTTGTATGTTTGAGGATTGTATGATGGTCACATGACCACAGCAGAAAAATGTGATTGTCCAAATGGCGTAATTCTCTATCTGGTCACATGGTCAGTAAAAAAGTCCACTGGAGGCAGTTGAGACGTATTATCACCGGAAATCAACATACCAGTGAGAGGACGGTTCAAGACATATTAAGGTGTCCACATTCCCATTATTCCCGGGGATCCTGATTGTACCCGCTTTAACTCCCGATGATGAAGCACCAAACACATCTAAACTTTACACATCAGCATAGAACAAGCAGGCTACCAAACTGGTTGGAACTAGAACGTGATGTAATTGATGCACGACGTCAGGAGCGTGAGAATGATGCATCAGGGAGCCGTGGTAGTTTCTCTTCAGCTCTATAAGTGCTGCTCACAGGAAACAGCCTCCTGATGGAAAAAAGTGTGTGCCTTTGGATTTGAGACACGTAACATTTCATTCCCCTCATTGTGTGGGAAAACTCCCTGTGCAGATTATTTGTTGCTTGCACATGGCACAGTGGCAAAGGAAAGGTCTAAAAATACGCTTGTGATTAGCATGTGTAGCAGATGAAATGTCACATATCCGCTTTATTTGATGTGATAACAGCTTTATGATCATTCTGTATTTTGCCGCATGTATTAAAAGTACATGCCAAGTTTTTGGCAAAGTTACCACAAATTCCTTTTATCAGGTTGTGATGAATTCATATTATAACACAAACACAACTGCATTTTCACGCACGTGTGATGCTGGATTTTTATTGCCGAGATCTGTTTTGCCGATAACTTGCAACTGATTTGGCAAACGGTAGATATTTACTGATGTCGGTATCATTTGCAGATTACGATAATCACATTCTGAGCATTCAGAAAAGCACGTGTAAACACTCTCAAGTCAACTCATTCTTCAGATGTTTTTTTCACATTTGCTAAAGTTTCCTCAACAAAAGATGACGAGCAAAGACAAAGAAATAGAGTAAACCCATCAGGCAAGTATCTTGATAAATGACCAACGTCTCTCAATGCTGATGACATGCCTATTCCATTCCCATATTTGAAGAGGATAAGGCTTTGTTGATTTTTAGAGCTTTTATTCTAAAAAAAAATCAGCAATTGCTTAACGTGTGGGGCCAACATCGCGTCATTCATCTCCTCAGGTTTCAAAATATGTCCCATTGGTCTGACTAATACGACCAGAGTAATAATGGTAAGACTTAATCTCTCTCTAACATTCAGTAACTGTATGAAAGAATGCAGATTTTGTCAATACTGAGTGTTAAGAGCTGCAGCTGCTGTTCCTCTGCATGGGAGACACGCTGATGCAAATCGACTGAGTGTAAGAACAGTGGTATGCTTGACAGACCCTGCTTCCAACAATCCAACGGATCAAGTTGGAAATAAAACCCATAAAACCTCGACATCAGTATTTCTTTTCATGCATTTGGGTGAATAACGCCGAAGTTTTGAATCCTTTTCCAGAAGAAAATATGTCTTTGTAAGACACAAGAAAATTAGCAAGGAGCGGGAAAAAAAAAAAGGTTTGACGTGGTACAGGTTGCCTTTGTGACTCAGTGCTGATATTCACCCTGTGACTGACAGGATCTTTCTTGTGAACACATATGGAGTTCTGACCTCAAGTGGGACCATTACAGAAATGTTGTATTTTTTTTGTCCTATTGTCAGTGTTTGTTGATATGAATGGAATCACCTCGCGTAACATTAACATCAACTGGCTCACGAAAGCTTCTGTGGGGATTTCTTTCGAGTGTAGATCCACACGTCCACATGCTAGAGAGAGAGAGAGAAAGTAGCTATTGTAAATGCTGTTTACTTTTCTATATTGAAACATGACATTACAGTGGAAGAAATTAAAAAGTAAACTCCTGGCTGAGACAGATTGAAAGTTATTATCTCATACTTGAGGAAGAAACTAATTCCCTTTGATCTTATGAATTGCTTTTGCATTTTGCAAGCCTGAAATATGTAGTCACTTTTTTTTTGAAATGTATTTTACAGTTTTTGGGCCTCATTTTTTCATGCCTCATCCGTAATAGATCCAAAGGGTTCAATTATCTTGTTCTGAAGTTTGTGTCTTTTTAAAGTTGGGAAAGTAAAGAACAGAAAAGAGATTGGTGTGTGTGTGTGTGTGTGTGTGTGTGTGTGTGTGTGTGAGAGAGAGAGAGAGAGAGAGAGAGACAGAGAGAGAGAGAGAAATGGTGTCCTGCATTGATATGGTGTTTTGTGTGGGGGTGGTAGTTGATTCAGAGATGTCCATGCATGATGGCAGAGAAGGACTCTAATAATGCTGCATATGGTGCCAGGGGGCACAACACTAGAAAGCACTTTTCTCTACACCAGCATGATTCAAAGAATGAGTATAAATAAACAAGACTGGAGTGGGGATCAGGACAACATGCTGCTGTGCTGTGGGAGGACTGCTCATATCTTTGTTCTTACTGCTGCTGTGGGTGAAGATGAAATTGAGGCAAGAGGGATGTGAGGAGTGATGAGCTCATACTCCAGGACATCCATCCGTCCGTCCATTTTCTATGATGCCTATCTGTGAAGGGCTGGGGGCTGGAGCCTATCCTAGCTTACATTGGACAAAATGTGTGGTTCACCCTGGACAGGGTGCGGGTCCGCCATAGGGCCATCAGGAGCAATTAGGGTCTCAGTGTCTTGCTCAAGGATACTTTGACATGGTCACTGTGGGAAGAGAGGATTGAACTACTTACCCTTGGGTTGCTAGACACCCACACTATACCCCAGGATATGAGTATGTAAATGTTTCCATCAGTGTCAGCGGTGGTCTGCTGAGGATGATGTTGACCTGTGACACTAGCACCTGACCTGATTCATGAGAGGAGCATCCAAGTCTTCTCAAATGGAAGAGCACTACTGGCTTCATGCTGGCAGAGTTGATGGCTGTCACTTATTTCAACAGTGATTTTCTAGCTGGGACAAATATATTTGCATTTACTGATCTCAGGTTGCCAAAAACTCCAGTGGATTTGAGGAATCCTTTGTTACCTTTCCTAATGAGGTTATGGGATGTGATGTGAGATCATTCTGGTTGTTAGCAGCATATCTTAAAGACTAATGTACAGATTTGAACGAAATGTGATGAAAAGATAGGTAATATTACAAGCAACAAGGAATTAACTTTGGATTTAAATGACTTGTGGATTTGATCCAAGCCTAAATCCTGTCCTGGCCCATCAGCAGGATATAGCTATTAATCCTATTTTTCTGGACATGTAAAAAATGAATTTCAATCAAGTTCAATGAGTGTGTGTAAAATGATTGAAAGAAAAACATCTCAGCCTCCCGAAATCACCTTGATTGAATTCTTTCCAGCAGATCCAGAATGGCTATATTGATATAATGGTAGATATCACAGCATATTTTGAAGAAGCTTGTTGTGGTGTATCAAGATTTAGACTCCAAGAGACGGTATGGATCATGTTCTAGATTGGTGAAGGAATTTTTGGCATTTAGGAAGAAAATTTATGGATGGATTTTGGTGTTTGGTACGGTGTCTTGTTAATATTTTATATTCACAAAGCCTCTTTGGAAGACATGAGCCGTCTCTCAGTGCTTCCTAGTTCAGTGATAAAGTGATTGGACTGGTGTTTGTTCCAATATCAAATGGGATTTCCAGAAAAAAAAGATTCAACTTTCTTATGAAAAATACTACTATAACTACAGTTGAAATATTGGTTGAATTTGACATTGGTAACAATTTGGCTGTCGGGTCTGTCATTGGGTGTTGAAGCTGAAAAGTTCAGAAACCCTCACGTAAACGTATCCCTGATTGATAGCAACTCTGCAGCTTTTGCAGGTTTGCCTGAGACAAACGAGGGCTGAGACCTGGATAACATTTGTAGAAAGGAAAGTTGATGATGAGTGGGGGCATCTGCATTACAGTGTCCAAACCCCCCGTAGGACTACACACATTTGTTCTGAATTTATCCCACTGAATATCGTCTATCCTCCAGTGTTTTCTCCATCTTGTGGCCCTGGACTGATTCTGCAAAATAATCTAATTTGAAAATATGTCTTGATTGATTAAGTTTATCATTTTTATCTTATGTTATTATTATTCATTATTTTTTGCACTATTTGTTGTTAAATGCATGAAGAAAACTTGGGGCAAGGCTACTCCATCATTACTCCAGCTGCAATGAACGCTTCTTTTCATTATCAGCATGTCCTACAGTTATAATTGTCGATTTATCAGTGAAAAAAAATGCCACAAAACTGTGAAAACACACTTGATACGTTCCCTGGAACTCAAGTTCACATATTAAGATTTGTTGTTCTGTTTGTTTAACCAAATAGCCCAAAGATGTTTGGTGGCCTTTCATAATCAAATGGAAAATACAGGGAAAAAATCTCATTGCAGATGCCCATATTGGGGACTTTGAAGAAACAAATCAGGCTTCATGTAAGTGAGGGCCAATGAGAGCCAAATCAAACATTTTGGACTTGTCATTCGCTGCAGGGTCGGATTGTCACGGTGGCACATACACTAGTCTTCTTGTTCATCATGAAACAATCTGAGGGAATAACAGCTGAAAGCAGGACCAGTTTGACCCAATGCCAGAGGCCTCACTGACTGATTGAGACACATTTGTGTTCTGTTTTTTCTGTGTCTGAAAATCTCAGTTTAATGAAGCAGACCAGTGTTTTGCTGCCTGATTGTTTGGTAAATCAGAGATTTGGCTCTTTTAAAGTCTTGCTTTGAAATGAGTGCCTTATCGAGCACCATCAAGTAGAACAGTGTGCAAAGCACGAAACATCCATTGTTCCATCCATCCATCTTCTACCGCTTAACCTGTTAAGGGTCAAGGGGAGGCTGGAGCCGATCCCAGCAGCCTTTGGGCGAGAGGCAGGGTTCACCCGGGACTGGTCACCAGTCCATCGCAGGGCCAAAATGTAGACAAACAACACAGACATTCACACTCACAGTCACACCTACGGTCAATTTAGAGTATCAATCAGCCTCGTCCCCACTTGATGTCTTTGGACTGTGGGAGGAAGCTGGAGTACCAGAGAGAACCCAAGCAGGAACAGGGAGAACATGGAGACTCCACACGGGCCACTCGGGCTTGGACTTGGGAACCTTCCTGCACCTTCCTGCTGTGAAGCAACAGTGCTAACCACTGCACCACAGTACCGCCCTCAGCTCTGAACATAATGATGTAATTGGTGCTATGTAAATTGCACTCTCTTTCTTTCATTAATGTGTATGGTCTCTACAAAGTGACGTTGTCTTATTTTCCCCACAGAGAAGTGTAGAGGATTTTTTGAAAGATGACTATGAATGTCCACTTAGTTGGAGAATTTTTGCTCAGCTTTTATGGCATATGGACTTTCCACTTTTGTACTGTTTTATTGTGTTAGTATTTTAGTTTAGTGTTTTAGGGGTGCACAACAGTCCAACAATTATCTGTCTCTCTGTGGTTGGCACGGATGTCCTGACTTTTATAATAACACACTCAGCGCTGGTATTTGACATATAATTTATGCTCATAATTAACTGTTTTTAATATATTCTATATTTGAATACCACTTGTTTTCCCCCTGCGGTCTTTTCATTAAGCTTGCATAGTGATAACCTTCTAATTGGTGCTGGGAAACTGACTTTATTCCTGGCTAATCCCTGTGGCTTTGAGTTCACAAGCTTGTCCACCAGATGTGATGAGAGCAGGGCCTCTTCTCAAGCCCCTTTCGCACTGCACCAAAAATGCGGGTGAACGCAGGTGTTTGGGCACTCTGAAAGGGTCGACTCTGCATTTCGACCCGCATTGACCGACTCATCAAGCGACCCGGGTGTTTAGCGGCCTGGCTCGGCTCTGCTCGGCTCGCCTACAGTGTGAAAAAGGCAACCCGCGTTGTCCCAGGTTTCACGCAACCTTCCTGTTGCAATCTGATTTTGTCACTGTGCTGCCTATCAGGCTGTCATTGTGGAAGCTCTGCAAAAAAAAAATTTTTTTTTTAATTTAAAAATTGTGCTGGGCTGGGCTGTGAGAGCGGCTCACTCATCTCTCCATAAAGTTTTGGCCTCTGCCATAAAATCGGTCTTTCTTTTGATGTCCCCGGGATTCTATTTCACTCCTTTTTTTTCTCAAACAATTTACATGTGTATGAGTGGCAAGTGTTGAAAAGCTGTGAAATGTAAATGTTCAATCCTCTGTTTCCACTGGACATGCCCACTTCACTTACAGTGCAACTGACAGTGGAGTAATTTTGTCCCTGCACTCTGAAATTGAAAATGACCTTGTCTTTCAGGAGTCCTTTGTCTATGCTGATATGAGATCTGAAGCCCTTCATTATACATTTTTACACACAGTTTTATGGTCTGTTTCCCTCCTTAGTCTGTGCACCATGAACATGGAGGCAGTCAGGAGGGTGGCGGGAGTTAGCTGAGCTGCTCCCTGCATCACTTCCTGCTACTTGTTAGTTACCCACACTGCCACTATGTTGCATCTCGCAACCACTGAATTTCCCTTTGTTCTGGCTGTTTAATCAGCACAGACTTCTGTTCCTGAAGATCTAATGTTTGATGGTCTCAAAGATGTAAAGGCTCAAACCAACAGACTATTTCTTTGTGAGACCAATGCCTCATGAACATGTCAATAAAAACATTGAGCTGGGTTGGGCCAAACAACTCCTCCTCTCTTTGATATAATCACATTCGACCACAGGCAGTCATGGTATACAGCTTAGATATACATCAACAGTTCTGATGCATGTAATGAATCCCTCTGCTTCCAATTCTTTATCCTCCACAACCCTGAACAGCAGCTGAAACTGGCAGCCTCTCCTTGTTTACCATCAATCAGACCCTTGTCAGTGATATGTTTGTGGCACCAGATCCTAGAAACAATTCTGCAACACTGCCTGGCGTGTTACGACTGCAGCCTCAACTAAAGCTTCCACTTTCCTCATTGGACAGCATGAGGTAGATAAAGTGGGAAACACAGGAACCCCTGTGTGTTTAAATATCAGTTGGTTTTTGCCCTACTTATGTCTGAGCATCAGTGTAAGGGATTAATGGGAGATCAACCGACAATGAGTTGCTGTCTTCCACCAGACTTTTCTTTTGCTATCAATTTATTTGTTATTATTTATTTTGTAAATGGGGAATTGTGTAAAAAGCACGTGATCTCTTATTAAGATTGGCTTGTGACAGAGGAGGCATGTAATAAAACAAGGCAGAGGGTTTTTGTGAAGTGTCCTTGACAGCATCATCCCTAAAAACATTAATTCAGTATCACCGCTGTTGCGAGAACTGATCTGACTAAATCTGACTGCATTGTTTCCACCTTACTTGTGTTTTTTTGAAATTGAATTAACTTTTGCACTGAGTTCATTCTTTGATCTGGCTTTGTCCTGCTACATTGCTCCGACGAAACACGCTTTTCACAGACATTTTGCTTTCATTGGCTAACATCGAAACCTTTCAAAAGATCTCTGGGAATCCAATTATGTCTCATCTGTATGAACAACCTTCAGGTTTAGTGGCTCGGTACAGAGAGGTTATTTCATCACCTTCAATCTTTCTTTTTTTCCTTTAATGTCATATAGATTGAAAGCAAGCTGGAACCTGGGTTTATTTGTTCTGTTTTTGTTTTTTATCAAAAAGAGCTTTTTGATTCTTGGTGTGTAAAGAGTAGCTTTGAGTGGTTAGTGACCCTAACCAAATTGATCTGTATTGAAAAATAGCCTCAATATTTTTGCTTGACTCCGTATCAAATTGACTCATAGCAATTTATTTTTACAGAGGAAGTTCTGCTGAATAACACTTAATCTGCGCATCAAAAGTGTATTTAGTCGGCACATTGTGCTGGAGATGGTGTTTCCTGTGTTTTAAATGAGAACAATATTAAGAGCAATGTGTGAAGGAACAGACTTCATGAAATTGCTGCTGTTCCCTGCTACTCATCCTCTGTTCTTGCTGATTTTCTGACCAGGTGCAGATCTGCAGGTCTGCCAAACCAAAGGCCCATCCTGCTGTTCAAAAAAGATGGAGGAGCAGTATCAGGCAGCTGCACGCAGCAACATGGAGTCTGGTCTCCAGGTTGTCAGTGCTCATCTCAAACATCTCATCATCCAGAATGCTGCCATGTTCCAAGGTAAGCAGTGATTAAAGTTTGTCTAAACCTGTGTCAAACATTACAAAATATTTGTGCACGGAAAAAAAAACAATTAGAAATTCCATCCCAGAATTGATTCACAAATTAAAACTCTTTATTAGATAAATGTTCCCATTAATGGGGCAGTATGGCTCTGAAGTAGAGTAGCTGTCCAGTCACTTAGCCCTGTGACTGTGTCAAAATGTCCTTGAGCAAGATGCTGAACCCTTCATTTGCACCTTGCATGCAAGCCTTCACTGTGAATGGGTGTGTGGATGGGTGATTGGGGCAACATTATGAAGCACTTTGAATACTGCTAAGTTACAATCACAATCAGAATCAGCTTTATTGTTCAAGTATGTGTGGGAATATAAATGTGTCTCTGGTTTCTTGCATCCTTTCAATGTACACTGAAACAATGCACATTCAAATATAAAAGAAAGGCAGGGGTAAAAAAGGTACAGAATAAATAAATTTTACCACTATAAACATGAACATAACTACTGCAAACATAAACGCTGCAGGTGCAGTGGTGAGGAGTGCAAATCCTGCTAGATAAAATACACAGTACTGAGTGGGGTAGCTGGATGGGACATAAACACTGTGATATACAGCAGTTAAACATACCAATGTGTTATTAACAGAGGCTGTATGAAAACGAGTCCATGCAGTGATGTCAGACTCTCAGCCCACCAGGCCGTGAGTCACATCAATGTAAAACAGAAGCAGAATACATACAACTCAGGATGAAATGATCTGCTGGTGTTTAGCTTAATGGTTGCATGGCAAAGATGTGTTTTTGAGTAACTTTACATGTAGTGTGGTTTTTGGTGGCAGACATGTTGTTCCCGAGAGTGACATCTTCTGAGGTTTTAGCAGTGATGACTGTTAAATTGAAAACGCCAGTCGGCAGTGGTCCGGAAAACCATTGAAAGATGCAAGAGGTCAGAGGCGTCCGACAGCTGAGTGGCTCAAGCTAATACAGAAGACATACATATTCAGGATCAAAGCTCATGCAGTGGGGATATGAAAACATAGAAATCATTAATGCCGGAGATGCTGAGGTTCCTTTCCTGTCAGCTGAAAATAAGAGGATGAAGAGAGACGAGGCAAGTGCATTTGAACCACCTGTTCTCATGGTGGGAGCAAAAGTCAACAGAAACTATGTTTCTGACATTGTCAAATTGCCACCCCTGCTTGTTAGCTTAGCTTAGCACAAAGACTCTAGAAGGAATAATAGGTGTAGACTTTGCTTCCTTTTGTAGGGTTACCAGATGTGGCCAGTTTCCAGGGACAGTCCCAGTTGGGTGACCTGTCCCCTGCTAAACCTTTTCCTGGAAATATCCCTGATTTTAATGGTGAATGTGAAAAAAAAAACAAACCCAAAATAAACTAAAGCCTGACTATGCTTCCATCAACCACAGCGGAACTGGCTACTGTAATGCCCGTTGCTCTAGTCTCCATGCAACGACAGTGCAGCTTTGACTGTCGTTGCATGGAGACTAGAGCAACGGGCATTACAGTAGCCGGTCTTGCTGCTGTTGATGTGAGGAGGAAGTCAAAGTAGACTTTCAATTTGCTGGCTGGCTGCTAAATTTGCTTGCAGACTGATTTTGCTCATCTTTACAGTTTACCATGAACACTTTTTTGTTTTTATACCTTTTAGATGATTCATTAGGCCGAGACCAGGTTTTTTTTCTTTTTTTCTATACAATGCAAGATAACACAACATGCAACAATCCATCCATCCATCCATCGTCTTCCGCTTATTCCTGTTAAGGGTCGCGGGGGGGCTGGAGCCTATCCCAGCGGCTATGGGCGAGAGGCAGGGTTCACCCTGGACAGGTCACCAGTCCATCACAGGGCCAACACACAGAGACAGACAAGCATTCACACTCACAGTCACACCTACGGTCAAAAAGTATCCAATTAGCCGAGTCAACATGCAACAATATAAACAAAAAAGACAGTACAACATAAAATACAAACAATATAAAATGTTTGCGTCAAGGCAAGTCAGGTCATCACAATTTGTATAGTACCAAATCACAACAATGTTACAGCACGACACTTTACACGATGAGTAGGCCTCGCACCGAACTGCTTCAATTAATTCATACCCAGTAATTCTCCATAACCAAGCTGCTTGCTAACTCCTATGCTCATCCTGTGAAGGGCTTTTAAGATAAAAGACATAAACATAGTAAAAATGGAATATTCTCACTGCCAAAAAACTAAAACTTTATGATACATTTTGCAGACCTGATCAAATTGGATTGAGACAAGGCACAGTAAACATACATGGATGATACATTAACATTAGATTATACAAGGCATCCTCTCCCAACTCCCACGCATGACTTCATGTCTGATTGCTTTAAAAAATCTTTTGGTTTCTATTTGAAATAATTATGCTTTTTGTGTGTATTGACTTCAGTTGGCAGGCTGTTCCTTATGCCAGCTCACATTACAGATAAGGAAGTCGTCCTATGTCACATGGAGCCCTCGGAGCCTGGCCACGTAGACGATCTTTGATCAGGCTCTTGTTTAAGAATGCACCAAAAAGCTGAGCATATTTCAGTCTCTATCTCAGACCTTGTTAGCCTCTTGCTAATTTTTTTTCAATGAGCAATTATATTATTAATTATGTTTTCCAGGGGTCTACCCCCTAATGAACACAACGACAACCATGAGGTACAGTAAGTGAGGCGTGAAAAGGACATTGAACAGGTAAATACTGTGGCTGTGTCAGTGGTTAGACACTTCCTGATTAGTAGTCATTAAAAAAAAAGAAAACATTTTTATCAAAGTGGAAGTCTAGATTAGAACTACGTATTTGACCTTGGGATTCAATTGATAGACCCATCTGTATGTCTGATACCATCAATGCCTTTCAGAGGACAAACACACGGAGGGGACTTGTTTTTCGGTATTATAAGGACCCTGCTGCTAATTTTCAGAAATAACATTCAATAAATGATTTGGATAATTTCTTTCCATAACTTCAAACCTCTCTTCCACATCACTTCATTTAATCAATTTTCTAAACTTGACTGTGTGACGTGCCAGGCAAGGGAACCAGGACCCAGAAAGCAGTTCAATCAGAAAAAGTTCATTCACAAAAAATGTCAAGAGAAAATCAGTGTGCTCAGTAACAACAAAAATCCTTACTAAAAGTAACGGCAGAAAAGGCAAACAGAAAATCACCAGCTAACCGGGATCCAGGCAAAAATCAAAGTTCAACAGAAAATAGAGTAAAGGCACCAAACTCACTATACAGGGGAAAATAATCACTGATGGAAAAACGATCACGAGACGAGGGGCAGGAGATCGTTGGAGATCTCTGCAAACACATAAGCAAATACTGGAGCAATCAAAGAGAACTTTCTGGCCCTGGAGACAGCGAGAGTGTGGTTTAAGAAGCCAGCCTGATTGGGCAGAGTGAGCTGCAGGTGTGCCGGGAGACCAGCGCTCCCGGAGATCACCCTGCCCCTTGGCACTTGCTCTGCAGGGAGGGGGAGAGAGAGCATTAACAGGGAAACAGGAGATCAGGATCATAACAGACGGATCCTTTTTGGGTATTACAAGTTTATCTGACCTTTGCAATCTACAGTAAACAGAATATTTTTGTCCTTGCCTTCTTTCTTTTTCTGTCCTTTCTTTACCGCCAAAGTCATATTGTGCTTCAACAACCCTGTTATAAAGTTGTATATGTGCATTCCTGTGTACTCCTCTTGTTTAGAAAACATGGGATCAACCTGGGACCGGGTCGACCTGGTGATTTGAGTTGGCCCTTTATTTTCTGACAGAACAACTTCTTTTTGAAGTTTCTTTTTAATTTTCTTATCCACCCAATTGATGTTAAAATCACCACGGATCATCGCTTCAGTTTTATGATAGATATCTTTTAAAGAAGTTTTGTGAATGATCATGAAGTCCAGAGACACTGGTGAGAGGGTTATATAAAACTAAAATTCTGAAGTACATTTCTGGAGACATATTTGTTTAAATCTAGCCATCTGAATAAATCTCCTCTCACCTTACTTTTATTACTATAAAATATTTGCATGTACAACACAGCAAATAAGATGAAATGATTGCTGTGGATTGTTGTCACAATATGATCGACACATTTTCGATTTAAAAACTTACCTACATTCTTATTCCAGTTCCGTCCATCAAGGTAGCAAGTTCTCAAAAATCTGGCCGAATAAAATTCAAATTTTTGTATGATAAAGTAAATACTGATCTCATTTATTTATTTTGGTGTCAAGTTAGTGTGAAAACAATCGGAAATTTGAAATTTGATTTTGTTGTACCCTATTTCTGCGCAGGACTCCAATTAAAATAGTGAAAGAATCAGCCAATTATTGCTCAGTAGAAGTGTGACTCTAACTAGGAGCGCGGCCTTTGGCTCTCTCTCTCGTTTCATATTACTAACACTTATTTTTAAATATCCCAACACTTACATTTAATCTTCAGCTACTATCATACTTCTGAGGCCCTGTTGTTGTAATTTAGCCACTGTGAATATTTACTCTCCTGAGGTTTCCACGTGTGTGAACTCCGTTTTGGAGGATTGTCACAACGTAGCACCATCCAGAAATGCCAATCAAAAGCTGAGATTTCATGGGGACTGTGTTGTTCGCTTGACTCTCTTATTCACGACTGTGTTAGAGAGCTGCCAAAGTGTGGCTGCACTTTCCTAGAAGGGGCTTCAGTATGAATTGCTTCAGCAAAGGGCGGCTCGAGAAAACTCCCCAAACATCCCCCAGACTGTCTGTTTCATTTAATTACTCTTTCTTCCCTGTCTTTCTCTCCTACCCTATCATTCACTCTCTCCATCTCTGTGTCACTCAATCCACTTGACTTTTTCTCTCCATCTGTCTCATCCCCGTGTTCCTGCCAGTATTGAGAATTATATTGGGAATTAAGTGCAGGCCTTATTCTCTCTCTCTTTTTTCACTCTCTTTCTTTTTCTTCTTCACCATCTCCTGGCGAAGATGAAAGAGCTTCCCATCCTCACTCCTAAAGCTCCCATCTCAACAGTACGCTTGCCCCCACCAACCTCCAACCCCCAGCTCGAGCTGCTCTATTCGTCTTTCCCAAGCCTCACACTACAACAGAGGTTTACTGAGGTGTTTGAAGTCAACTTCTCCAAACTATACATACAGTAATGGCTTTCGTTTTCTTTGTGTTCTAAGCAGCGAGATGACAGCCTGTGTCGACATTCAGCATTCTTTAAGATCAATGCCAGGAAATAGATGAGAACTAAGAATTTCTAATGATGTGTGACTCTCATTCGCATCATAATAATTCGTAAAAATTTTATTTGAATTCATTTGGAAAAATAAAACTGAGTATGTAAAAAAAAAAGGGGTGGATCAGTGGTGCAGTGGTTAGCACAGTCGCAGTGTTCGAGCCCTGGCTCCAGCACGGGGTCTTTCTGTGTGAGTCTCCATGTTCTCCCTGGGCCTGTGTGGGTTCTCTCTGGTACTCCGGCTTCCATCCACAGTCCAAAGAAATGCAAGAGGGGACGAGGCTGATTGATACTCTAAATTGGTAAAGGTATGACTGTGAGAGTGAATGGTTGTCTGTCTCTATGTGTTGACACGTCCAGGGTGAACTGTAAGGGAAATTCTCCTTGTAGATCATTGAGAGTTGCTAATTCTCTGAAGAATCACAGACTCGGTGTGATGAATCAAGTCTCTTTAATGCATGCAGCATGGAGACAAGACTGCTGACTGTTCTCTGCCGATCTTTACAATGTCTCAACCTTTATACCATTCAACAACAAAGGGCAGATGGTTTCCACATCGCAGCAACGACTGTATCACCTGTTCATCAGCTGCTCCTCACCTCCCCCCTTCATCCTGTCTGCTGCTGTTGTCATTTGTTCCTTGAGGTCAGGAGATGGTCACAGAAACTCATGTGATTGACAAAATGCTTTCTGAGACTAAGACTCCTAATCCACAGTATCTGTTAATTTACTTCCTACAGTACCCCGCCTATTGCATTTTTATAAAATGTTGGCAAAATCCCTTAGTGTCTTATCAATGTGCAGGAAATCAAACTATATGTGTAACAATTGTTGTATCAGAAAAAAACCTTTTATTTCAGATAACAGACAAACACCCTTTGCAGTCATTACACTATAACCCTGCAGAGGTCTTGTACTTAAGATTACATGGCTTGACTACTACCTTTTTGACTTGCACTTACCGGGAGGTTTAATACTGCAGACAACACACATCCCACACACAGAACGTAGCTACTGGTGTTCACACCACTCACATATTCACAGGTTGTTTTGCCCTCCAGGCACTGTTGTCTGAATAGTGTTGGTTTAGGGCAGTGGTTCTCAAACTTTTTCTGTCATTCCCCCCTTTGGAGGAAGAAAAATTTTCATTCCCCCCCACGCCAAACTTTTTTTTTTTGACAAAATAGGCCATGTTTAACTTTATTGACCTATTAAAAATTACAAATATGCCTTTAGTTTTTCAGAACTAGAAAAAAATGAAATAAAATGTGTTTCATCCCTGTCAAATATCTCTCCATTTTAAAAACAGACCTGACAACAGTTGCTATGAAAGAGGTTTGAAGCGCGCTTTGGTTCCGCTGGGAAAAAAATTTCGATGTCCAAACATTAAATCCCCATTAAATGTTTGAACGTCGGAATTTTTTTGGCAGTGCAACCATAAACAAAGTAAAAGGTGAGGGGGAACTCATGTTTGGACGTCGGAATTTTTTTTGCGGCGGAAACATAAACATAGTGAAAGGTGAGGGGGAACTAATGTTTGGACGTCGGATCTTTTTTTGCAGTGGAACCATAAACAAAGTAAAAGGTGAGGGGGAACTAATGTTTGAATGTCGGAATTTTTTTTGCAGCGGAACCATAAACAAAGCGAAAGGTGAGGGGGAAGTCATGTTTGGACGTCGGAATTTTTTTTGCGGCGGAACCATAAACAAAGCGAAAGGTTAGGGGGAACTAATGTTTGGACGTCGGAATTTTTTTGCGGCGGAAACATAAACGTAGCGAAAGGTGAGGGGGAACTAATGTTTGGACGTCGGAATTTTTTTTGCAGTGGAACCATAAACAAAGCAAAAGGCGAGGGGGAACTAATCTTTGGACGTCGGGTGACTCCCCCTGGGACGCCGGGCGCGCCACACACTTTGAGAAACGCTGGTTTAGGGTGAGGGATGACACATACTGTTTCTTTAAAGGTGCTGCATTTCCTGTACAGACCTCTCTCTGATTCATTTTTGGCAATTTAATGTTATGTTCCACAATTTTGTTAATTTGTGGCACAGAGAAAAGACAACTTCAATGAAACTTTTATGTTTCAAAAACAAACACGAAAAAACTAAAAATCATTTTACCTGAGCTGGAAGATCATGAGTAGGCTTGCTGTGCACCTCTGATGGGTGCACTTTTTGTTGTGTAGTGCATTTTTAAAATCTGCTTTTTCTCCTGAGTGAAGTGCCTGTGGATGAGAATAGAGAAAGATAGAGGAGAAGCCTACACTGCTCAACTTCATCACAGCCCAGTCCTCCTCTGAAGCCCACAGAGCAGTTTGAAACCAGAGGGCAGTCGCACTTGAGTCCAAAGAGCAAACCCAATTTAGAAACATGAGAGGACAGCACTGGCAGGATTGCTTATAAAGTCAAATATGTGGTGAAGAGGAAAGCTGTGCAGCAACCGTATGTGCAGACATTACCGAGTCTGTGTGATTTTTACTTAAAAAAAGTGGGGCAGCCTGGCTGGTGTTCCTGTTCTGACTCAGTGAGTCCATAGAAGGCTGTCTCAGTGAGTTGTTGGAAAACAGGTCTGATTAGGACAACCTTCAGGCAGCAAGAGCGCTGTCTGTGTATGGCTGGTTTTAGCCAGGCAGGGGAGTTTTTTCTGAATTTGTGGGGCCACGCTGTATATGACCAGGAATTTGGAAAGAGCTTGTGTAGATGTTCATTTGATTAAACATGAAGATACTGAGCAACAAACTTGGTGTGCTAGCCATAATGTTAATAGAACAAAGGTACAAATTCATCTTTGTATGTGTCTTTGAATTCCTTACACCTCATTCCTACACTCTAAGAATTATTACTGCGCAAGACTTAATTTAATTGATGAAACATTTTTACACTTCAAAATATTGAGTAGAATTAGAAGCTTCAAAATTAAGTTGAACCAACCATAAATGATGAGTAGAAGTAAGAAATATATTTAATTGTGTCTTAATGAAAGGATTCTGTATATTTACGAAGTAAATTAAGCTGATGTAACTGAAATACTTGGTAAATGTGAAAAGGTGTAGAAAGCAATGAAAAAATAGTAGATATAATTGAAAAGATTTTAAGGATTTAACAACAAACTTTAAAAATACATATGGAAAAATTCTTTTTTTTTTCTTTTTTTTTTTACCTGTCCTGTTCAGCAGCATCAGTGTTCCTGGTGCCTTGTTGTACTGAAGCAGTTTTACTCTGCAGAGGAGGAATCTGATAAACTCCTCCTATTGACATTTATGTTTAATTTTATTAGGAATGGTGTTGGTTCATTGATAAAGCTACCGTACTGAGGACAGGAGTGGACAGGAAGAGAGAACAGGGACAGGACAGGGAAGACAAGGGGGAGGGGGGAGACAAAAAAACAGCAATAGCAGAAAACAACAACAACAACAACAAAAACAAACAAAACCAAACAAAAAACAAATAAACAAACAAACAAAAAGTAACAACAACAAAAGAAAAAGAAAGAAAAAGAAAAACAAAAAACATTGGTTGCATAATTTCCGGTGCAGGCTTACCATTTGGTTTAATATAATTTTAAGATAAATGTCTGAGTGTGTGTTTATGGGTCGGTTGTGCGCTCCATGCGTGTATGTGTGTATACGCGTGTGTATGTGTATGTGTATGTGTGTGTGTGTGCTACGGTTTGTCTTGGATGTTGTGCGTACCTGGCTGTAGCTGATGTGGGGGGGCCAGGACATCACACCCCCAGTCCAGGATAGCAGGTAGGTCAGGACCAGGTCACCGGAGCACCACCCCCCCCCCCAGCCACAGGCCCAACCCATGCCAGGACCCATAGGAAAGCATAGGAGCAGCAACCCCCACCCAGAAGCAACCCACAGAGAGACGGGGCAGAGAGGATCCTAGTCCCGCCGGCCCACCCCCACAGCATGAGCAGAGCCCAGGGGCACAGGGCCCCTCCGGCCCTAGACCCGACCAGAGCCCCCCAGGGGGTCCGCCAGCGGCGAGGCCGACACCCACCCACGCCCTGGCGGGGCAGCCACAGCCCACCACAACGACCAGGCCCACCACCCCGTACAGGGCTACCCCCCCAACCCACGATCCCCATCCCCTATACTCATCCCCTGTTCTCCCCCTCCCCCCAGAGCAGGAAAAAAAATATTAATAAAATTAATTATTAATATTGAAAAATTCTATTGCGCTGACCTCTTATTTTTTTACTTTTACTTGATGCTATTGGAATATCTTCTTGAATATGGATATTATTTTTTTTAGAACCACATACTCATAAATATGACAACCTGTATCTCACAAAACATGTTTAATTTATTTCTTTACAGAATGTAACTTCTTTTTCCACATGACAAAAACTATTTGTTGCATGAGGAATATGAAATGACAGTCCAAGTAATCACCAAAAAAGTGCTTTGAAACAGGAAAGTTTTGTGAACACCGAAACGACTACTAAATAGCTGCTTCAACATGATAAAACAGTTTTTAAAACTCTGTCAAATCAAAAAAAAAAAAACCAATTGGCAAAGGTTACTTCAACAGTTTACTCTGGGAAAAAAATATAGAAAAATCTATGTGGGAACCCCCCTCACAATGTTTGTAAGAACTTGAATTTTTCAGTGGGAAAAAAACAAGAACCTTTAATGGACACACTTTGCTGTGCACACCTGTCCTGTTTCTTTCGCAGACTGAAGATTCTTTTTTTTTTTTTTTATCAATCCTTTTCACTCAAAAACACCATTAACATAACTTTCCTAATATACACACGAAGACGCCACCTGCAGATGCAGAGTGCATTCTTTGGTTTTCTTGACAAACAGCTAAGTTTGAAACAAGTATGAAAGAAAAGATGAAAGCCAGCCAATGGAGATAACCTGACGAGGTAAACTAGTAAATGGGATAGGAGTTAAGAACGTCTCTGTCAGAAATGTAAAAAAAAAAAAAAGATAAACAGGGCGAAAAAAGTGGGTGTTTTTCTTTGAAGACACTTGCAGCGAAATTAACACACTGGTCAAAATCATTATCTATGTAATAAAGCAGAAATAAACCTCACTTCACATTTGGTGTACTGTTTACATGAAACTACACTTGGTGAACTCTCTTGTAATTTGTGTTAGAAATGCTTGCTTTAAAGACACCTTCTTCTTTTCTTTTCTTTTTTTTTTTAATTTAAGACACTCAAAATTCAAGAAGCTCAGAATGCAGAACGCTTTCTCTTCTCCAAGTACAACGTGAAAGCATCTGAAGTGAAACAGCCTCTAAACTTGAACCAGATCCTGCACGTCAAACATCAATGAAAAATTAAGGGCAAATGAATAGAAAACGCTAAAATCAGACTGATGTGAGTCAGACCACACCTGAAGACTGATTCATAGATTGTCCAAGCTTATCTGCAGAACCTAACTAACAACAGTGTCCATGACTGCAGCCTTTACATGGTTTAACAGGGTAGCTGCCCAACAGCAACTACACGACCACAAGGTTCGTCAGTCTTTGTACCTTTGTTGAAAGGTTTCCAGCATCCACTTCCAGAGGCATCTTTTGAAATACCTCAAGTATGTTCTTAAGAGCTTTGGGATATTTCAGATCCAAGGCACATGTCAGTCCTAGCAGGTAGCAGCAGGCTCTGCTAATTTCCCCAAGATGACGGAGAACAGTGGAACCTTCAGTGACGATTCCAACATCATCGACTTGACCCCTTTCATTTCGGATCAGGTACACGGCCGTCACCTCTGCTGTCAGCCGCTCTTCCACACTGAATCCTGAATCCTCAACCTCCCATAGACATTGGAAAGGCAATTAGTCATGGCATGCAGGCAGAGTATCACAGAAATAGAAAGGTTATCTCCAGCCAAACTAAGTATATCAGTCAGATGTACAAGAATTGGATAATATGCAGTGTATACTAGCTTAGGGTTGCTATGGAAACAGCAAATATGAATGTTTGTGAGAAAATGAACATGTACACACAGCTACGCAACAATTAGACAAAATATAAGTTATTGTGACAACACTATGTTTTTTTGCTTTGATGTAAAGTCTGGCTTGGCACTTAATAGATTAAGTTTAGGCCTTTTCTGTTCTGAAACAATCTAAAGTCACCTGTTGAGAAAGATAGCTTACCGTCTGGCTACGTTTTAAGAAATGGGGACAGGCTAGCAGCAGCCAAGATTCCTTGCCAAAATGTTTCTCAATACGCTTTCTTTGATTTAAACGTGTTTTGGCTCATTATGGTAACATTTATTTATTTAACCTTAATTTTCTGCTGCATGTTGTTTTAACTCAACAAAAACCAAATGCAGAAATTATGGGATCCTTCTTTGAAATCAGACTCAAAAGTACAGCTCAAACAAACAAGTGCCGAGCACTACTCAGCTACCAGTTGAGTAAGAGGGCTCACACTTCAAAGTAAAACCAGAAAAATCTGCTTCATTTTCTTTTGTACTGTATTTGGTCATGTTAGGTAACACATACTTTCAGAAAAATATCAACAGCAACTATACTATGAGTCTACTCATCAGTGCACAGCCCAAACTATAAAGTACCTGTGTATGACTAATCATAAAAATTAAGAGGCTTGCTTTGGGTCAAAGAACTCAAAAAGTTTGTAGCACTTGTGCTCCACCAAAAATATTGTCACCCCAAAAGCAATGTCTTTGTTTGGATGGGCTTATTTTGACAATGACATGGCCTATTTACTTGAAAGCTAGGAATAATACTTAACCCATTCGTGCCCACATTTTTTTCTGAGTTGTAAGGCATACAATGTTATCAGTTGAGTCCCTCTGAATTATGATATGGATTTCCATTTTCCGGCTGCACGGTGGTGCAGTGGTCAGCACTGTCGCCTCACAGCAAGAAGGTTCTGGGTTCGAGTCCCGGCTCGACCACGGGATCTTTCTGTGTGGAGTCTCCATGTTCTCCCTGTTCCTGTGTGGGTTCTCTCTGGTACTCCAGCTTCCTCCCACAGTCCAAAGACATCAAGAGGGGACGAGGCTGATTGATACTCTAAATTGACTGTAGGTGTGACTGTGAGTGTGAATGGTTGTCTGTCTCTATGTGTTGGTCCTGTGATGGACTGGTGACCTGTCCAGGGTGAACCCCGCCTCTCGCCCGTAGATGCTGGGATAGGCTCCAGCCCCCCATGACCCTTACTAGTAAGGAATAAGATGAAGATGACGATGGATGGATGGATTTCCATTTTCCATTTTGTACTTTGTTTTAAAGAAAATAGCATTTTCATGACTGGCAACAATTGTTGATGACAAGAACTTGTATGAAAATAAGTCAAAATTATGGGATAGAAATTCAAAATTATGGGATAAAAATTCAAATTATGAGATAAAAAGTCAAAATTGTTAGATAAAAATACATTAATGAGAGAAAGTCATAATTATGATATAATGAAGTCATAATAATGAGATAAAAAGTCATAATTATGAGGGAGAAAAATCTAAATTTTGAGATAACAAAGTCATAATTATGAGAAAAAGTAAATTTAGGGAATCACAAAGTCATAATTATGAGATAAAAAGTCATAATTATGAATTCAGTCAATTATGAGTAAAAAGTCACAATTATGAGATAAAAAGACGATTATGCGATGAAGTCATAATGATGTTATGATTAAGTCATAATAGTGAGGGAAATTTTTTTGAGATAACAATGTCATAATTATGAGAAAAGGGTCAATTTATGAGATCACAAAGTCATAATTATGAGATTAAAGTCATAATATGAGATAAAAAGTCATAATTATGGGATGAAAACTCATTATTATGAGAAAAAAATCCAAATTATGAGATAACAAAGTCATAATTATGAGAAAAAGAGTAAATTTAGGGAATCACAAAGTCATAATTATGGGATAAAAAGTCACAATTATGAGATAATAAAGTCATAATTATTAGATTAAAACGTCATAATTTTGAGATTAAAAACTCATTACTATGAGAAAAAAAATCAAAATTATGAGATTACAAAGTCATAATTATGAGAAAGGTGTGTGGCTGTAACTCCTGCAACAATTGTTGCCGGTGGGGCAGAATGGGTTAAGTTCAAACCCAACCAAGGTTGGCTACAGACAAAACAAAATGATTAAATTATTCTTAATTGTCAAAGTGCCATTTAGTAACTTTTATATTTAACTGGAAATACAAATTTCAAATGTATTGTAGGGTGAACCCTAAGCCTGTCAACGAGACATCGGATGACAACTTCTCCAGTTGTCTGGATGCCGATTCCACTCTGTTGAAGAGAAAATGAACGTTTACAGCAGACAGCATCACTCTCCTGCACATTCTATCCATTAAAAATATAAACACAAGATCGGTGGAGGAAAGAAGCAGCTTGAGACAAGGGTCAACTGAAATACCTGGAGGAAAGTGTTCGTTTCTGCACGACGTCTCTCTCCAGTTGCACCTTTCTTGGCTTGGAAGATGGAAAGCAGTTGAGGGGAGTAACGATCCAACATGGACATGAATTTGGCCTCAAGATTTATGGCGGTTATTTGCTGAAATTCAGCATTGACCTTGAAAAAAACAAAGACAAAAGTTTCAAACTTACACTTGAGTAGTCTAAGCCTGCGCGTTTTTTTTACCCCAGATGTATTTGTGTTGAACTTTGTGTTGGAGAAATGTGACTCACTCACCTGTGACTCCTCAAACAAGGCGGGCCACCTCTCCTTTATCTCTGTGATGCTCAGCTGAAGACTGACGACATCATGTCTTCCGTGGACAAACGTCTTGGACATCAACTCCTTGATCAACACACCCTCTCTCTTCTTCAATTCAGACAGAATTTGGAGCCGCAGATGCTCTTGCTGTTCATTGCTTTCTGCTGAGGGATAGCGTGGGAGATAAACCACTTCTCCTTTTCACGCTTTTTTTGACATTTTGGGCTGGTGTCCTCTCACCAGGGCGCTTGTTTTTAAGAGAGTTGCATGTAACTTCAGGGAAGCCAAGATTTCTTAGCTTTGACCTGAAATTTCCCATCTGGTATTTCAAGCTATACATCCACCCTATCCATCCATTGCGACTCCCAGGCTCCGTCAGACGTGGATGTCTTTTGACTAAAGCCTCTGCTGCCTGTCCACCTTGAAGGCCTGAGGGACAGGCAGTGTGACTGTACATGTAATCTGCCAGTCTTTCCAAGATCTCAGACCTGACACGGTGATTGTTAAAGACAGTGCCATCTTTCAGAAATTCTTCATTGCCATTCCTAGGCACAGCTTCTGTTGCAATGGAAAAAGATGGAATGACAATTTCCTGTGGCCATGATGTTCTTTGAGGGCTTAATATGATAGTGTCTTGTGATGACATTGATGATGTGTCATCTGACAGGATATCCACAGAGCTAGAGGAACAGGGCTCTGATGACATCCCACTGCTATTGAAAGAACTGTCCCCACTGGACAGATTTTCTGTCTCAGGTGCTGCAAATGAAAGCACTAAAGATGGAATTATGACAACTTAAACTGTCCCCTTAGGCTTAACCTGTTTACCACTATGAAGTGTAAAGAAATCACCAAAGTCTTCATCATAGTAATGTATGGTGAATTCCTCGCCGAGTCCAAATGTGTCCTTCACAATCTTGTGCAACTGCTCCACTGTATCCGGCATCCCGGAGGAGAGTGTGAGCTTCTCACTGCGGTGATCTATAATCACCTTCACAACAACAGGGTCCATCTGTATGAAAAAAAGAAATCACAACTGCAAATCAGGGTACAAGTAAGATGCTCAAGTCTTTCCCCCCTAATATTGTACAATAATGTGTCTTTTTAAAGTGACCATGCGCTTTCCTCCAACAGAGTAGGGGGCCAAGGGGTATGTAGCTGCTGAATGTGCAGCATGGTCACTTTCCCAGAGTGTTGCAGAACAAATCCCCTAAAATGTTCATAATACCAGTTGTTCAGTAACTTCACAATAAAGTTAAGGTCACTGCCTACAATTGCAATCTGTGAAATCTCCACAAAGTCAGGCAGACCTCCGGTACACCCATAAGGTAAAATCATGCCGATGGCATATTTTCTTCCATGATATGTCACCGCATTTGTCAGATCAACTGTGGTTTGTGTTGGATGTGCTTTTTTAAAACTGTCCTGCATTTCCTCATGAAGCAAAGCCAACTGAATGCTGGTTACCGTACTGTCACATAATGCAGGTTTCAAAGCATCAGCATGTGAATAATACGCCATCATCATTTGGTGCTTTGATGCGAGACACGGTCGTATGTTTCTGAAGCTCTTCGTGTTTTTAGCAACTCTTTTAAAAAAAGAATGCTTTGCCTCAAAGCGCTTAGTCCAGACAGAAACCAAGGGACCGAGGCATTTTGTCATCGCAGGGTAATGCTCCAAAAAATGGTGCTTTGGAATTAACGTTTGATCAGGAAAAACTTCAAGCAGTCTATGGCGATGTTCAGATGTTAGTGTATCTAGATAACTGATTGTTTCCTCTGTTTGAGGAGGAGATAGCACCAGTTCAGTTAGGTCTTTTAACGCCATGAGAACTTGCCATGCTGGCTCACTGGACGGTATCTTCACACCAGTTATGAATGGCAGTAATCTCAGCAGAGCCCAGTTCTCACGTGCATTCCCACCTATTGATTTGCGGGAGGAACAACTTTGTGGAATGGGTTGTGGGCGTTCAGTTTTGTCTGTTAAACCAAATGGAAACTGAGTTATCGACTCGTTCAGTTGTACGAGGGTGAAATACTGTTTGTTTTTTTATGAACACGTTCAGACACAGCGCCAACTCAAAAGGAATTACAGCATCCCTTCAAAGAGATCGTGGAGGAGGTCTGGTGGGTAACCTGTCACAAAATGGAAATGTTTTAGTTTTTCTGTTAGGGTACAAACTTTCTTTACACCAAAACAATGTACGAGGGCAGGGTTTTCCTTTACAGTCTGTACGTGTAAAGCATCATTTTCCTCTGTCCTTGGTGGAAAAAACCCTGAACGCACCTCTTTCTGCTGATAGTCTGAATGGTTCCCGATACAAAAGCTACATAGGTACTGCCCAGTAAAGCTCTCGGCTCCTAGATCATCAGCTGAAACACACAAAACAGTTCCTCTGATATTTTCACCAACAGTTGGAAAAAAATGCCTTCCTCCTCTAATGTAATGAGATCTTTCAAAAGAGGCTCAAGAATAGTTGCATAACCAAATGTCTTGACACCTTTCCATTGACAAAGAAGTGCCAAATTAACTGATGTCAATTGTGCCCTCAATTCTGATGGCACATCACCAAGTACCCAATACACTGCTGTTACTTTATGTATTTTTCGTGAGGTTCCAAGTGGATTACAGACTTCAAAATCGTCCACGTAGAGAATCAGGGAAATCCTTGGTCTTCCCCCAGCAAAAAACTCATTTGACTTGAAATTGTTGCCATCATGGAAAGAAAACAAGTGCGAACCGGTGCCTGAATGTCTCGTCAGCAATTGACTTCTAACGCCTGTGTTATTTAACAACTGCTGTTGTGATTTTTAGGATGGGCACATATTGAAAGGTGCATTTGTCAGAGGGATCTAATATGTATTCAACTGGTTCAATGAAATTAAAGTTTTCTTTGAAATACTTTCCTCTTTTAAACTTAGAAATGAAGGGACCACCAGGACCAAAAGCTCGACTTATAGGATTACAGAGACACAGTTTTTCAACCAAAACATTAATAACCCTTTCATCAACGGTGCAGTTGTTTTTTGTCCAAATTTCTCTCACTACATTTGGAAGAAACTGAGATGATGATGTGCAGATGAACTGAAACTCTTCCACAAGGTTATCTATGCATCTACCAGAGACATTATAAATGCTCTCTAACTTTAGCAAACGAGAACCAATAACTTTTGCAAAGAAAGCTGTATCACCTCCATGAGCCAAATCCCCAGTAGATTCTAACTCCACATCATCAACTGTTTCCTGGAATGCAAACTGGCTCTCACTCTGTTGAGAACTGGAAGAAAATGGAAGGTTTACAATTAGTTCAGCTTTTAAGTCATTCGGCGACTGGCTTTGGTGCTTTCGGCTTCGGTGAGTAGCTCAAGTCCCATATATGTTAGTTTTAAACTCACAACCATCGAACACACACTCGACTGTTTCGAGTCTTTTCAGATGGGAGTTAATGTGTTGAAAATAATCCCTGATATTTGGAAAACACGAGTCACAAATTTTGCATTTTAAAGCTTTCGCATCTTGTTGATTTTCAGTTTCCTCTGTTTTGTGAGCTCTGTACAAGTGTGAGCGCAAGCCACCCCAAGTTTTAAAGGAACAGGGACAGTTCAAATGGATACAAGGTAGAAGATGTCCATGACCAAGATGTCCATGTTTCAGTCGATAGTGTTTAAGCAGTCCCCCCTTCAATGATGCCACGAATGTGCAAAGCTTGCACTGCCATCCCATGAAATGTTACCTTAAAGAGGGGTAAAAGCAACTGATGGCTCGCAAAGCAGTAGCCGTTCCTGAGGCCTGGGTTCAGCCTGCTGTCCTCTCCTATTTGTCCACCCCTGGCTTTTTCAAGTGTCTTCTTGTCCTTTCTTCACAGTCTCTCTGTCGCAGTTGTTGCTGCAACTATTAAATGTTGATACGCACGAGTCAATGCCCCCACAGAATATTTTAAAAGAAGTCCTGTGCTATGTGATTCTGTTATAAATAATAAGCAAGAACCTACCTGGGCTCTCCCTGTCATCAGTTTTCACTTCTGGGAAAAGAAAATTGGAAACATTTAGTATGCATGACCAAAAAGCTTCTATGTATGATCTCTGCAACGTAACTTAAAACAGGAATCATTATACATTGTCTTTGATATTCCAATTACTAAAACGTTATTACAGACCTTACTATTGCTATAAACGCTTCATGTTGGGTATATTGTATTTTTCGAAACTCTCTCCGCGACGAGCGTGCTCGTCTGTGTCTCTGTGCTCATGTTGGTGTGTCTGAAGGCAGCGGCTGAACTCAGCCGTTCGCGCAGAGGAATGTTGTGAACACCAATGAGATAAATAACATTTAGTCCGCTCACTAAAAGAACGAGGTATAGCGTTGATCTTTAAGAGAGGTTCGGCCCCATCTGAGATGCGAGTCCTTTATTCGGTGCCCCGCTCTCATTCGCCCACCCATCTCCAATTTCTCTGCATCCATGGCGGCCTGGATCATTTCTTGTGCGTTTGGCAAATCACCATCTGAGGTTCTTACTCTAATATATCGAAATACGTTCACACTGCATGCAAGCTATCAGTTTTATCCGGACAAGAGGGTGCTGACTGTGGGTTTTGCTCGTGTCATCGCAGCATGACTGTTTCATGTTTATAGAAGCCACCGAAGATTGTTCGGTCACCGAAGTTCTTTCGGTGGCTCTAATATTTACTTGTCAAACGCTGTCGTCTCTAAGCAAAGGCTTGGCCTGGAAAATAGCCGAGGCGCCTAAACATTTAATAGATTCGTAAAAACGATATAACTTTCAGAGCCAAAATCGCACACAAACGTGTTGTCACAGTAAAATTGAGAGTCTTGTGTTGACAGTTACACCTGAGAGGGCGGAGTAACATAAAATAAAGCAGCTGTACTGGAGCTCTGCACCATAGCCAGCTGGCAAATTTTGCAATCTAGGAAAAGCGAGTGCCACTTGGGGAGAGCTCCGGTGAGATACTAATGCCAGCCGGTGGATATTTCATGCTCGAATGTTGCTTCCGTAACTGATGTGAAACTAAAAAGTAGATCTTTAAATGTACTTACGTGGCGTTGACGTTGTCCTGACCATATCCTTAGTGATGGGCAGCGCGGTCCGAATAGTGACTAGCTGTATGCTTCCGCCTCGTCTCCGTGAGAGCGGTTAGAAACGTCATGTAGTAACCTCCGGCCCATTTACTCATTTATCTTGAGTTGTCCAGTCAGGTTTCAAATAATTTAGATTGAATCGACAAATTATTTCTGTTCTTAAAAAGAATCTACATTCATAGTTTATACTCAAATCTGTTGTTGAAATAAATAGAAATCATTATACATCTTTAAACTAAAAATAATTTGTCAGTCAAGTCATCATTTATTTTTTATGAAACTGACTTACTTGATATATGTAAATTGAAAACAAATATCCGTCTTTGAATCATACTTATAAATTTCAGTATAGTCAACCCAAATTCATATCATTATGATAATTGGCAGTTTTGTTAAGTGAGAATGACACAATACAACTGTTACGTTGACAAGGTCCTTGACGTATTTTTAACAGTGATCAGCTTTGCCCTATCATTTTGAGGTCTCAAAAATCCAATCAAACTCTCCCCCGCTTCTCCTTGGTGGATTGAGTGGCAGAGCCCCTGTGGCCTTGTGGTGGCAAACTCCTTCGTCCTGTAAGCAGTTTGCTGGTGTTTGTCTCTGATAGTGCTGAATTGACATTTGCCATGGCAGTAACCCCAAAGAGCTCTGGCAGGAGTTGGATCGTGCAGAACCTGGCAGGCCCGAGCTGTCAATAATCAAAATGAGCCTTCACTGCCTTTTGCATCCACCCCCGGTCTACTGCTAATTAGCTGTCTGCTCAGTTGTAAGTGCCCTTGGAATCTGTCCTGACCAGGCCTCCCTCTGTTCTTCCATCATTTACTTTCTAATTATAATCCCTGCCTTACTCTCCTGTGGAATCATTTTGTCTTCTGGAGAAGTTCCCTTCAGTAATCAAGTAAGTGTGAGGACTGGTGGGAAGACTGAGAGGTGTCTGAAGTTGTTTACTCGTTGCCCCAAGCTAATTTAATGACTAAATGATGGCTCTACTATGTCCAGTGGGCTTCTCGGAGCATCGTTTACCAAACGTCACGGAGTGCATCAGCCATTACCACATCGTCCATCAATTTGTAATATGGCTTGAACTTAATTACTATAGTGTATCATTCTGCATCACTTATGTTGATGGTTATAATGCAGTTTTATCGCCCCCCTGGGCCGGCAGATTGATATTCAAGCTATTTCTGGAATGTTTTCCTGTTTAGTGAACACACTGCAGTGAGTGACAGCCTGTGGAAGAAACCAAAACATGCAGGTAGAGAAATTAACTTGTCGTGCCAAGTCAGTGCATTGTTTGTTCTTTTGTTTTTCTGTTTGAAAACCAAATTTGAAGAACAGAAAATCAAACTTGATTGAGTAGAACAACCGGACAACTTAAACTCACATGTTTTGGATCAGGGTAGTAAAACATTTCTGTTTTCAAAACACAAAAAAACAAACTTGAGATAACAGCCAAATTACAGTGCAGTTGTGTGTAATGCTAATCCAGCAATGCAGCTTAAACCTAGAGCAAACAGTGTAGTTAGAGCACAGGTCTTTGCATGGGAGACTTGGGTTCAGAACCCATGGTAATAAATTTGATGTTCTGTTTGCGATACCATATTTTCCAGCTCAACATGAAAAGCAGGAAAATGCAACATGCGTCCAAAATAAACTGACCTGTGGAAGGATTTTAAGTATTTTGCCAATGATTTAACACTCTTTACAGGGGAAATGTAGCCTGTTTATTGATGAATGATGTTACGTGCATCAAGTTTGTCGTATGGCCTGTGTAACCTCAGAATTTATTGCATGTGCAGCTATATAAGCATATATTAGCAATGATATTCATCTGGATGTAGTCACAGGGAGAGTTAGGGAGATGATGTTTGCATTTTTCATCCAGAAGATGCAGTGTGTGAATTTCAAGGACCAACATTTGTTACTCAATTCAGTTAAATTCACTTTGATTTCTTTAAAAGTGAACAAGGAAACAAAAGAGAAAAAACAACAGATTATCTGAATCAAAATGTGTTTCTCTATGAAAGCACACATGAAGTAGAACTTCATTTTGTTCAATATTGTGGCACTTATTCAGTAATACATGAGCAGTGCCAGCCGATCATTCAGGGAAAAAGATGGACTCTTTGTTCCAGAGGGGCACACGACAAAGCTGTATGTATCCTCACATCCTCCATCCTCACCTCCTCCATCACCATCTAGTACGCTGCTGCCACCGCCAAGGACAAGGGCAGGCTGCAGCGTGTCATTCGGTCTGCAGAGAAGGTGATTGGCTGCAATCTCCTATCTCTTCAGGACCTGGACACCTCCAGGACCCTGAGGCGTGCAGGAAAAATTGTGGCTGATCCCTCCCACCCCAGACACAAACTCTTTGAGTCTCTCCCCTCTGGCAGGAGGCTGCGGTCTATCAGGACCAAAACCTCACGCCACAAGAACAGTTTTTTTCCTGTCTGCTGTCAGCCTTACCAACAAGGCCCGGAACCCCCCCCCCCCCCCCCCCCACACACACACACACTCTTTACACTCCACTTCAGCCTCTGTCTCTGTCTACCTGTCACATTGACTGTCTATGCCTTACATTAACAACTCGGACTATGTCACCCCGCGGTGAGGTGGTGGTTATTTGTCTTGTCACTTCCTGTCTTATTGTGAAATATTGACTCTCCTCTCATTTCAGGTCACTTGCCCTTCCTCCTGTGCCAGTCTCATTGTCTGCCCCGCCCTGATTGTTTCCACCTGTGTCCCCTTACCTTGTGTTTAAATAGTCTTTGTCTCTCTTTGTCTGCTGCCAGTGTGATTGTGCGTTCACCCAAGCCAGAGATTCAAAGCCCTGTCCACAGCCTTGATCAAGTTACGCAGCCGTGCCTGTTGCTTTCTGTTTGCATCCCTCTGAGAGAGTTTTTGGTTGTAAGTTTGATACCTTAGTCCAGGGTTAGTAGTTTGGTTTACAGCCCTTTTTTTTTTCCTCCACAGTTGGAGTGATTTTCATTTATTGATAATATTTGATAGCTTTTGTGTTTTCCTCCTTGATTGGAGTGATTTTTCACTTTGTATCGGTTTCATAGCTCTGACTAGATTGGTTTAATTTTCAAAGCCCTTTGATTTCTCTGCTCAGAGCATCAGACCATAAAATCCCTTGCCGTGAACCCTGCATCTGTGTCCTGTGTCTGAGCCTGGTCCTGTCAGACTACTTGATCTGTGTCCTTGTCCTTTGTCTGTGGTATTTATTACTGCTGACTGCACTGCTGCTTTATTCTACATAAATTGTATATATTTATATTTTTGTTTCTGCTCTTTAAGAATTTAGTTTAGTTTATTGGACTGCATGCACCAACAGCACCACAAAAAGATTCCTCATATGTATAAAATCGTACTTGGCAATAAAGTCTTTTGTTTCTGATTCTGTTTCTGATGTCTTGATGTGCAGTGAACTCTGTAGAGCTATGAGAGTGCAAAAACGTATAGCTACTGAAGTTCATCCCTGCATCTCCCCTATCCATGCACACGCGACACCTCAGACTTAATGCTGTCCAAAAACACTGTGCTGTGCACGCAAAAAACGGCGTTCCCAGAATGGGTGAGATGTGTGACTCCACTATTGAACAAGTGCCACAACATTGCAAAGAAGGTCTCCTTACTTTGTGTGACCATGGAGAAACCAAGCTTGATTCAGATGAACTTGTCATTTTGCTGTTTTCATCCTCCCCATTTTGAAATCGAAAAAGAAAGCATCTACAAAATGTGTGACTTTTGTCTTGTTAAGTTTTCCATTTAGTGCTCTGGGGCCTCGTGTATCAATACTTGCGTGGATCTCATACTAAAAACTTGGGGTCGCAAGAAGAGAGAGAGTTGCGTAGGCAAAAAAAAAAAAAAATCCAGATGTATCAATATGTGCGAACGCCAGAATCCACGCACGCTTCCTTGATACATTCCAATCAGCATGGAATTGAGCGCAGATGTCGGAGCGACCGGGCCCACCCCCGTTACGCCCACCTATAAATACACAAACTCATTTAAATAGGGTTTCCGCTGTTGACGATCGCAAAATAATGTCAAAGAAAAAGAGGTTCACGGCGTGCGAGCTGGTCGGGAAGGTGGAGGAGAGACAGCAGAGTTTGTTTGACAGCCTGTCCAGTGGTGTCAGGATAAACAATAAAGTGTGTGAGTGGGATAAGAAGTGAGAGGGTGAAGGCGGTGGGTGAAGGAGCAACGCACCCCCGCGAGATGAAAAAAAGTGGTTGGACCTGTTATTGGCTAAAGTTAAACGCTGCGCAATCACTAAATGCAATAACTACAATAATCAATTGGCTTAAATCTAAATTTAAATAACAATATGAAAAAGGCACCAACAGGACCTCAAGGTGGAGGTCAAGCGGCGTACAGCTGCCCTCCGGAGGAGTGCGGGCCAGACAGGTGGGGGTCAGGGAGAGGAGCACCTGACGGAATTTGAGCAGCGGGTGGCGGCAGTCACGGGCAGCACCTCTGTGGGGGGGATTGTCACCGCCACCCACGCTGACTCCGAGAGCATGGAGGGTCAGTGGCAACTCCATTTCTCACGCAACATTTCCACCTGCTTGGCCACAGATGGAAAGGCAACAAATACACAGAGTCAGCCATTTAAGAACAGAGGTCCCTCGTTTATCGCGGGGGAAACGTTCTAAAAATAACCCGCAACAGACGAAATCCGCGAAGTAATCAGCTTTATTTTTTTTACAATTATTATACATGTTTTAAGGCCGTAAAACCCCTGACCACACACTTTTATACACTTTTCTCAGACAGGCATTAACATTTTCTCACAGTTCTCTCTTATTTAAACACTCTCAAAGTTCAAACTTTTGCAGATTTAAAACAAAAATACGTCCAATATTAGTAAATGAAACCAAAGATCAAAACCTGTTTTCAAGCCCAAACATTTTTAACAACTTTAACTTGAATGATCAATCTACAAGGTTTGACACATCAGAAATTATTTCCAGTAACTCCCACGTATTTCCCAGTTCCTCTGACGGTGCCTCTTTGTCCTGGCGCAGCTCCGCTGTAACGTCTTTTTCCTCTGAAGGCCTTGGTGCAAGTTTTCTACTGGAAACCAAGTTTTAAGCTTTTAAGTTTTAAGTAGAAAACTTTCAAACATACAGCACAAAATGAAATTCTGGCGTGCAATGACGGCTGCCTGGCCGAGATCGGCGTCCATCCCTCCAGCCTCTGCGCATCGATGATCTGCACATTGATGGAGTGGAAACCCTTACGATGAACGTAAGCGTATTCCTCAAGGGACGGCGCTTTTATGGCAACATGAGTGCAGTCATTCGAGAATTAGACATTGGAGAATGTGGCTATTGCTGCAAATCAATATTGGCCTGTTCAATGATCAGGTCCACCACCCAGGGCATGGCCCGGCTGGGGGTCGACTGACTCACCCCGGAACGGTCCGCCATCTCCCGCTGGAAGGCTTTTTGGACCCGATGTATGTGCGGTTATCAAATAATGTCAGTTACCAAACTTCACCACAAGGTGTCGCCAACGGACCAAAGTGCAGTTAACGCAAGAATCGGCTTTCCGCCAACTTCTACGGCACCTCCAGAGTTGGCGTAACACAACGCAAGAATCGACGAACTTTTCGCGTTGATACATCTGAACGTGAGCGTCGATCCTGGCGTACGCAAGTTTTTCTTGCTTAAACCGCGTTGATACATGAGGCCCCTGGTATTGAAACAGAAAAATTAAAGAAATTCATGCCCCCAACCCTCTCTCTCTCTCTCATTATCTGGCCTGCTGTGTGTGGAGAGCATCCAATAAGAAAATGTATTCAGGAAAAATACAAACTAGATGTTTGTGTGTATATTGAATCGAGATGAAATGGTTTGCGCATTGAACAGAAGAAAATGTGTGCTTTTCTGTAATTTGTTTTTACATTCTTATGTCTGGACTGAACTAAACAAAACTAAAAATGTGTTCATGTAACGTAAATGTGTGAATGTAATGTTTAGCTTTAAGGCAGGAGTTGTTATGTCACTCACCTGTTGTAGGAGAATGCGGAAAAAGTGTTCAACCTAAGTAGAGTTGAAAAGTACGTTTCCTCGACTGTTCCTCTGAAAAAGAGCATGTCCTGTAAGGTGTGGCCACCACAATATGACGTGGGATTCCTGTCTTCTTTTTCTTAATGTCCTAATAAAAGACTAAAGATTCCAATCCTCCTTCTACATAACATATATGATCATCTAGATGTCTTCATACATTTACTTTTAAATCAAACTAAACTCCATTTTAGCCTGTCTACATACCATAGGACATGTTTTTATGAATGTCAATGGAAATGCGTTCAACAATTGAGGACATTCTATGGTGTCCTCCCCCCTAACTGACATGCAAACATTTCAACTACTTCTACTTTGCAACAGGTAGAGTAATCAGTATAATATTCAAAAGAATGTGTGATATTAATGGCTTTTATCGTCTAGACAAGGTCTTGTCATGCAAGCGTATTGTACAATCGTCACTGTACATTTATATTTGATTTTAATTACACTTTCCTCATGTTAATATGTCACTCCTCAAAAAGCCTATCTACACATTAGTGGCTCCCACATGTGTTCCAACGGATTGGTCGAAACATCTCTGGTCAAAGAAAATATCACTTTTCACTCAACTGGAGAAACAAGGAGGAGAATTGCTGCACTCTTAAGGCCTGTCGCGATGTGTGTTGGTGGATGAGGGAGACCCAAATGCAGGAGGTTGGAGGGTGCACAAAAGAGGTTTATTGAGATCAACGGAGGCTTGAGACGGGGACGCGGGGGGCTTGAGACGGGGACGCTGGAGGCTTGAGACGGGGACGCTGGAGGCTTGAGATGGGAGACTGATGACGGGAGACTGGCAACTCGAGACTTTGGACTGGAGACTGGCGACTTTGGACTGACAACGACAGCAAATGACGATAGTGACAGTGACTACTACACCACCTAACACTAGGAAGACGACTACGATGACAATGACCCAACAAGTAAGTGAGGAAACACACAGGTCAAATGCAAGAGGGGAAACAAGATACAGGTGGTGCAATCACCCAGGTCGACACACGAGGTAATCACAGGAGGGAGGACAGGAAGACAGGACATGACTACAAAATAAAACAGGAAACACGAGACAGGGATCGTGACAGTACCCCCCCCTAAGGGCTGGCTCCCAGACAGCCCAAAAACAAACAACACTAGGGTGGGTGGAGGGTGGCCAGGAGGCGGGAAAGAGCAAGAGCCCAGTGAAAAAAACCACAAAACCCACTCACCACACCCTCAACCATAATTATTCATTCATATCAAATTAGGTTAGGATAGGGCGCTGTTGTCCCACAATCCTTGCACATGTTCATATATGTAATGCCTTCTTTATGAAGTTTTACATTTGTTAGTATAAAAGGACACATACTTTTGCACCATATAAATCAGAATAAATGGTCTGAAATGGCATACAAAAAGCAAAAAAGGTATTGTGACTGCAGAATAACTTCAGAGATTGGTGTGTTACTCAGATGCAAGACTAACTATTCTGTGAATCATTTCACAAATTTTTTACTCAGATAAACCATTTGTCATTGTTTGGATTCTGGACTGTCTTATTCCTCTTGGTTTTATGGAGGCTGCTGTGCACTCCTGTCTCCAAAGGAGGCCCTGGCATCCCACTCCGGCAGGGCTGGTATCCTGTTTAAAGTGCTTCATTGTATACCTTTTGAATTCTGCCCCTGTCTTTTCATAGGACCATACTAATAATTTGCTAGTCAGTTAGCGCCTCATGGTGTTCATATTTGCATATTATTTCATCTATGGCTACTGAAATCTTCAGTAGCGAAATTATTACCCTTAAGAAGAGAGTCAGCTCTTTCAGACACTGGGCAGCTCATTTGACACATTTCTGCTGTTATTCTGAACAGAGGCTGATGTCTCAACTGAGATTAAGAGCCAGTGTATTTTGTTTCTATTCAGCCTGGCATATCTGTGGGGGATGGATCGGTCAAGGTCAGGACTGCTTCTGAAAAGTTGTGGATTTATTTTTTCCATGTCTGTTCATCACGTGTCCTCGAATGTTTTCTAGAGAACAGCAATATATTTTACTAGTAGTCGCATCTCCAAATCGGCGTATTCTTTTTAGCTTTAAGGCAGGAGTTATTATGTCACTCACCTGGATCCCGTGACAAGAATGGCTTTTGACAGATACGGCTCACTAGATACATTTGCTCTTGCTCACTCTTTGCAAAAAAGCGTCATCTAAGTCTTATTTAGATATAACTAGTGATTCTGCTCATCTCTACAACCCCTACACTACCTACCCAGTCATGTTATGATGTCATATGTCTTTGCCAATGTGCCCCAAAATTGTCATGAGTGTTTGTAGGGAGAAGCCTAGCTGATGGTGTTATAGCCATACTTTAATAATGTGCCCTGTTGCTTGGCTGTTGAGCTGAATTTCATCACAGAGGGAAAAACAAACAGTATGGAGTGAGGATCAAAGCGTCATTTGAAATGCTATCTTCAAACAGAGTTGGAGGGACTGACAGCTCCTCCTAGCTCCAGCTGAGACAAGAAGCCTTTGTTTGTTCAGCTCTCTGATGACGAGTGCATAAGGATGGAGAGGAGAGGAGAAGAGAGGACTGAGAGCACCATATTGACATAAACACATCTCCTACTGAGCTAACAAGCTGCTTCAAATGAAGCACCCAGCATCTCCATCCATCATGGGAGACTTTGTCTTCCTCCCAAGCTAATGGGTGATACAGAGCTGCTTCCAGTCATGTGTTCAGGTCTATTCAATAAAAGCCAGCTCTGTGAGCGAAATCAATGAAAATGTAAGATCAGATTTGAACTGCCACCTTTATGAACAAGAAATGTTGGAGGAATTGCACAGTTGTCTTCATATTAACTCTTACACAAAGCAGGTGATCAGCGTGCAGTGGCACTTCCACAGACATAAGTAAAGCATCCTCATATTAAACCAAATGGAGGGCATTCTGAGAGTCACTTTGTTTATATTAGTCCTCATTCGACAGATGGAATATTCAGCTTAAAGTGACACACAAACATTTTGGAAAAATGGCAACTGTACCTTATTTTCTATGGCCAGAGCACAAGATAGATATGCTCTCCTTTGTGTACATTACAAAGCTTCAGAACCCCACCAGAATGCCTGTTAACTTCATTGCAATTAATGCCCTCATTGTTGTACCGGGGAAAAACCATCTCAGAAGTCATCATGTACTCTCTCCAAAACAGTATGAAGAGAACATTCACTTCACCTCACAACCCCATTAACTTGCCCTCTGCCTCCTACACAAACCATGCACTTAGAGTTCCAGGGGATGCATTTTTCATCTCTGCCCATGAAATATTTACATGCTTATGCAACATGAATGCAACCATGCAGACATCACTATGTCAGGGCATGGCGGCACAGGGCTTGATCTTACATTGCTGAGACCTCATGGCTTATGTATACATGAACAATAAATATTTAACAACAACTGTATTAGATAATTATTGGATTTGGTAAGACATTTTAATGCACTTTGCTTACACTTCAAGTCAACTTTTATTTTTATGGCACATTTACAGATGGCTGAGCGACACCAAAGTGCTTCACATTTAAAGTGCTTGAAGTGCAATAAGCACAGGAATGGACTAAGACAAAAGGAAAGGGGTTCAAAGACATTGACTGTAAAGCCCCTTTCACACTGCACGAATAAACACGGGTCACGGGTTTTTGGTCACTCTGAAAGGGTTGACTCGGCATTTTGACCCGCATCGAGCGATTCGCCAAGCAACCCGGATGTTTAGCGGATCAGCTCGGCTCGGCTAGGCTCGCCCGCAGTGTGAAAAAGGTCTCAGGTTTCACGCGACCTTCCTGTTGCATCCTGATTTTGTCACTGTGCTGCCTGTCAGGCTTCGCCTGTAGCTTCTTCAGCTTCCTTCCCGACTCGCCAAAAACTCCATCCTCCTTCGCTGCATTAGCGCTCGGACATTTTCTAATCTGCGCTGAGTTTGTATGCTTTGCAAAAGAGACAGCATTACAATGCACGAAACGACAACACTAACGCTCGACTCGACGACATCCATGCTTTCGTTTGTTTACCTCTCAGTGTTTCGGCGCACGTTTATGTGAAATGATGATGTTGTCAGCGCAATGACGTACGAGAGAGAAAAACACAGGCTCGCAGCCCTCACAGCGGGAGTTCAGACCCGGGTCTTCTGGAAGCTTGAATGCGCCCTGATGTTGAGCAAACGCTGGTCCAAAAATCCACGTTGACGTGTTTTTCAGTGTGAAAAGGGCGTAAGATGTGTCTTCAAATGGAACTTAAAAATATTCAGTCTCAGCTGCACAGATGTGGAGGGGGAGGCAAGTCCAGAGTCCGGGGGCTGCTACTGCAAAGGCTCTGTCCCCCTTGGTTTTTAACATGGACCTGGGCACCTCTCGTATCAGCTGGTCAGCTGACCATGGTGCTCTGGAGGAGGCGTGTTGGCGTAAAAGATCAGACAGGTAAGAGGGGGCCAGACCATGGAGCGATTATATGATACATTCCAGAAATCTGACCCTTATTTGCTCTCATTTGAGATACTTCTGTTGTAACAAATTGCACTATAAAGATGAAAATGTTTATGACAAACTTCATGAAAAGGGTAAACACGGTTGATTTATTGGCAACTATGAGAATAACAATCCCTAACTGAATGACAACATGCTGATAATATCCATCTCTGTGCAGCATGCTAGCATCTTTGTTAGCGTGTTTTTTCTAGAACTTCACTGTTTTGGTTCAGTCTCACCAAACTTTCAAAGTTGTTTTTATGAAGTGCAGCAGCTTGTACCTAAGAACTAACTGTACATTAAGGGTTTATCACCCAACATGATTGAAGTGAGTTACTTGTTGTTACTTGTTGGTATAGTAGTAGTAGTAGTAGTTCACTGATGAACTTTTATAAGAACTATAATTTTTTGTCTACTAAAATGTAGGCTTACTTAGCTAAATAAAGCTACATCATTGTTTATAATGCATCTGATCAAAATCAGATATATTTTAGTTTTCAGTAGCAGGTGCTATATTAGGTGTCTGTTTTTTCTGAAAACACTAGTATTTGGAGGACTATTTAAATAAATGCTAAATGAGCATGTACATGTACAGAATAGTTGCCGGGTCCCAAGTGAAGCTAGTAATTCTTATTTCAGGACTACATTGACAAGCAACCTATGTCAGAACGCAATATGAGGAACAACAAAAGAGCCAGGGAGCCTGCAGCCAAGGACATAGTTGATTGATTACTGATAGAATTATTGATGACAATGTGTGATTCTGGCAGCTGTGTGTGAGGATGGCCCTGAAGCTGAAGGACAAGCAAAGTACAGATAGGTTACAGAGGAAAACAGGAAGTGGTAGAAGGAAAGGCTGCATGCTTCTTTGCCCTTGTGGCTTGACTGATGTGAGGAGAAATGTTTGGGTGATAAGGTTTCTGCTAAGAATCCCAGCAGAACTTAATCAACACACCTACTACCCTGGATTGATGAGAGGTAAGTGGTATGGGGAGTTTTCCGATAAGCTCCATTACTCCTCCCCTGGCCTACATGTCAGTGGAGAGTTAACAGGGCAGGTGTTAGGGAGTGGTGAGTTGATTAAAAGGGTAGGCAGGGTTGCTCCCTCATCAAATATACATGTTTTTAGTCATTTATTAACCTGTGCAAGTAGATAAGTCTGCTTGAAATCATTTTGGTAGTTTTCATCTTCAGAAGGATAAAGTGAGATAGCGAGTACTTGGAAAATGAGAAGCATAAAAAAGACATAGCAGGGGGGTTGGGTGTCATATGTGTGTGTGTGTGTGTGTGTGTGTGTGTGTGTGTGTGTGTGTGTGTGTGTCTGTTTGTCTGTCTGTTTGTTTTCAAGGCCTGAAGCCTGCTTTGTAAGGTCTGATGGGCACTGCAAGCACAATTTTTTGCTTGTGATGTTACAGGGGCTCAATAAGTGCTATGGTCCAATTCAGAGAATGTCAGTTTGAACAAGGCAAGTGTAGGGGATTGTTCCCTATGAATATTTGAGGAGCCCTTGATGCTGCAGCTGTTTACTTACCAGAAAATGCTCTGGGACTCCCTGGAAGAACATGCTGCAGAGGAGCTGACAGAGTCATCCTGTCATTCATTCTTCTTCCTCTGAGTCTCTGGTGGGTGCTGTGCTGTCACCTGTCCCCTCTGTCATCCATCACACTCCACTGTGTTGTTTCCTACCTATCAACCTCTGCAGTGGTTTTCATAATTTTTCATTTGTGAAGATGTTACACAAGCCAAGCCACAGTCAAGTGCCCTCGTTGGCTCAGTGTGTGATTTTGATGTGTACATATAGCTGTTACTGTTCTCCTCACTCAGGATTTCTTAGCAACTAATTGTTTGTCACCTGATAGCAGTACAATTGGATTAATGGCTGTTAAGACCAAATGCGATCCTCCTGTCTAACCTTCTAAAGAAGATGACGAGCTTTTAAAAGAGCCACTCCCATCCTCCTTCACCTGATATGTAAATCACTGCTCAGAAGTTCACAAGTTCATGCAGTTTTAATTATTGAGAGTTTTTTAATCTGACTTTGCCTGCAGTCATGCCACAATTCATGTTGAAGGAAAGTGAAAGACCTTTGTGCTAAAATACAGGCGATTAGCTAGAACAGAAGCCTTACCCAAATGCCCTCTTTCTTCTTTTAGGTTAGGTATTCTTTGTGTGTCTGTCTTTGTCTTTTTCTCCTTTGGCGTCAAGAGGCTTTCTATTCTCCTTAGTTGAACAGGATTTGTCACAGAGGCTTTCATCCCCATAATAAAACTGTCCTGTCCTGCTTTGAACCCTGCTTCATTTGATCTGTTTCACTTTGGTAGCTGACTTTATGAATAACTATGTTATGTAATCTCAATGGCTGAGCCAGATAAGACAGTGAGGTAAAGTCTGTGTGTCTGAAACACACATTAATTAAAAGAACAAAAGGTTTAGTTTACCTGAGCAGACTTCTCATTTAGTGCCTTGTCTTGTGGGATGTCTTTTGCACACCTTATACCAACATTGTCAGTGCTCATATTGTGTTTTAGATTGATTCTTCTTTAAGGGGGCTGTAGAGCATAACTGCAGTAAAATGCACCAGGAAAAGTCTAAATTCTGTGAATGTGTCATTGTGAGTGCAGAAGTCATATCCAGTTTCTTTACCAATTTCTTTCTATTGATGTTTTTATTTATACTGAAGCATAGCTGAACCAAATCTTTCCTTTTGTTGAATCACTGGCTTTTATTTTTTTCATGTCAAACAAAGAAGCTGGAACAAAGAAAAAATTGTTAGATAAAACTTAAACTATTTCAAGTAGGGCACAGAATACCTCCCACTTGTACATAACCAAGTATGTTGGCAGCTGATATTGGGCTATGGGGTCCACCATGTTAATGAATATAGCAAGCACGTCCCATCCATTCAGTTGCTAGCTAACTGACTAGGGCTGCCCCACTCAATCGACTGATAATCATTTAATGGTTTTCATTGCAAATCTGTGATTTATGGGTTGACATTAGGCTTCTGGTAACTGATCACCAAAACCGATCACCTGTGGTTAATACTCCACTGTCTGCGGCTGAGAGAAGCACTGTGTGCTGCATCCTTTAGTCCTGCCTCCTTCCTTGTTCACTACACCAGCTTGCAACAGGCCTCCAAATGTACATATGTCACACATGTTACAGAACCTGACACTGAACACAGCATGGTTAGTTTTCTAAGCTAGCAGTGTAGATGGCTGACAGAGCAACAATAACACAACCTGGGTTAGAGAATGTGTCAAAAATCAAACAAAACAACAAGATTTAAATTCATAGAATGTATACCCCAGGGTCTCAGTTCACGAAGCATAGACTCGCTTAATCATTGCAATGATTCACCACAGTCTTCTCATCACAACTTGGCACACAAAGACCTACTAATGATAGCAAGTGCCTTTTTATAATCACTCTTTACATGCACCCTGTACATTAAGTACGGGAAAACCGGTCATTTCGAGCCAAGGACAGACTGTCAGGATAATACCTGGGAACAGATGTGCGATTGTATGAACTGCCTTCAAGACATTAAACATGTCATCCTAATCCAAATCCACAAAGCACATGTGGACTGGTTGGGCAAACTCCCATACCCCCTCCACCACCCTAGCGAGGGTGAAGAGCTGATCCATGGTTCAACGGCCAGGACAAAAACCACATTGCTCCTGGAAACTGGCATTTTTCCTGCTACTTTTAAGCAGGCCCGTGTCACCCCACTGCTCAAAAAGCCTAATCTCAACCCCGCCAAGGTTGAAAACTACAGGCCAGTATCACTTCTGCCATTGCTGTCAAAAATACTGGAGCGCTCAGTATTTAACCAGGTCTCTGAACATCTGCGGAACAACAACCTACTTGACTCTTTTCAGTCTGGCTTCAGGTGTGACCACTCCACTGAGACTGCACTCCTGTCAGTCACTGAGTCACTGAGACGAGCTCGAGCTGCTGGTCAGTGCTCTGTCCTACTTCTGCTGGACCTTCTGCTGCCTTCGACACGGTGAACCATCAGATTCTCCTCGCCACACACTCTGAGCTCGGCATATCTGGTTCTGCCTTGTTGTGGTTCAAGTCCTACCTCACAGGCAGATCCTTCAGAGTGTCATGGCGAGGAAAGGTGTCTAGGTCACATGGCCTATCGACTGGGGTTCCTCAGGGGTCAGTGCTTGGTCCCCTTCTCTTCTCTCTGTACACCACCTCACTTGGTGCAGTGATCCGCTCCCATGGCTTCTCCTACCACTGTTATGCTGACGACACTCAGCTTTTCCTCTCTTTTCCACCTGATGACAGAACGGTCTCAGATCGTATATCAGCGTGTCTGGCTGATATCTCCACATGGATGGAGGAACGCCACCTTCAACTGAATTTGTCTAAGACTGAACTTATGGTCTTTCCAGCTTGTCCATCTGTTCAGCCTCAGGTCAGTGTCCAACTTGACTCGAGCCTACTTGTGCCCATAAACTCAGCCAGAAACCTGGGTGTCATGATTGATGATCAGCTGACCTTTAAAGTTCATGTGGCCTCAGTTTCTCGGTCTTGCCGTTATGCCCTCTACAACATCAGGAAGATCAGACCCTTCCTGACCCAACAGACCACACAGATTCTGGTTCAGGCTCTTGTCATCTCACGCATTGACTACTGCAACTCTCTTCTGGCAGGCCTCCCTGCATGCTCATTCAAGCCTCTGCAGATGATCCAGAATGCAGCAGCACGTCTGGTCTTCAACCAGCCCAAAAGGGCACATGTCACCCCGCTGCTGGTTTCTCTTCACTGGCTTCCAGTGGCAGCCAGGATCAAATTCAAGGCACTTCTCTTGGCTTACAAAACAATCACAAGAACGGCTCCAGCCTACCTGGAATCCCTGATCCAGGTCTACTCTCCTTGTCGCCCACTACGCTCTGCATGCGAAAGACGCCTGGTGCTTCCAGCCCAGCGCTGCTCTAAATCTCTAGCCAGACTCTTCTCTTCTGTTGTTCCCAAATGGTGGAACGAACTACCGAACTCTGTGCGTTCTGCTGAGTCCTGTTGTGCCAACTCAACCAGATCAAGAGATTAATTCAGAGATGTGACAATTAGTCCAGCTGAAGAAGGCTTTCGGCCTGTGAGGCCTAACACCCCTTTACAAAGCCTGAATTCAAGTGACCACATGCTCTTGAACAAAGGATCGTAAAAAGTTATGACTCTGGCCACTGGCCCCCCTCTGAGAACCTGGCCACTGACCACATCCAAGAACCTGTCAAATGCTGTTGGCTAAGAGCCAGTATCATCCCACAGGAAGTGACATCATCGGCCTCCACATATAAAACTTCAGCGCGAAGAAGATTCTCTCTCTCGGTGATTTTCTCTCTCTGTGATTTTCTTCTCTCGGTGGTTTTCTTCCCTTGGGTGGTTTGCAAGTCTTCAGAAGATTCAACCCTCCGGTTCTCCACCTCGGACCTCGAGTGCAGTGCAGCGACGACAGAGACTCCAGAGGGACAACTCTCTCCCTCCTGTCCACTCGTCCAGAGAAGCCACCGTCGAGCCACGCAACCCGCGTGAACTGGTCCCTGGTGAAAGAAAGCTCAACAGCTTCTTCATCCTTCCCACCTGCCCCGCCGCGGTTCTGCTGCCTTCTGAGTCGAGCCGAACATGGAAACTGAATCCCTTACCGCTCCACCGGGTCAAGTAAGGATTCCCTTAACTAGGCATTTTCTGGGCAGAGAAATAGCTTAGTGTGTTGTATAATGTCTATGAATGCTCTGTTTATGTGACGGAAGTCCTGTAATTAGCAGAAATTACATAGAATTATACGTTATTTATTGATGTTAGTTATTAATAACCGTGACATCTCAAGAAGGTGTTCCCTGTTATTAATACTGCACACGTGTGTTAACACACATTTTTGGGTTCATCTTTGTTCTTTCCTTCCTTTCTCTCTCTCTCTCTCTCTCTCGCGAAGCGCTCCGCTTAGTTATTAACATTCCGTAAGTTCTACCTCCATGGTGCAACTAGCGGCTAGCTAGCCTCAGCTAACTAGCCTAGCTTTTAGCCCTGCTGCGACGAAACTGGTTGCTAGGCAACCATACTCCCCTCCCCTTCCTCACTCCCTCACTCACACACACACGTTTACACACGCACACACACACATATTATCACTTGTGTCTTTCGATTAGATAGCAGTTGTACCAACGTGTTGCTGATTGATTGATACACTGTGTTAATAAATATATTTTTATTATATGAGAGAAGTCGTAGTGTCTTTTGTGTACGAACTTGTGGTCACGTGTCTCAGCAATAGCCAGTGCTCGGATCTCATCCTTCAACATCAGAGCTGTCCCTTGGTAGTTAATGTTCCAGAATATTGACTGTTTAGTAGATAAACTCTGTTCAAGACTGATAACTGTTACAAGTTTGGTCGTATTATAGTTTCCCTGAACTCATCAGGATGGTGCCCCGTATAATTAATATTTAATATTAATTAGTAATCTATTAATTAATCGATAATTATATTCATAATTATCGATTATCATAATTTTTAACCAATTCGCTCTTCAGCGCACAACAGTCCCTTTCTATTTTTAAGAGACAATTGAAGACTCAATTGTTCAGAGAGCACCGAGGCACTGAACCTGACTCTTGTCCTCTTTGTCCTGTGGGGTAGAATAAGTCAGAGGGTCCAAGACCCAGCACTTAGTGATTATGTAGCACTAACTGTGTTGTGTCATGTTGTATGTTTGTCCAAAAAAAAAAAAAGGAAGGGGGGGGAGGGCGACACTTCTTCTGCCACTAGATGGCAGTACCTGTGACCAAATCACAACTTAAGCACTTTTGTGCAACTATGGGTTTTTCCTTAAGTCTGAATTCTTGCTTGTGTTGTACATCGCTTTGGACAAAAGCGTCTGCTAAATGAAATTGTAGAATTGTAGAATTGTAGAAGTAAAGTAGGAAACAACACAGGGGAACACAAGACTATCAAAATAAAACACAGGAAACAGAACTGATAGAAAACACAAGCCCTAAAAACCACTGTCACTTAACATAGAGTAAGATGTCATTTTGACATTGAAACTGATATAATAACCATTTATGAGTGGATATGTAAGCCTATGCATATGTCAGGTGTCATGTAATGTGTATCTAGGCGTTATGAATGCTTATGTATTCCCTCTTCAAATGACGTGACTGGGTTGTTGTTTTGTTGGTTTGTGGTTGTTTTCTTGAGGTAGTAATTTATTGGCAATCTGTGAAGTAAGGAGGTATGTTTAGGGAAGAGTTACCCGGGGTCTCCACTGCTGCTCAAAAGCTTATATCTGAGCTGGAATTCTGGCATCCCAATGAGGTGAGTTCATCGCCGACTTAGTAGGACCAGAATGTAGTTGCATGTCCCTGAGTATCCACATATCCATATGGCTGTATGATACTCAAGGTCTGCAATTTAACCCAATAGTCATTGTGCTGTTTAAAATCCAGCGTATATAACAGTCCTAGACTCTCAAAACACAAAATGCAGAACCCTGGACTGAAAATGAACATATATATGACATTATCTGTCAAGTGTTATAGTATCAGATTCGAAAAAAAAAAGACCCACCTGGAAATGTAATAAATTCACAATAAAATAATAAGGTAAGACATCATCCATGCAAATGTTATTATAATATCAGTCAGAATATTTTATTACATCATTTGTAAAGTTATTATATTTTTGGGTTTTATCACATTTTCGATCAAGTTTGGTGCAAATTTTATGACAGTTTCTGGCGATGTTCCGTTTTCAGGAAATTATTACATTATTGGGTGCTACAGTTAAACCTCTGAAGAGGTGTTGGGTTAATCGTAACATTTCAGAGCAAACTGCGGACAGGAAGGGGGTGGAGGATGAGAAAAATGGGCTTAGAGCAGGGGTGGGCAATCATGTGCCATGGAGGGCCGTGTGTATGCAGGTTTTCTTCCAATCAAACACTTTAACAGGTGATTCCACTGATTAACACACCTTCAGCCACAGAAGAGTGTTAATCTGAACGAGTGAGAGTTCTGCTCTGTTTTCATTGGAAAATTAATTTCCATACAACTGGGTTTATTCCTGAATGAATTCAACAGCAAGTCTATGGTCTTGTTTAGACTGGGGATCAGCTGATCATGGAAGTTACACAGACACTAATTGAACTATTTAAGTGCATTTGGGCTATGTAGCAACAGTCCACTTTGATGTTATTGTACATACTGTATAAGCATACAGCTCTTGAGGTTCTTCAAGGCGACTACAACAATGGATGTTGTACAGCACAACACTCAGAGGATACAGAGGAAGAACTAAGCTGTAAAAATGAAAGCTTGGGCATGGCAACAGAGACTGATGGAGATGAGGGGATGTAAACCATACCTTGTGGGAACTTTTAGCTTGAGCGTAGATATAAAGCGTTGCAGGGATGACATTTTGACCAAAGTGCAGTTAACACAAGAATGAGCTTTCCGCCAACTTCTGCGGCACCTCCGGAGTTGGCGAGAAACAATGCAAGAATTGACAAACGTTTCGCCTTGATACATCTGAACGTGAGCGCTGATCCTGGCGTACGCAAGTTTTTCTTGCGTAAAATGCGTTGATACATGAGGCCCCAGGTCTGTGAAAGCCAGAAATCTTGCTTATTTTTCATGACCAAATATTTATTTTACTGAGGAATTTACCAATTAATTCATTAAAAATCCTACAATGAGATTTCCTGGATTCAGCAACAAACCAATTGTATGTGATGCACGTCTGGGTGAATAACTGCCCATATCTTGCCAATGGCCTAAAACTATCTTCAGTATCTATAATGTGATCCAAAATGTAATCGCTCGATCCTTGTAATGTTATCTTTCTTCTCACCAAATTGAATCAATTGTCTGTTTTATCTTTCCAAAATCAAACAAACAAGCTGGTGAACATGTGGCCTCTTTCACAAATCACTGCCCCTCATCTGACTTTGTTGAAATAAAGAATTTGTATCTTTACTATGACAAGACAAAGTGATGCTAATAGAACAAAAAATGTTTGGGTTTTCTTTGGCCATAAAGAAATAATTTCATGTAATAAGCTTTTTGATTGCTGCATCCTTGGTGTCTTGTCAACCAATAATCTTTGTACTCTTTGTAGATGTTTCATAAATTTACAGTATATTCTCATTCATCTATGAAATCAGCCACTGTCTTCATCAAACTTTAGCTGAATGTGACCCACAAAACTGTCCATAGCTAAACAGCGTTATGTTCTTGGCCATAAAACAACCCTGGCCAGCTGTCCTTTGTATGCCTTTGGTTTATCCTTACAGAAAGCTACTCTGTTCTTTAGGAATAACAGGCAGCCTTTGAAGCATACTGAAAGGAGAGAACAAGGCAAAGCTTGTCAGGAAATTACTTTCTCTGTGAATTATTTGTAAAAAAAATTCATATTATATTTATATAATATGTATAGGGGAGAGTGAGGTAATGTGAGATATTTTTTTTACATTCCTACCCTTTAAGCAAGCCAAAGCGATGTATCTCTAAAATTAACACATTTCCCATTAATTCAGGATGTTACCTAAGAATGGAAATTATCAGAATGTATGCAGGACTAAAGACAGTGAAATTGTGATTGTTTTTAAAAAAGTGGTGAAGTGTCTCATTTTACCCCAGCTACGGGGTAAACTAAGACAAAGATTTCAAGGGGGTAAAGTCATCCACTTACTTTTTCCACTCTGAATCAAACCTAACAACACCTGTTGTAAAAGTTAGACTCCTGACAACTAGTTAGAAATCCACGGATGTTATATGCTAGGATATCTGTCATCAGTTGGAGAGGCTGCCTGTTGAACAGATCTCTAAAGTGTTCAGTCCATTTCTTAACCTGATCTTCCTTTGTTGTGAGGAGTACACCCTGTGAGTTTTTAATGTGTGCCCGTGTGTGTCTGAATTTGCCTGTCAGCTTTCTTGTGGTTTGGTATAGGTCCTTCAGGTTGTTCTTTCCTGCTACTTCTTCTGCTTGTTGTGCTAAATCCTCAATGTATTTCTTCTTGTCTCTCCTTACACTTCTTTTCACTTCCTTTTTCCCTGCTACATATTCTTTCTGTGCTGCCACACTGTCACTCTGGTTTTACTTTGGTTTACGGCCTGTTTTTCCTCCTTCTGTCACTCACTTTTCTCTCTGTATCGTTGGATAGCCGGGGGCCAGGGCTTGTGGTCTGTCCTCTTATTCCCTACCACTTCTTCACACGAGTCTTTCCACATAGTTTTTAGACCTTTCTATACTTTTTCCACATTACTTGGGGTTTCTATTTCTAAGGCTTGGTAGTGGTTGTACAATACCACCTTTTAGTGTTCTGATACACTTATATCCTGGAATTGTTGTGTATTGAATCTGATCCTTCCTTCCCTGTGCTTCATGCATTTTAGCTTCAGCTGGATCTTTGCTGTGAGGAAGTGACGGTCAGATCCTGCGTCTGCTCCTCTTCTGGCTCTGACATCCATCAGAGAGCCATCTAAACTTCTGGCATATGCAGATGTGGTCTGTCTGGTTTTCTGTGATGTGGTCAGCAGACACCCAGGTGGCTTTATGGATGTTTTTATGTTGAAATACTGACCCACCAATGACCAAGTTGTTATCTGCACAAGCTGCTGCGAACCCCTCTCCATTCTCATTTATGATGCCTAGTCCTTCTCTTGTCATTACCGTCTCAAAGCCGTTGTTATTTCCCCCTGTCTTCGTATTCATGTCTCCCATCAAGATCATGATGTCGTTCTCTTTCCTGGCCTGAAGAATGGTGGAGAGTTGGTTGTAGAATTGGTCCTTGGTTTAATCATCACTGTTATTGATGGCAGCACAGCATTGTACCACTTGGAGGTTTATGTTCTTGTGGGTGGTTTGGAATTTGGTGGTGATGATCCTTGAGTTGATGGGTTCCTAGCTGATGAGGACCCCCTGTACGTCTTTGGACAGCATCAATGCTACTCCCTCGGTGTGTGGTGCAGAGTTGTCTGGAGAGACGATACTCTACTCAGGACATCCACTCACCAGCGTGTCCTGTCCTGACTGGAGCCACCTGGTTTCTCCCAGACCTGGGAGGGATATCCCGTATCTATTCATCTCTTCCGCTATCACAGCTACCTTCCCTCCAGCATACATGGTCCAGACATTCCACGTTGCCATCGTGGCGGGTTGCCTTGAGGTCAGAAGTTGCTTTGGACGTACAGTCTTCTTCTGGTTTTCCATGCACGTCATCATGGTCTCCTTAGTATTGGTTGCTGCAGAGGCTGAATGAATCCAAAAGGAGAAATATTCCTTCAGCCAACCAGAGAATGCACCAATTCAAATACACACTTCAAATCATCTGCTTAATCATAAATGGCTGTAAATTTTCCAAGATTGTCCACAGTCTGGGCTGCACAGTGGTGCAGTGGTTAGCACCATTGCCCAACAGCATAAAGGTTCCAGATTTGAGCCCCGGCTGTAGCAGAGGGTCTTGTTGTATTGATATCTCTTGTTTGCATGTTCTCCCTATGCCTGTGTGGGTTCTCTCCAGGTACTCTGGCTTCATCCCACAGTCCAAAGACATGCAAATTGGGACTAGGCTAATTGAATACACTTAATTGACCGTAGCTGTGACTGTGAGTGTGAATGGTTGTCCGTCGATAAATGTTGGCTCTACAATGGATTGGCGACCTGTCCAGGATGCACCCCGCCTCTTTCACGAAAGCTGCTGGGATAGGCTCCAGTCCCCCTGCGACCCTTAACAGGAAAGTCAAGATAGACTTTTGTTATTTAAAATATTTTATTATTATTTGTGAGCCTGAATAATTTATTCAAGGGTTTATTTACCTCTTCATCTTATTTTGAAAAGCTGTTTGTAAGTCTGTGTGGCTTCCAGTTTTGTTTGATCACAGCAGTAGTTTATATCCAGGTCTTAGACAGGAGCACAGCCCATTGGTTCATGACCTGTGATCACCTGTGGTCATTTTGATATAAAAAGAACACAAAGGACAAACATGAGTTATAGCTTTTCTGTTATGTGTATCAAGCCTTGTCAGAGGGCTAAATTTTAAAACTATGAACACACTATGACCAACAAAAACATCTGCATTATACATAAAGCATAATTAAATTTTCTCCAACTGTTTTGAAATTGTGGCACACTTTTTAATTTGTGGCACACTTTTTAAAAAAAAATTTAGTTTGTAAATGTTGTAAGAAGCTTATAGCGAAGATGAGTTAAAGAGTCAAAGATAGACCAAGCCCTTTTACACTGGTCATTCACTAATAGCAACTTTACACCTGAATCAATGAGGTTGTGGGTCAGAAAGAGAGGTGGTATTTAAACTTTTCAGCAGATGTCAGCATCCACGATCACAATACTCATAAAACTTAACATGACACAAAAAAGTTACAGTACACAGTACAACATGAAAAATGGTTGTGCACACATAGGAACAGTGTTGTACCTGAACCCGTTCATTGAACGATAGTTTACGAACATTACTGTGAACTCATTCATTCTGGTGTCTGTAAACTGCACGCTATCTCAGTTCATCTTCATTCAACAGGGTGCCAGATTTCAGGTGAAAACCTGGCAAAAGCACACTGTAAACAGGCCTTCATATGTAGCAGAAAAAAACAACCAATCTGGCAACACCAGCCACCAGTGTTTTACTGCCACATGTGTCAAGTCAAGTCAATTTTATTTAAATAGCGCCAAATCACAACAAAAGTTATCTCATGACACTTTACAAGTAGAGCAGGTCTAGTACCACACTCCTTCAATGAATTTACACCCAACAATTCTCCATGAGCAAGCACATCCTGCAACACCTGCGACGAAAACCTTCCTTTTAACAGGCAGGAAAGTCAAGCAGATCCAGGCTCATTGGGGACAGCCTTCTGCTTTGACCGGTTGAGGGGAAGAGAGCAGGAGAGCAGGGCTGAGACAAAGACAGATAATGAAGGAAGACAGATATACATTACAGAAGGAAAGGGAGGGACAGAGATAAAGAGAGAGAGAAAGAGAAGAGACGGATGGACGGATGGGGACGTGAGCAGGTGGGGCTACGGGTGGCAGCTTGAGCCTCTTCAGGTCTATAGCCTCCTCCAGCACCACCCGGGATCTGGGATTTGGGGAGCCCAAAGGCTCCGGAAAAGAAGACGAGTTAGTGACACATTTGAGTATGATTTATATATGACAAATATAGGAGGACAGAGAGGAAAGAGAGAAGAGAGAAGCCCAGTGCACCATGGGAGAGCCTCCAGCAGTCTAAGCCTATAGCGGCATATCTAAGGGCCAGCCTAAGAAAGCCCTAATTATAAACATCTACTGCACGTCTGTCTGTCCTGGGTGAGGGATCCCTCCTCTGTTGCTCACCCTGAGGTTTCTCAGATTTTTCCCTGTTAAAAGGGTTTTCTATGGAGTTTTTCCTCAGTCGATGTGAGGGTCTAAGGGCAGAGGATGTTGTTATGATGCCATGTGAAGCCCTTTGAGACAAACTGTTTGTGAAAACGGGCTCTACAAATAAAATTGCCTTGCCTTGCCTATAAGCCTGATCAAAAAGGAAGGTCTTAAGTCTGCTCTTAAAGGTAGAGAGGGTGTCTGCATCCTGAACCAAAACTGGGAGACGTTTCCACTGGAGGGGAGCCTGATAGCTGAAGGCTCTGGCTTCCATTCTACTTTTAGAAACTCTAGGAACCACAAGTAACCTGCATCCTGGACTATGAGCTCTGTCAAATATGAAAGTGCCTGATTGTTGAGGACTTTGTATGTTAGAATGAGAATTTTGAATTCTATTCTGAATTTGACAGGGAGCCAATACAGAGAAGCCAGTACAGGAGAGACATGGACTTTTCCACTAGTTCTCATCAACATGCAGGCAGCCGCGTTTTGGACCAGCTGGAGAGTCTTTAGGGACTTGCTGGTGCAGCCTGATAGTAGGGAAGTGGAAGTGCAGTAATTCAGCCTTGAAGTGACAAAATCATGGACTAATTTTTCTGCATCTTTTTGAGACAGGAATTGCCTGATCTTAGAATGTTACATAAATTAAAGAAAGGAGTCCTAGAGATTTGCTTTATGTGGGAGTTAAAGGACAAATCCTGATCAAAGAGAACTCCTAGGTTCCTTACGGTAGTGCTGGGGGCCATAATAATGCCATCCAAGGTACCTATCTCATTAGATCAGGTGTCTCTAAGGTGTTTTGGGTCCAGCACAATAACTTCAGTTATGTTAAAGTTTAATAGAAGGAAATTATGGGTCATCCAAGTTTTTATCTCCTTAAGACAGGCCTCCAGTTTAGTCAGCTGTTTTGTTTCATGTGGATGCCTTGCTGAGTACAGCTGCGTATCGTCTGCATAGCAGTGAAAATTAATTGAGTGTTTACTAAAAATGTGACCTAGAGGAAGCAGGTATAGTGTGAAGAGGACTGGTCCGAGCACAAAGCCTTGTGAAACACCATAAGTGACTACAGTGGTTTCAGAGGGGTTATAAACTGAGATCGATCTAGTAAATATGACCTAAACCAATTTAGTGCAGTTCCTTTAATGCCAATGACAAGTTCCAGTCTCTGTAGAAGGATATGGTGAGCAATGGTATCAAAAGCTGCACTGAGATCTAATCAGACCAGCACAGAGACCAGTCCCTCATCTGATGCCAGTAGGAGGTCATTGGAAACTTTGACTAGTGCTGTTTCTGTGCTAGGATGAATCCTGAAACCTGACTGGAAATTCTCAAATAAGCTGTTGCTGAGGAGAAAGTCACAGAGTTGTTTAGCAACTTCTTTCTCCAGAATTTTGGAGAGAAAAGGAAGATTTGATATTGGTCTGTAGTTGCCCAAAACTTCTGGATCCAGGGTTGCTTTTTTGAGAGAGGGTCTAATTACTGCTACTTTAAAGGACTGTGGGACGTAATCAGATAAACGCAACACATTGATCATATCTAAGAGAGGGGCTAACAAGGGGTAGAGAGTCTTTGAGCAGCCAGCCAGTCCAGTTGGGAGGAGCGCCATATTCTCTCCAGTTTCTGGGTTTTTTGTTTAAGCTGTCTGGTTTCAGAATTGTACCAAGGAACTCGTTTCCTTGGATTTATAGTTTTGTGTCATCAAAACTATAAAAAACACGCCTCTCGCTTGAAGGCTGCTGGGATGGGCTCCAGTCCCCCCCATGACCCTTAACAGGATAAGCAGTAGATGATGGATGGAAGTAGAAAAATACATTTTTGAATTTTCATTGCACACGAAGAGTAATTCATCTTCAGAAATCCATGCCCTCTGTTTTGCATGTGTGAGCATTACTTTAAGTTCTATTTAAGTGACTGAGTTGGATTTCTATTTGAGGTTCTTAAAACTCAAGTGTTGTTCAGTTTTTCAGTGAGCTTCTCTGACATAGATATCCTTTTCTCAAACCTTTTCTCTGCTTTCTTGAAGACAGTTTCATCCTTTTTTGATTATGTCTCCAAAGGTAAAGGTTTTAATGTTTAGGTGCCCTTCAACTCTTGAATACATCTGCAATATCAATTTTTTTTTTTTTGCTGAGGTATTGTAGCATTTTGAACCAAGTGACAAATGTAGGTTTAAACAGTGGTCTGTGTTTGAGTGAGGCCATTACACCTGAGTCTGTGGAGCTTGTTGATGCTGTGGGGTTTTGCTCATACCATACCTTAAAATATAGATTTCTGTAGAAGAACATGTCAGTATTCATATCACACAGTTTTTACCCTTCCCATTGTCTTCCTTGACCATATCCGTCTCCTCACCATCTTTTAGTTGGGACTGTAAAAAAAATCATGTGATAATTAGGTTTCTGTTTTTTCATCATCATTTCCTCTTCCTTTTCCTGCTTGTGAAGTTGAGATAATTTTGAGTTTGGATCTTGCTGGTTGGCTTCCATCAGTAATGTTCATTGTAGTCTTTATTCATTGATAAAAATTTCCCTTCTTGTTGCCCTTTACATCTCTCTGGAACTTTGATTTTTTTTCTCATTCTTGGCTCTGTTTATTCATTATATCTGTGTTTAGTCTTCCCTCAATTTGTACATTGAGCTGAGTGCTGATGAACTTTCTACCTTACCTCAGATACCTCTTCTTGAATAGCATATTTGTCTTTGTAACTCTTCTGTCAGAAGCAGCATCAGCTCAGAGAAGCATTTATTGAGAATGGCTTCCCACTTGTCCCTTGTAATGGCAATTTCTTATATGAACAGAGATTTTGGATACTGAATTAAGTCTCTGAAACACAAATTGCCTTGAGCTCTGTTTTATTCTTGCAAGGAGTAAAAGCTAGAGAGTCACGTGAGTCTGTAGAAGCAAGTCAAAGGAAACAGGATATCACATTTAAAGTTATACATTGCTAGGAGTGGGTGATGACCTACTTTATTATTCAACAATTGCATATAAGAAATTACCATTCACTGATCATATACAGGTAAACTAGTCAGTATATTTCCATCACATGACAGAAATTCGCAAATCAAATAAGCAATGGACTGCAGTCTGTGTGACAGTCAACTGTTGTCTAGACCAGATCAATACAAAGAACAAGTCCCAGTGAGAGGAGGTGCGTGTTCGTCCGTCTACCCTACCCTACTCTACCCTACTTATTTTTGGACAAAAATTTTGACATACAGTGGAGATTTCAATTTATCAAAATAATTTTGATTTGCCAAAAAATGCAAAAGTTTTAGAAAAACTATATTACTTTCTGAACAGACTATGTTGCAGCAATTATCCCAGCAACAATTGGTCCTGCATGGGTTAAACCAGAGTTAGTGAGTCTCTGAAAAATTCTGGTCTGCATTGTCACCACTGGCAAAGTGGTCAAACTTGCCAGGGTTGGACTTGCGCAGGGCTAGTACCCTGCTAATGCTTGCTTGCAAGTCTAGTCTACAATTGCATTTGAACAAGCTCATGAACATAAGAACAGGATTTGTGACAATTGGGGTTGGCACAGTTGGGCTCACAACCAGAGATGGCTGGGCTGCCAATGAAGTTTGAAGAAGAATATCTCCTTGAAGATGACAGAATGGACCCTAAAATCTTTCAGCCTCTTACACAGGGTCTGACAACACAGTGGTCTTCCAGAGTCATGTTGCCAGACTCTCTGAGACCATCTGGCAATCGTTTCTTGGATGATATTCTGGTAACTCTTAAAAGTCGCTCTTAAATGCTGTGTTATAGTCAGAACAGTCCAGTTGACTATCTTCTATCCATCTATCCATTTTCTTCCACTTATTCCTGTTAAGGGTCGCGGTGGGCTGGAGCCAATCCCAGCAGCTACGGGCGAGAGGCGGGGTACACCCTGGACAGGTCGCCAGTCCATCGCCAATATATATAGACAGACAACCATTCACACTCACAGTCATACCTACAGTCAATTTAGAGTATCCAATCAGCCTAGTCCCCAATTGCATTAATAAGCTCGAGTAAGCCCAGCAGTGGGACTTTTTTAGCCATGGACGGTGGGAAGAAGCCGGAGTACCTGGAGAAAACCCACGCAGGCTTGGGGAGAACATGCAAACTCCACACAGAAAGATCCCGTGCCCGAGCCAGGACTCAAACCCGTAACCTTCTTGCTGTGAAGCGACATTGCTAACCATGGCACCACCGTGCCGCCTCATCACTCACATCTTGACAGTGGAAAATGCACAGAAGTACCCACATAGTCAATGTGACTACCAGGACTTTGTCAAGAAGGTGATTGTTGACCTCACTCACTCCATGTGTGATACAATTAAAGAGAAATTCCCTGGCAAACTTCAATGCAAGACAACGCCCAAGAAGGGAAAGAAGATCAAAGTGCCTCACAATATAGCAGTCTTTGGCCTGCTATACATTTCTATGCAGAGCCAGTCGAGTGTCTTGGATGAATTCTTGGCACGAAAGATACAGTCCTCTCTTTCCCTCTCAGATTTAGTAAATTTGACCTTACAGGCCCAAACTCTATCTGCTGCAATGTGTTGAGACAGAGCAGTTGTTTATATTTTCACATGCTTATCAGCTGTTAATTAAAAGCAAAACAGAGGGAACAACACAACAATCCAGACTGTGTGTTTCTTACCATATTCCTAAAAAAAACATCCACCAAAGATGTTTGTTGCAGCCATAATATAATCTTGCATTATTGTGTTTTTTTGCATGATGATGTGGCATGATGATGTACTGGTTTCATAGATTCTTGGTTGGGAACTTCCCCACATATAACATGTATGGGGTCTTGGCTCTTTTTAATCTAACTGAATCGAAATTGGCGATAACTTGATTCATATGTCATTACTGTCTCATATCATTTGTTGCTTGCTTCATCACCATTTTTGTGTTTTGCAACTCCTTCCTGCCAGATCACCTGCTTTTGAGCTACTGGCGTTGCACACTTGAATGTTGGACCTGGACTGCTTCAGTTTGTTCTGTGTCCTTCAAAAAACCCCAAACAAAACACTAAAAAGACAAAACTTGTTGTGAATTACAGTTCAGTCTATGCATTTTCATCATAAAGTATTTATTTTATGTTGTGATAGTATCCTTTGTTTTTAAATGTGTATGACTTGATCATTTACAAAAATATATCTGGGATATGAAACACCAGAGGGAGGTCTCCTAACACAGATTTAGAACCATTTCAGCATCAGTATGAATAACTACAGTGAGGAGGTAGACTCAAGGCTTGGAGCACATTGGAACACAAAACAATGACAGTCCATGTGCTAACTGTGGGCACTGATGTTATAGTCATCCTCTCAGGCCTATTTTGTGATGTACTCATGGCTCAGTATTTTTTAAAGATTTTTGGCTGCTTCTTTTCTGATAGTTAATAGTGAAGAAATGACAGGAAAGGGGAGGGAAGAGGGAATGACATGCAAAATACGACCCTGGCCCCCAGGATGCTCCACCTTGATTTATATCTAAGTGGTTTTGATTTTCGACAAGGGTAAGAAATGCTGACCATATCCATTACCACATCGTTTCCGTTTGTAAAAGCATTGGAAATGTCATGGATCTACTCTCTGCCCGACTGGAGGGGTAAGATTCCACCACACACACTGCCAGCTGCCACGCCCCACTCACGCTCACACTGTCAGCCAGCTCACCTGTAGTCACTTTCTTGACCAGCTAGGACCCAGCACATGAACTGGCCAGCATGGACGCCGCGCCCAAACCGACTGCCCTGGAGCACCTGGAGCGTACAGAGACAGACATTAACCGGATGGCTGGCAACATCGCTTCCTTGCTTCAGCTCGGCCACCAGCAACAACAGTTCCAGCAGCAGCAGCAGTTGTTCCAGCAGCAGCAGCAACTGTTCCAGCAGCAACAACAACTAACCCATGTGTTACAGCTGCTCACTCACCCGACTTCCCTGTCTGCTGCCGCCCCGTCAACGCCGTCTCTTCCCTCTGCCCCGGCATCTCCTCCATTTCCCACTGCTCCAGTCCCCATGGTACCATCCCCAGGTCCGGATGCCCCGGAGCCCAAGATTGGACATCCCAAGTGCTTTAACGTAGATCTGGCTCGAGTACGGCCATTCTTGACAAGCTGCAGAGTCCACTTAACACTGCAGCCCAGGAACTTTGCTACAGAGGGGGCCAGAGTGGGTTATGTCATCACCCACCTGATGGGCCGGGCCCGGTTGTGGGGGACAGCTGAGTTCGACCGACAGACTCCAGCCTGCGCGTCCTTCAACACATTTGCTGAGGAGATGCTAAAGGTGTTCGTCATCCTGGGAACTGATGAGTATCCGCCAGGGGAATCGGATGGTGGCAGACTACTCGATCGACTTCCGGACTCTGGCGAGGCGCAGTACATGGAACATGGAAGCATTGGTGGACACTTACTCCACAACCTGGCGGGTTACATCAAAGACAAACTTGTCTCCCATGACCAGCCTTCCACACTGGACGAAGCCATAGCTCTCGCGGGTCACATCGACCACCGGGTCAAGGCCCACAGGCGAGAGAAGGGTCGCCGAACCCAACCCGCCGTGCGCGCCTGGGGCGCATCTCCTGCTTCCTCGTCCCCGCCAGTCTCTCACCTGAGTCACCCCAGCCAACCCGAGCTCATGGAGATCGGCTGCGCCACCCTCACCTTGGAAGAGCGACAGCGTCGCATGGCATCCAACCTGTGCCTGTACTGTGGAGGTGAGGGTCATAGAGTCGTCAGGGATATCCGTCTTAGCTCAACAAATCTCCAGTCTCCCCCCAGTCTTAAGCCATGTCCGCCTCCTGCTTCCCGATACCTCCCAGACCCTGGCTGCCTTGGTGGACTCCAGTGCAGAGGCCAACATCATGGACTCGGAGCTCGCCCGATAGCTGGGCTTGGAGCGCTACCATCTGTCCCCACCTGTTCCCGCCCGGGCTCTGGACGGAAATCATCTTGGCTCAGTGACTCACATCACGGCCCCCGTCACCCTGTTACTCCTGGTAAGCACCAGGTGTCCCTCCAGTTTCACATTATGAGTACCTGGTTATGCCCTATGCCTCACCCACGCCCCAGCAGTGTTCCAAGCCCTGGTGAATGACATCTTCCAGGACATGCTCTATCGATTTGTATTTGTTTATTTGGACGATATTTTAATATTCCCTAGAACCATGTCAGAACACACTCATCATGTACAGCTGGTCCTGCACCGTCTCCTTGAAAACTCGCTCTTCGTCAAGGCTGAGAAGTGCGAGTTCCACGCCCGCTCCATGTCCTTCCTGGTGTACATAGTGGTAGAGGGGAGCATTCAGATGGACCCTGCTAAGGTGTCGGCGGTGACATCATGGCTGGGGGGCTTCGCCAACTTTTACAGGAGATTCATCCAGAACTACTGTGCCATTGCATCCCCTCTCACCTCCTTAACCAGCACCAAAGTACCGTTTATGTGGACTCCTGCAGCTAACAATGCGTTTGAGATGCACGAGGCGCGGTTCACCTCAGCACCCATCCACCAGATGCAGAATGGCAGTTCATAGTGGAGGTGGATGCATCAGTTCTTACACATTCTAACTCATCTCTCACTGGATTTCTTCACTGGACTTCCTCTGTCTGACGGCAACACGGTCATCCTCACCATCGTGGACAGATTCACCAAGATGGCACATTTCATCCTTGCCTTCTGCCAAGAGACTGCCCAGGTGGTTTTGGAGCAGGTGTTCCGGATCCACGGGCTTCCAAGGGATGTTGTCTCAGACCAGGGACCTCAGTTTGCATCCTTGTTCCAGAAAGAGTTCTGCCACCTCTTAGGGGCCACAGCAAGTCTCACATTTCATTGATATTGGCAATTTTGCAATTTGGTGCTTGCATGGAGATATTTCAAGGGGTTCTTAGGCTAAAATTATATGTTAGATCCCAAGGAAAGATCATACTAAGAATAGTGTTTTGTCCACAAAGAATACTAATTTCACTAAGCCACCCCACTATTCGTGCATGTAGAAACTTGTTCTTCATTATAAGTTGATCGTGAAGGTAACTCATGTCTTAAGGTGAATTTTGCCTTTTAATTCTTAACTTTCTGTTTTTTCTTCTAATAAATTGTCAGAAGGGCTGCATGGTGGTACAGTGGTTAGCACTGTTTCCTCACAGCAAGAAGGTTCCGGGTTCAAGTCCCGGCTTGGGCACAGGATCTTTCTGTGTGGAGTTTGCATGTTCTCCCCGTGCCTGCGTGGGTTCTCTCTGGTACTCCAGCTTCTTCCCACCATCCAAAGACATGCAATTGGGGACGAGGCTGATTGATACTCTAAATTGACTATAGGTATGAATGTGCGTGTGAATGGTTGTTTGTCTATGTATGTTGGCCCTGCAATGGACTGGCGACCTGTCCAGGGTGTACCCCGCCTCTCACCCGTTGACACTGGGATAGGCTCCAGCCCCCCCCCACGACCCTTAATAGGAATAAGCGGAAGACGATGGATGGAAATTCTCAGAATGTGTAATTTACCCCTTTAAATTCACTTACTTCCCTGTTCACCCACATCATTCCAGGAATGATAAATGTTTTATTAAGCTGGACTCTCTTTTTGAAGGGTAAATACAAAGAGGAAATGAAGGAAAAGTTGGTATCTGAGTGTTCCTCTTGACTTTATTTGCATATCTGTCAGTCTGCTCTCCCTGTCCACTGTGATCTCTCCAACTCAGCTCATCCTTCTTTCCTTCTCTTCATTCAACTCTCTGATCTCACTGCACTAGAAACCAGCAGCTACACTCCTGCTTCACAGAAGTTTGATAATCTCCAGTGATATAAAGTCTCATGATGGATAAAACTATGGAAGGGAACCCTGTTTCTTTGGGCCTGCAGATACTTCAGTTGTGGTCTTAAGGCGGTGTAAAAGAATCTTGGAATCTTCTAGCAGTTCTAACACATTTAAGAGCGAGTGGGGTTGCTGGTTAGAATTAAAAAGAACCTAACTCATCTGATTCACTGTTGCTGAATCTCACATTTAGCCATGTGTTTCCTGTGCTGAAATAGCTGTGTGTTTGCTGGGACCATGAGCATGCTCCCTCATTTGCCACCCATTTGCTGTGTTGCTGATTGCTATTCCATCCTGAAAAAAATAGCATTGCAGTATGCGGGCTGTCGACAGTTCTACCTGTATTCAGGATATGTCATACTAAACACAACTTCAATGGCCTCATAGCTTTTGTGTAATACTGCTGACAAAGACCAAAATCAACACCTTGGTGGTGGAAATATATGAGTTGCATCTGGACTCAAAGCCTCAAACCTCTCCATGAAGACATTCACTGTGAGGGAACCCACTCACTTCCTCCACATGCTTTTCATGTTTGCTCTAAAAAAGTCTTTCCCAGCCATGTCCTATTCAACCCTGCAAGTCTTTTTTTTTTTTTTACATTTTCTCTGCGTAAATCAACTCTTCATGATGTTTTGTCTCCAGTTTTTTGTGTTTTCTGAAAAAAAATGAGTTAGGTGATTATTTTAAGAAGGCGACAATATGAAGAATGTGGTGTCATCTGGAAGCAGGGGTCTGTAGACAGTTAGTGGTTGTTCAGTAACAGAATGAACAAAGGATGTACTCGAACGAGGGGGGGGGGTGAAAGAATGGCTCATAGCTTTAGGAAGGCACTCCTTAATCTTGTTCTCCATCCTTGAATCCATTGTGTATGTGTGTGTGTGTGTGTGTGTGTGTGTGTGTGTGTGTGTGTGTGTGTGTGTGTGTGTGTGCGCGCGCGCGCGCACATGCACAGCAGTTTTGGTGGGTTTGACCTGAAGTTGAAGGACAGTCTTGTATGTTCTGCCTCTGGTTGCTCCTGTCTGGACCAAAGTTGGGTTTATTTAAAGAGTTCATCTACCTCCTCCATCCTCACAGACACACACTCTCTCTCACACACACGCACACACATACACTCACAGTCCTTCACCTGTGTCCTCCACCCTCCTCGATTAATTACTCTCTTCCCCAGTTTGTGATCCCGAGAGTGCCTGAGCCACATTAGCTGGCTTCTTACTGATGGGCACAGAGATGACAGTGCTCACCCATTCATCACTGTGACTTTAGGAAGGGAGATGCAATGGATGTTTGGGCCAGGGGGAGAGTATGTGAGAAGAGGAGAGTGTGGAAGTGAAAGTGAAGGAAAGGGAAGTAGAAGCTAGGTCCCCTCTGAATGTTGCCCTGATTAAATATGAAGAATCTTGCTGTTCCATTGGTTGCAGAGATCCAGATTGTAATTTGTGGATTGATGACAAGAATCTCTGAGGATGAGGTGGGAGAGGAGGGTGGAGGGATTAGGGCAGGGAACACATCTTTATTCAGGGATAAATAACCAAGGATATAGCACAGCATTGCTAGTCTTCCGTATCCCCAATCAACAAAATATTGTCATGTCACATTTTTTTTTATCATGCTGGAGATGTCTTTTTCACAGGAGAATATGAGGAGCATAGCTGGGGGACTGGGGAGTGTATTGGGTGGAGATGTGTGTGTGTGTGGGGGGGGGGTAGGAAAAGTAGTAAAAAGGGGAGGGCAACACAGAAGGCAAGAACACTTCTACTTTATGGAGACAGAGAGGAGCCAATAGAGGAGAAAGACATAAACTCTGCATGTTTGAATGTTTGCTGTTGAGTCTCCTGTTCCTTCTGCATGTGGCATGAGAGAGATGTGAGGCAGTGACAAAAAAAAGGATGGGTGGGATGAGTTATGCCTTTGCCATTTAAGTAGCGTAGGCATTTGTTTTTCGTCTTCTCTCTCTCACACAAACAAAGACACTCTAACAGTCTTTCCCCCTTTCCATCAAGCACAATAGTTGGCCTTACCGCTCATCTATAAATAGCAGAGGTGAAGTGCTGTATACTCTGCATTACCACCTCATTAGGCTCATGTTTACCTTTTAACTCAGCCTGGAAATCAAACAACATTAAATTCACACAGAGAACTATGAGAACACAATACATTGTTGTGATCCTTCTGAACTGAAAGATGTGTCACTTGTGAGCCATGAACTTTGTTCTTCCTGTGATGATTATTCCAATTGCAGCAACCACCCCCCCCCCCCCATTCCAAAAACAAGAAAACGATCAGCGAAATGAAAATAGATGAAAGCGTAGTTGTCTCATTGTGGGAATTGGTTGCTATTTCCCTTGTGCTTGCTCGCAACCCTGTTACATAGTAGCAGTGTAACCTCTAATCAAGATTAAGGGCCTTTTCTTACACATGGCACAAGTTTATGCTCGGTCAAGTGCAAGCATCATTGCTAGTTTCAAGCTTACACCAATCTTCAGAACAATGCAGCTGCTTATGTATGTTAAATTGTGAACTGGCTCAAACATGGCATACTGCTATTTTGGGACGCCAGAAAAGGTTTTCACCATAGACCAAGAAGACGCTTGTCTTTGGCCAATGGTGTTTTGTTGGAGGGCTTTGTAAAGGGCCCATCAATCAGATAAGTAGATGCTTAACATTACAGTGCAGTTTTATTGATGCTTAAAAAAGTGGAACCATGGCAGCCAGGCCTGCTTCAATTTTGGTGGCTTTGGTGAATTTCCATTGCTCCCATATATGATATGCTTACCTACTTTCACCTAACAAATGAGGAAGCCTGTTTCCTCAAGTGAGAATGCTTGCCTCCCCTGAGATGAAATGTGTCCACCATTGGAATTGCAACTTGCCAAGTCCTGGTGCAAACTGGGCTTTAAAGGGAATGAACTACATTTTCCAGATCACCCAGAAAATTATCCATATCTCTATGGTGCTATGTGGTAATCAGCTGGACTGTTTCAGTTAGCCTGAAGATGTTCCACCTTGCATTAAAAAGGCTTCTCCAGTTCTAAGTCCTTGGAGGGGAGTTGCAGTCTTTTAAACTGTGTGGTTATAACTCTCTACAAAGTCATTAGGGCACATGTAAGCTCTGGGTTTCAGAGTCAATGACATATAAGTGTCATTGGCCCAACTGAGATTCATGTGGGCAGTTTAGCTAACCAGTACCAACGTGAGATGGTCATCCCAGTTTGATGTGGATGGTTTCTTTAACTGCCTTTTCAAACCAATGGCTTTCCCTGACAAAGATGTGTACCTTGCTGTCCTCAAAGGAAGGTCCCTTTTCCTTTAGATGTAAGTGTAATCTTGGTGTCGGCCCTCCTGTGTTGAGCCATGTTGTGTACATTCTCAGCCTGTGGTTTAGGGTTCTGATAACTCCAAACTTGTGCTCCATGGGATGGTGTGAGATGAACAGCTAATATGTATGTGTGTGTGGGTTTTCTGTATATTTTATTGTTGAGGTTCCTCTCCTATCCTAGAGGTACCATGACTAGGACATTTTCTCCTCCTACATCAATTCTTTGTGGCACTTGAATGCATAAAGTGCCAGCCAGTTATACTTACCCGGGACCGACAGGTTGTGATTGACATGTAACAACAGCAAAACTGTCCAAAAATGTCATTTTAAAACTGTAATCGGTGATGTGTAATTGTTAGTTTGTTCTTTGCTAAAATCAGCTTAGCTTAAACTGGCCAGTCGTCATCCGAAATCACCGCTGGAAGCGGCAGTTATCACAGCCCCTGGAGGAGCTCGATTCACCGAGCGGTGAAATTCACCAAGCTGAGCTCGCCTCTAGATGGTGTTGTTAACCCAGGTACAACGGCGTTTAGTTTTCCAACGTATTTTGGCCTTCCACGGCAGGTACAACACAACAGTTCTTTGTATATCCATGGTGAAATGGCGGAAAGAAACGTTGCTAGAAATACTCGCTACTCGGGCAGGTGAGCGAATTTGCGCGAATGACACAAATGGACACTAAAATGATCCGGCGTCAAATTCGCACCAATAACACAACGCAAAATTCAGTTCACACCAAAAGCGAATGCGAATTTTGCAGTATTTTCGGATGACGACTGGCCAGTTTAACGACCTGCTAGCTAGGATCGGTGACAGGATTTCACTAATGGACACCAACTTATTCAACCGGTTGTTGTAATTTTGACACGTAGTGTCATATAGAACCGGGTTCCCACACATAGTCACAATCAACTTGTCCTCCATCTTGCGACACAGTCAGCCGTGACGTCGGGACATACTCAATGCTGATTGGCTGTCTTGACGCAAATTTTTAGCCAAAGTTGAATATTTTCAACTTGCGTGAATGCCGAAATTTCGCCTTGCGCATTCGCCTCATTCGCACCGCCCGACTGAAAATTCACGTCATTCGCGCATTTGCATACACTTTGAATGGAAAATGTTCACGCAAATTTGCGTTTGGTGTGAACACACAGTTACGATAGTAAGTCAACAGTGCAGATGCTGCCATAGCATCAAAACTGGAGAGTATTTCTTTAAAAGAAAAGCAGAGATCTGAAAGCTTTTCTAGATGGAAAATTAGTTTTTGCTCTTCTACCTACTGGCTTCAACTTCTGTGTCAGTTTATACTGTATGTCTGATTGGTTGAAGCTAGCCTGTGATATATCATGGTTTCTATGGTGACCTCTCAGATGGCTGATCTGACATGTCATGTCTGTTGAACATGGCTAAAAAATGTTTTATTTACATTGACTTGATGTAGATCAGTCTTTTACCAGTCCTCTTCTAGTTGTTTGAGATCTGCTTTTGTTCATTAATTCTCCCCGCCAACCTTAGTTGCTTGGTACTGTAACATTTCCCTGATGTCTTTCCAACTGAACTGCTTCATCACCCTGTTGAATGTACTAATGTAATGTCACTATGCGTCATAATGTGATGATCATTTTCAGGATATGCAAAGATGTGTTCAATAACTCCACTGAAAGACTACCTTGAACATCTGCTGTGCCTGACAGGGGGCATTGTTCGAGTCATTTACTGGGGACACTGTGCAGTAGAGTAGAGTGAAATGAAATAGATTCTTTGTTTCTTCATGTCCAACAACATGCTGCCATGAGCTGCAGCCAGGTTTTGTGCAGATTGAGCCTAAGATTAACCATATTACCACAACAGATTGAGATATTAATCAACATTATACACTGTTATATGACATAAACAGGACTGTATGTGAAGGATGTAAGAGGCCATATGACAAATTATTGGATAGGGTTATTCCCTATAAGGGATGGTAACATCCTCTCGAGCAGATGAAAATCATTTCTCTCATAATTAAAGTGGTCCCTCACATACTTTCCTCCACATTGGTTAATGAATGGTATTTACAGACATACAACTGGAGAGAAGGAAACTGGACCATCTCTGCATACTTCCTTTGCAGGAAAGTATTTTCATAGGCAATTCTTTGAGCTGGTGTTCCTGCCCTTATGGCAATGCCAACAAATTGAGTTGGTAAGCATATCCATGGCTACATTTCAGATCACCCTACCACCCCATCTTCAACAACCTGACAGGTTATATGACTTTAGAAAGAGAGTCATAGCAGGAGACAGTCTCTCATCCTTTTTTTTTGTGATCCAACATTAACACACACCTGGTCATTTGGACACATTACACCATAAAAAGTTGGTAACATAGAGGGGGAAGAAAAAGGCTGGAGTTGGAGCTAGACTGAAGCATGGAAAAGTAAAAAACTGGACACTTCCTTCAGTTATTCTGGCTAATGTACGCTCACTCCGCAATAAGACTGACGAACTGCAAGCCAATGTCAATCACATGTATGAATATCAGACAGCATCAATTCTAGCATTTACTGAGACATGGCTCAATGAAAACAACAGTAATGATGCCCTGGACATAGATGGCTTTGTTTCTCCCATAAGGCTTGACAGAGACCCTGTACTCACTGGAAAGCGTCATCAGGGTGGTGGTGGTGGTGGGGTCCCTCAACTCACTCTGGTGTTCATCTGTTGTGTTCAGGGAAGAGTTTTGTAACTCTGATATTGAACTGCTGGCTATTTCTCTTCGCCCATTCTACTTTCCATGGGAATTTCCACAAATTCTTATCATCTTGGTTTATATCCACTCCAAAGTGAAAGCTTCTGCTGCTCCTGAATATGTCAAGAACACTTTGAACAGGCTAGAATCAGTTTCTCCAGGTGCTTCTAGATTTCTTATGGGTGACCTTAACCACTTTTCACTTGACAAATCCCTTAAAGAATTTGATCAGTGTATTGACTGTTCCACATGATTCAGAAAGACACCAGATAAATGCTATGGTGCTATTCCTAATGCATACAGAGCTGTTCCCCTCATCCCTCTAGGATCTTCAGACCATTACAACATTTTGCTTGCTCCAGCTTACCTACCTGTTGTCAAGAGGACAGATAAAATAAAGAAGAACATCAAACAATGGAATCCTGACAGACTAGGTTCATCTGTACAAATGCAAATATGTAAAAATTGATTTTATGAATTTTAGTAGGCCTCACACATCCATCCATCCATTTTCTGCTACTTATTCCGTTAAGGGTCACGGAGGGGCTGGAGCCTATACCAGCAGCTTTCGGGCGAGAGGTAGGGTACACCCTGGATGGGTTGCCAATCCATTGCAGGGCCAACATATATAGACAGACAACCATTCACACTCACAGCCACGCCTACAGTCAATTTAGAGTATCCAGTTAGCCTAGTCCCCATTTGCATGTCTTTGGACTGTGGGAGGAACCCAGAGTACCTGGAGAGAACCCACACAGGCACAGGGAGAACATGCAAACTCCACACAGAAAGATCCCATTCCCAGAACTCTGGCACTTTTGCCTCACAGCAAGAAAGTTCAACCACTGCACCACTGTGCCGCCCATTTAGGAAACAATGTTTTCCTCATTTTTCTTTTGTGAAACATAATTTTTCTGGTGTTAAGAACAAATAAAGACAGAACCTTAAAAGCCTGACAAGTAGCATCTTTAACAAAAAAATAAAGGTAAGACAAGAACCCATTAAAAAGTAAGTGGCTGTATTTGTTTCAACATGTCTTTCCCATCTGCTTATATTTGGATATTTTTACTTATTTGGTTGTTTTTGTTGTTATGCCCATGGTAACTTGGGCACTAGCACTTTCTTCATGACCATTTCCCCAGTCCCTACTTACCACATTTGGGGCTATGACCCTCCAGCCAATAACAGCACACAGATGTGTACTAGGGCTTTCAAAGCTGGCAAAATGTAATATTGGGAATATTCTTATTAAATATTAACAATAACCCCAAGAACTTCTAAATGCAGGCTTAGATTGCCTGGAGTGCAAATCACTCTCCTTTCAGTTGAGTCCCATTCTCAACTGTCCACTTCTGCCATCAATACTTGCACATGAAACACTTTCAGCTCATTTTTGTCCCACGCACCAAACAGGTGGGTTTCTCTTTCGTGTGGCTTCTCCTATGAGGTTTAATGGTGGTTGATTGTCAAACCAGCTCAAGGGTGCATTAATAGTGGCGGAAGAACAGAACTGTATGGGTACATGCTGTGCTACTGCGTGGTATGGGCTAGGATCGTATGAGAGTCTGAAGTATTGAATATATCTTCAAATATTTAATGTTCTTTGACAATCCTGGTGAGTGTCTGTGAGCCCCACTGTGGAGGTGCCACACTGGGTTACAAATATGCTTCAGAGGAAGAATATGACTCCCAAGCTCGTGCCTGAGCTGGGACCCGAACCCGGAACCTTCTTGCTGTGAGGCGACGGTGCTAACCAGTGCACCACCATGCCGCCTTTCCCCTGAACTCTTTTTGTTTAGAGGAATAGATATAGTAAACACCAAAGGCTTTACACTGCTCCTGCTGCTGTCCTCTAACCAAAACTTCCTGTGTAAGCATAAAACAAACTGTCCTTGGATGAAAAACTCCAATTCAGAAAAATAAAGGTTCCTAAGAATCGTGTTCTAATGTTTGAGAGATAGCCACATAACCCAAGACTAACATTGTAGAAGTCATTTGTAAACAGGACATCTAAATAGGTCAATTTTGATGCTGTTTTGTGGAAAGATTAATTAAAAAAAAAACCAACAACCGATGATTGATTTGGAAGGGTAATCTGGATCAAATTGTAGTTCCTATGGAGGCATGTACTCTTGAGTGCTTTCTAGTTGTAACCCCCAACAGGCACCAAAGGAATGTATAGCATGGACCAATGAGGACCCAGTTAAATTTTGGGGCAGATGAGTTTAACATAGTATAACATTTTTTACATTGAGCTTGGCTGCATTTGCCTTAGTGAAGGTGTTTGCACTCAGAGTGCCTTCTAGCCATCAATGTAACCATGACACCCAAAGCAGAACATTTCACTGACTCAGCCAATTGTGCTTCTCCTGAACCAGAATAAACCACGACACCTTAACCATAGCATCATCAAAGATCACATAATGGGTTGGTTTGATCTGTATTTATATGTTATGTAATTGTTTATATGTTGGTCAAGTTTTTTAATGGTGCTGAAAGTGCCTTGATTTACCCCTAACCACTGGCCTAAAATAAAGATCTGTCTGCAGCACCTGTGTTGCAAGGTAACATGATAGACTACAGCACTGCTTGGTCTGGTTTCCCTGAAACTGTCTTAAATCATAAAACATTCAGTTGTACACTCACATGCACGGACACACACTCACATGCGCACAGCCCCCCCCCCCCCCACACACACACACTGGATTAATATGGAGGACAGAGTACGTGCATGTAACTCTTAATCATTATTATTTAAGCTATCGTAATCTTGTATTAAGTTCAACTTGTGTAAATTACTGGAAGAAGAAAACTTTGTTCTTGTGCATTTGTTCATTTTTTTCACACAACGTATGCATGCATTTGCATGCACTCAAACATCACAAGGAATTGGAGTGTCACATAAATATCTGTTGGTGAATTTATTTTAACCCATAATCAGGGGTCACATCAACTAAAATGGCATTGTAGAGCAACAGAGCTTCCAGCAACAGGTCAGGTATGGGGCATAGAACTCTGACATGATACATTTACCATCATTTTTTAATTTGCTGAATGTTCTTTGTCTTGTAGCGACTTGGCAGCTTCCCATTCACATCTACAAGGTTACTCTGTAGATGCAGCTGTCTCAGGGAGCCTCTCCTGATTCTTAAAGCCTGAGGAAGAAAACAACCAACACTTACTGGTATGCATAAAAATATTTACTGTGTAATATGGAAATATATCAAGACTCTGCATGCAACAGAATGTGTTGCAGACAAAAAAAACAGCTTTTCATAAGAAAACAAGACAAGTTTCATATAGGTCACTTATAGCAGACAAAGTCAAGATAGTTTCCAGTTATGATTTGACTGTTGTTGAGCAATAATTTCTTCTGCAAGCCACAACCCCTAGCCAGTGTCTTACATGTACATTTGTGACGGCCTGGACTAGAAACTGGTTTGGAATGTAGTGTAGTGTAGTGGGGTTGCCCCATTTATTAAGTTATATCAATTGTTTTATGGCATGACCAAATGAAAATGATCCTCCTGGCAAACTGGAATATCTATATCGATGTAAAACGCGACGTGAAATTCACGTTCGCATCCTGTGTGAATACGCAGTTAGAGACACCCTATCTAATGAGATAGGTACCCTGGATGGCATTACCTTGGCCCCCAGCACTACTGTAAGGAACCTAGGTGTTCTCTTTGATCAGGATCTGTCCTTTAACTCCCACATAAAGCAAATCTCTAGGACTCCTTTCTTTAATTTACATAACATTGCTAAGATCAGGCAGATCCTGTCTCAATCATCCAGAAAAATTAGTCCATGATTTTGTTACTTCCAGGCTAGATTACTGCAATTCCGTTCTATCAGGCTGCACCAGTATGTCCCAAAAGACTCTCCAGCTGGTCCAAAATGCTGCTGCCCACATGTTGACAAGAACTTGTTGAAGAGACCATGTCTCTCCTGTACTGGCTTCTCTGCATTGGCTCCCTGTCAAATTCAGAATAGAATTCAAAATTCTCCTTCTAACATACAAAGTCCTCAACAGTCAGGCACGTTCATATTTGACAGAGTTCATAGTCCCTTATTACCCAGCTAGAACACTTCACTCCCAGGATGCAGGGTTACTTATGGTTCCTAGAGTTTCTAAAAGTAGAATGGGAGTCAGAGCCTTCAGCTATCAGGCTCCCCTCCAGCGGAACCGTCTCCCAGTTTCGGTACGGGATGCAGACACCCTCTCGACCTTTAAGAGCAGACTTAAGACCTTCCTTTTTGATCAGGCTTATAGTTAGGGCTGCTTAGGCGAGCCCTTAGATATGCTGACGGCTGAGACTGCTGGGGGATCTCCCATGGTGCACTGGGCCTCTCTCTCCTTCTCTCTTTCCTCTCTGTCCTCCTATATGTGTCATATATAAATCATATTCATATGTGTTTCTAACTTGTGCTGCTGGAGGAGGCTACAGACCTGAAGAGGCTCAAGCTGCCACCCATAGCACCACTTGCTCACGTCCTCGTCTGTCATCAGTCTCTTCCCTTTCTATCTCTCTTTATCAGAATCAGAAATCAAAATCACAAAAGACTTTATTGCCGTGTACAAATTTATACATACGAGGATTTTTTTGTGGTGCTGTTGGTGCATGCAGTCCAATAAACTAAATTCTTAAAGTGCAAAAACATATAAAAATATAAATATAAATATATACACTCTGTTATGTAGAATAAAGCAGCAGTGCAGTCGGCAGTGATAAATACCTCAGACAAATGCGGGAAAATAACTGTTCTTGTGGCGTGAGGTTTTGGTTCTGATAGACCACAGCCTCCTGCAAGAGGTGAGAGACTCAAAGAGTTTGTGTCCGGGTTGGGAGGGATCAGCCACAATTTTTCCTGCATGCCTCAGGGTCCTGGAGGTGTCCAGGTCCTGCAGAAATGGGAGATTGCAGCCAATCACATTCTCTGCAGACCAAATGACACGCTGCAACCTGCCCTTATCCTTGGTGGTGGCAGCAGCGTACTAGATGGTGATGGAGGAGGTGAGGAAGGATTCAATGATGGCTGTGTAGAAATGCACCATCATTGTCTTTGTTAGACTGAATTTCTTCAGCTGCCGCAGGAAGTACATCCTCTGCTGTGCTTTCTTGATGAGGGAGCTGATATTCGGCTCCCACTTGAGGTCCTAGGAAATGATGGTTCCCAGGAAGCGGAAAGACTCCACAGTGTCAATGGTGGAGTCACAGACGGTGATGGGGGCAGGTGAGGCTGAGTTCTTCCTGTAGTCCACAACCATCTCCACTGTCTTTAGAGCGTTGAGCTTTAGGTTGTTCTGGTTGCACCTGATTACCAGGTGGTCAACCTCCCACCTGTAGGTGGACTCGTCACCATCACAGATGATTCCGATGAGGATGGTGTCGTCTGCAAACTTCAGAAGCTTGACCGACTGGTGACTGGAGGTGCAGCTGTTCGTGTACAGGGAAAACAGCTGAGGAGAAAGAACGCAGCCCTGGGGGGATCCGGTGCTGATGGTCTGAGTCTGAGATGTGTTTTCCCAGCTTAACACACTGCTTCCTGTCATACAGGAAGCGTGTAATCGACATTCAGGTGGAGTCAGGCACGTTCAGCTGGGAGAGCTTCTCCTGTAACAGGGTTGGGATGATGGTATTGAAGGCAGAGCTGAAGTCCACAAATAGGATCCTGGCGTAGGTTCCTGCAGAGTCAAGGTGCTGGAGGATTTTGTGGAGGGCCAGGTTGACAGCATCACCTACAGACCTGTTGGCTTTGTAGGCAAACTGCAGGGGTCCAGGAGAGGGTCGGTGATGTCTTTGAGGGATGAAAGCACAAGGCGCTCGAATGACTTCATGACCACAGATGTTAAGGCGACGGGTCTTAAGTCATTTAGTCCTGTGGTCCTTGGCTTCTTGGGAACGAGAATGATGGTTGAGGTCTTGAAGCAGGCTGGCATGTGACAGGTCTCCAGTGAGGCGTTGAAAATGTCTGTGAACACTGGAGACAGCTGAGCAGTGCAGTGCTTCAAGGAGGATGGGGAGACAGAATCCGGTCCAGCTGCTTTCCAGGGGTTCTGTCTCTTGAAGATTTTGCTGACGTCCCTCTCGTGGATGGAAAGAGTCATCGCTGAAGAGGGTGTGGAGGGGGAGAGGGGGGTCATTAAGGTGGGCATTGATGGAGGTGACTGGATCTGGGGCTGTTGGGTGGTGTCATGGGTGATGGTTGCAGGGCTGTCCCTTTGTCTTTCAAAGCGGCAGTAGAACTCGTTCAGGTCTTTCGCTCGGCGTCGGTCGTTGATGGAGCAGGGGGCTTTAGGCTTGTAGTTGGGAATCTGCCTGAGCCCTTTCCAGACAGACGCAGAATAATTGACTGAGAACTGGAGTTGGAGCTTCTCAGAGTACAGTCGTTTAGCCTCTTTCACCACCTTGCGAAACTTGTACTTCGCCTCTTTGTGTCTGTCTTTTCCCCACTCCTGAAGGCCTCTTCCTTTACAAACCTTTGCTGTCTGAGTTAGGCTGTGAACCAGGGTTTGTCATTGTTGTAACTGTTGAAGTACGCCGACTTCACCGGGTCCGTTGATGAGAAGAGATCAACCAGAGTCGTCTGCTTTTGACAAATCAACACTTTATTTCACACAACAAAGCAGACACAGATATATCTGGAGACCCCACTACATGCACCTTGAGAGTGCAGCAGAGAGTCTGAATAAGATATTAACAGACAGTGAATATATGCTTGAAGCCGCACCTTTTTTGCATATGTAATTTTACACTCATGCATATCATACTTCTTGATTAATACATCTGCACACTCAGGTCGTCTTGTCCCATTATTCTTGTCATTCAGCCTTGACAGTTCGGATGCAACTAGCAGCCTGCACAACTTAACCCAAACAATCACATCACATACTTATACACAATCAACTCCTGATATGGTGGTGCCATATGAACACAACATGATCAACAGCTCATTTTCTCACATAACTCACCCTGGTGTGTGATGGAACACAGCAGTCTTCATAGAAGCTGATGTATGACGTCACAGCCTCTGTGTAATCATCCAGACTGTTGGTAGCAGACCTGAACACATCCCAGTCAGTAGAGTCGAAACACGCCTGGAGATCCTCCACAGCCTCACTGGTCCACTTCTTTGAAGTCCTCACTACAGATTTGCAGAGCTTTAGTTTCTGCCTGTAGGCAGGAATCAGTTGGTGGGAGTGGCCGAACGCAGCGCAGGGGATAAGCATCCCTGACTGTGGTGTAGCAGTGATCCAGAATGTTCTCCTCTCTGGTGAAGCATTTACCAAACTGTCTGTATTTAGGGAGTTCATGACTGAGGTTAATTTGTTAAAAGTCTCCAAGAACAGTCTCCGGATAGGTCTGCTCCACACACTGTATCTGGTCGGCAAGCATGCGCTGTGCGTTCTTCATGTTGGCCTATGGCGGAATGTAAAACCAACCAGAATGAATGAAGCGAACTCACGGGGTGAATAAAATGGCTTACAGTGGATGATGAAGGATTCCAGGTCAGGAGAACAGTGCTGCTGGATCACTGTTACGTCGTTGCACCAACCACCGTTGATGTAAAAACAGATTCCTCCACCTTTGGTTTCGTCTGAGAGTTCCGTGTCTCTGTCTGTGTGGTAGAGTTGGAAGCCTGCCAGTTGCAGCACAGAGTCCGGTATTAATCCACACAGTAACGTCTCCATGAAGCTCAAAACCGCAGATAAAGAAAAGTCCCTGTTTTTGCTAGACAGCAGTTGCAATTCTTCCACTTTGTTGGACAGTGAACACATATTAAGAGAGAAATATTCCCGGTGATGCTGTACGTAGTCCGCGTTGGCCAAGACATATGAGCGTACCGGCCCGTTTTCCCTTCCTCTGACGTTTCGCTGCGTGAGCAAAGGTGAGCGCACCTTTGACCAGAATGTCCAAATTTCTAGAGTTGGGAGCAGAAAGTTAGGAAATAGATCCTCTGGAGTTGTTTCCCTGATGTTCATAAGCTCTTCTCTGGTGAAAGAGCTCCAGGTACCATTGCAGAACTCTCACTGTTTCACTTTATCTCTCTCTCTACATCTCTCACTCTCCTTGTCTCTACCACCACATCACACTGTTCACCCATCTGTTTCAAGAACTTCAAAAACACTTTCGCTTGCGCAGCTTTTCTTCATAAATTCACTTCAATTGATTGCTCTATTATGTCTTAAAAACCCAACTTCAAAAAGCAAACTGTATGAAAAGGCAATGCAAATAGGTATTCTCCTGCACTTGTTTCTGTTTGACTTTTTGTGGTGTACTGGGTTGTGTTGGGAGCATGAAAGATACACTGAGTGTGAGTGAGTGGGAGTGCCTTAATCCACAGGAGCTATACCTACAGATGCATATTGGATTATCTGAGCTTGGATGCTTGATGTGGAATGGAGCACCCAAGCTGTTTGTCATGACCTCTGTTATTTCTGCTCCACCATGGAAAGGTTTCAAATCACAGTCACACCATGGAGAGAGAGAGAGAGTGTATGCGTGTATGTGTGTGTTTCTGATATTAATCCAATATTGGAACAGCCTTTCACTCGAGTGTCACCTCTTTGAGTGGCATGACTTGTTGGAGTCCAAAGATATATCTAATGGATGAGTGTTTTCTCGTGGTTTGATTGGGGTGTCTGGGCTCTCTCAGCCCTGGTAGAGTTTTGGCAAAAGGTGTGGGATGGGTCTCACAGCTCTGGCACTGCTTGACTCCAATTGCTTTTGAATGTAGTTTCAAAGTTTGCCTCATGGAATATTTCTGTCTGCATGTTCTGGCAGTATTCACCAACACCTCTCTCCTTCTACTCTCAAGTTCTTTTCTGTATTTTTCCACTTCACTTTGGCCCTTGGGTCCTTTCCTCCTTGCTGTGTCCTCTAACCAATGGTACATCATGTCCTCTGCCAGCACCTGTGAGACAGAGCATGTCTAAAGTTTAACCACAGCTGCAAGTCAATGTCCTCACTGGTGAAAATCAAAGATATCAGAGATAAGGAGGCCACAACCTCCTTTATAGGAACATTTGCTTTATAAATTCATAAACTGCCTCTACAGACTACAAATAAAAGGATAAAAACATGTCAGAGACATTGTGAAATTATGATGATGATAAACTTTATTTAAACAAAAATGCTGCTGTCCTCTATCAAAGTATTTCCAAATAGGCTTTTCAGATGCCTAATGGGTGCAGATTACCCTCTTTCATCTGTGGCTGACAAGTTTGGTAACTTTGGTTATTGCTACCTACAAATCACCAAACTAGTGAGGTAACCCCTGCCTGTCATGAGTGACTGCAGGGGCCCAGGTCCACAATCTTCCTATATCAGACTGACAGACTGACTGTAAGGCTGCTTTTTCCACAACAGAATATGAATTGCTCTCCTTTAAATGTATGCTTTTTTTAAACAATCAGAATGTGACTGCAAATAAAGAACATTCAGCAACCACTTTAATTTGGACATTCATTTTTTTCTTGCTATTCTTACTGTTATTTAGACTAGTTCTAAACCACTGGCTTTGTAAGATAATTCTTGGGGATCCCCATGTGTCTTGGGATGAATATTGTAAGATTCTTTTTTTTTTACCTTCTACCTGTAACAGTGATATAATTTGTCTTACATACCTATACATGTGCATTTTTTGAGTGTTTGAGAGACAAACACACTTGAAAAATTGGAAAACAGTGGTTAGACCAAAAAAAAATTAGACTATTAGGCTATGTTTTATTTTTACTTTTTAATAGCTAGTTACCTTTGTAATATGAGAATATCTATCAATCTATCTATCTTTACTGGACCAGTTCAATTAGTTGAGTGACTTCTCATTGAGTAGAGGGGTGATAGATGGGCTTGTGGCAGCAAATATCACATCCATATCATCAGCAGACTTAAGTATGGGGTTATGTGACTGTTACTGCAGCCAAACAAGTGTGAAATGGCCAGTGATTGTGAGTTGTATTAGGAACAGCTGATATCGTAAAAATAAGAATAATATCAGTGCTGCACTTCGACCAACACTGGGGTTAATTTTGTCCTTAATGTAGCAATGCTGCTCAGTGAGTGTAAAACAGTACTGAGTACAATGTTATGTTAGACAAAAACTGCAAAACCGATGAATGACAAACACCCATATTTGTAATTGGTGAGCATCCATCCATCCATAAGAGGTCGCGGGGGGGGGGGGGGGGGGTTAGCTGGAGCCTATCCCAGATAACATTAGACGAGGGGCAGGGTACACCCTGGACAGGTCGCCAGTCCATTGTGTTCATGCCCACCCTCCTGGGTGGGCTCATTCCAGACCCTTAACCCAGCTTCAGGAGATAGAAAGCTATGCTTTAAATCTATGAGTGGTTTATTCACTCTTCCCACCAGAATTACATGTGCAGCAAAGCCCAACGCTGGAAGAGGTCAGACCTAGCTTCTGTTGAAACCCATTGAGAACTGACTCTAATTGGTCAATTTCACATAATGACATATGTTGCCAGAACCTGCGGATAAGGTTTCTGTGTGTATGTAGAGGCAAACCTCAACCTCAAATTAATGTCTGTGCTGGCTACACTTAAGGACATCAGCATCATTAGGATAACGGAAGGACAATTGGAGAAAATGCAGCTAGGAGCTTCACTCCTTTGACTCATCTCCAACAGTCGCAGGGCCATCAGGAGCAATTAGGGGTTCAGTATGTTGCTCAATGATACTTTGACGAACTGGGGGAAGTGAGGATCGAACCAGCAACGCTTCAGTTGCTAGATGGCCACTCTACCTCTGAGCAATGACACATCCCATGGGCATGTTGACTTAAAATGACGAGAAGACCAAAATAAAGTCCCAAATCAATACATATTGAGGAAAATCTGTGATTGTGTGTGTGAGCCAATGTACATGTGTATGTCTGCTGTTTGTGTGTGTGTTTATGTGTTTGCTCTACCATACTTGTGACTCATACCTTGCCCTCCAGTGTTAATGTTGGTAATGAAATATATAATGAAAAATGTTCGTCAGTGACCTTTTTTCCTTGACTGAGTTGAGAAAAATAGATCTTTGATAAAAACTATGACAAAATATATGTTTTGTTTTCATTGACGAGACTGAGACAGGACTAAAATGTTAGTGGTGTGCTATTGGACATTTAAAATGCTTGATATTTTCCCCAAATTTTGTGGCTAGTCTGTCTGTTAAAATGCATCCCTGTCATTGGTTGAATTGGTTGAGGGATGTGCACAGCGCTAACCCCTACCAGGTGCCGATGTCCCAATTCCAGAATGACGGTGAATGAGGATCGAACCAGCAACCCTTCAGTTGCGACAGCCAAGCTCAGCACAAAAAGGGTTTGGTCGTAAACAAAGATTAGATATATGGACGCACTTTAGTTATATCTCAGCAGAAAGGAAACCTCAATGCAGCATATAAACGGGAGATCTCCCGTTTATATGCTGCATTGAGGGCATCTCTACATCGATGTAGAGATGCCCTGTGGCCTCAAGTTAGGTGGGAAGAATACAACCAACCTCAAGGGACACTTGAAGGTGCACCACACTTCTATTTATGACACAGTAAGTTAGCTAACTGTACCGGCTAATGTTAAATAATAAGTCCTGATGCTAACTAACGTTAAGTCAATGTCACTGGGCAATTGCTATATCAAATGGCAAATTTTCTAGCAAGCCATATTGGCTTAGCCTGGATGTCAGTCTTTATCACCAAAAAAAGTTTTGAGTTTGCATTAGCCAGGCTAACATTGGCTGGCTTTATGTGTTAGCTAATGTAAGTTTCCTAGTTTCAAAGCTTGTGAATGAAACGTGTAGCTTGACAAGTAGGTGCTAAACCTTTTGCTTGGACAAGTGAAATGCTTTCTCATATATTGTCCTAAAGTTTGAGTGAAATGTATGGGGAAAGAACGTGTTGGCTTTTCAGACCTGTTCTGTTCCCCAATGTGTTTAAGGTTTAGGCTCCTTTTTTGTTACGTGGAGAATAGCTAGCCTCCAACTCAGATAAGCTGTTTCACATGTGTGTACTGTTCCACACATGCTTGTGAAACTAGTCTAGGTGAAAATAATGTTGACGCATGTCGTGTCAACATTATTTTCATAATATGCATCTTATGTGAGCTGAAATGACAGAGACCATCTGATCTACCTGTTGCATTGCTACATATCCAAAACATATGTTTTATTTCCACATATGAATGAGGCCTGTATCCTATTTCAAGACATCTGATGCTTGTGTCTTTTTCCTGATTACACTATCAAAGAGCACATTCAATCTGTGCCACACCAGAACAAATATCATAACTGACTTACATTAGACTGACAGTGTAAATACAGCTTAAATGCCCATCATGTGTTACTGCTGTAATGGCTATAGCCTACAAATTTAATTGTTTGGACAAGCAACTTGTAATTATGCTCGATCCAGGTTCACTTACTTGTCCTTAAGAGAAAAAGCTTAATGGCAAGCCCATGCATTGCAATTACTAAGTAGTCAAACTTCAGTTTGTTATTTCTGAGATTACTCAGCAATTTATTTAGGAGATATGTGAGAATGATTATTCACTCTAAGGCCAGGTAGGCATGTATAACAGGCTAGTTGTATTGTGTTATCACATTATTTGAATCTTCAATATCTATACTCGATATCTTATATTTTAATAATACTATTAGCAAAGTATTATCTTATAGGGATTAGCTTGCATTTGATGAATTTGAATTAATCTGTAAACCTGCAGGAGGTCTGTCGAAGGAGAAATTGTATCTTTAGATTTTTCCTCACCTCGATAGATCCCAGAGATGAATAGTCCTAAACAGCAAGCTGGTGCAAACAATGTGGGGGTGCAATCATCAATCCCAGCAGCGTTCACCTTAATAATAAAATATAAAGCTGACTCTCTTAAACAAAGTGTTAAAGAAAAGGCAACACCGCGCACTGGTCTACCTGTCGGCACTATTGAGGATGAAGATTTCATCCCCATGATGGAGACCACAGACAAGAGGCTGTATAATGATAAAAAACAAAAATTTCAAGAAAGACTCACCATGGCACACAGAATAACAATTGCCCTCCACATATGGACAAAAAACAGGACTTACCTAGTAATTCCTCACAATTAGTGCCAGTTGATTTTGTATCCCTCAACCAATGACAGGGATGCATTTTGACAGACAGACTAGCCACAAAATTTGGGGAAAATATCAAGCATTTTAAATGTAATCAGGAGAACAATCCAAAGCACACATTGTTGAAGCTGGACCATATCTCCCACTCACACACTGCAGAGTGTATAAATACTTGTGTTGACCAAGGCACAGAGGACTGTGGAATACAAAAACACAAAATTCTGACAGTAGTCATCGTCGTCGTCGTCCTCCGCTTATCCAGGTCCTCCGCTTATCTGGGATTGATTCTGACGGTCATTACGGATTATGGAATCAACATGGTTGCAGGATTCCGAAATGCAACTCTGAGGTGGAATCCCAGGAGAGTAATGAAGACTCTGAGGTTGTTGTGGAACACAGGTAAAGTCTGTTTGTAGATGTAAACATTTTTATGTCTGTCACTGTGCTATGCTTTTTGTCTTTAAACATTAAAATGTGTGTTATACATTGTTTACTGCATTGTGTTGCTCATGGCAATTGAATTTCCAATAGAGGTTTAATAAAGTATCTCTACTTTTCTCTATGTTTCTCTTATCTATCTAGGTATGGAGCCATAGAGAGGACCCCCTATTTTGTACATACACTCAGACTCATGGTGATGGTGATCCAAAAAGAAGTCACTGTCAGTCGACTCCTTGACAAAGCTCGAGTACTCATCAGGCTCTTCTGCAAGTTGTCTGTGGCAATTGAGCGACTGCCGCAGCTGTGTGGACAAGTGAAGGGCTCAATTGTTCACGTAGCTGATGGGATGGGCTGGGACTATCTACTACCAAGTGAGTGGCAGAAGCTGACTGCTCTCAGATATCTGCTCCTCCCCTTTGATGAGCAAACCCAGATGCTCCAGAGTGACACCATGTCCTTATCCCTGGTGGTGCCTACCCTCCTGGACCAAAGCACTCACCTGTCTGAGTTCCCCCAGGGTTCGAGCTACAGGGACCTAGCTTCCCTGGCACATAAGATGAAGGCAAACTTGGACAAACACTTCAGCTGCTTTTTTTTATCCCGGTGATCCTGAGTACTCAACTCTCACTATTGCTGCAGGTTTCCTCGACCCAACAGTCTCACAAGCACTCACTGAAAATGATGACAAACACTTCAGAGAAAAGCAGAAGATTACATTGCTGAAATGATGTCACCAGTAATACAGGAGGAGGAGGGTGATGAACATGAGCAGGGAGAAGAAAGAAGAGAGGTTCCAGAAGCAATGGCGAAATGGCCGAGATGTGGATTCCGCTCAAAAGCAAGTGCAAGGCGCTAGCCATCTAGATCTAGCTTCTCAAAGTCCTCTGTCTGGAAAGAAATGCAGAAATTCAACGAGCAACTGTCAGAACCTATAAACAGAGACTGCCCTTGACTTTTGGGCTACACAGGATTCTGTTGATCAGAGCCTAAAATCTCTTGCCTGCGATCTTCTGGCAATGCCAACATCTCAAGCATTTGCTGAGCAAGTTTTTAGTGTAACAGGTGACCTCCGACGTGGCCATTCGAAATATAGCAAGCTGTCCTCAAACTGAATCAAGATCAGATTCAGTACCCTAATTCTGCTGACAGGACTCAATTTTGTCAATGCTGCTTCTAATGGTGCTTTGAGACTGCACTGCAGAGGGGGCCCCCTCTGATTGTTTATTAGGTCAAATGTATTCAAGATTTGTCTTCAATTTCACTTTCAACAAGTAGGAATTTTTTCAATTTGTAGGTAGTGAATACAGTTCAAGTTAGGGTTAAAGTAAGATGTGCTTTCATAAGCAACTTTTATTGCTTTGCACTGCAGCTGTGCTAAATTCAAGTGTCTATAATTTGGGGTTTTAAGACTTCAAGTGTCATGTTTGTTCCATACCGTTTCTAAATATGTTCAACTATAAGTAAAGAGTTGTGTTTTTTGTTAGGCCTATGTGTTCATTGTTAATTGCTCTGCTTTGGGAATATGTGTTCATTTTGAAGTTCTAGAAAATAAACAACCATATTGGTCTATTTTTTTTTTTTTTTTTTCTAATTGGTCTTTTGGATCTTGACTCAGTGGCATGGTCTTTACTCCATGTCATCATGTGTAATGCACTTTTTACCTTATATCAGAACGGACAGCACACCAGCACCTTGTAAATGTAATATTAAACTACGTTAAGGTGTCCTTATATTACAGGTAAAAGTGTTAAGAGTGAAATGTTGCTTTATGAATTTCAACTCTTGATACAACCTATCACCTTCATTCCAATTCACAATACCTGTATTAGCCTAATTGAATTAGTTTAAAAAGAGAGAACATTTTGACTACAAGTAATGTCTAAAAGTTGAGAAAAAGGTAAGGAGTTTTTGTTGACTTATACTAGACTAAAATTAAAGCTACAAGCAGCGTTGTTAGGGCCTGAGACTCCTCGTGTCTGCGGCCGGGTGGCAGGAGTCGTTCTGAATTCAGTGGTGTATTTGGTAAATCAGTGGGACTTGTACTTTCAGAGATAGAAGCCTCAGTGTGATGCAAAGTGTGAGTGCAGAGCTGAGAGCTGTGCCTTTAAAAAAAACCCTCCCCGCTGCCCTCTGTCTTAGAGTGGAGAGCAGAGCAGGATTTTGTCATTTTTAGTGTGTAAAAAGCTAATAACTCAGCATGTGTTGGTCAAAAGTGGAATGTAATATATATTGTAGGGATTTTTGTCAGGAATCTAGTGGTGTAGTTTTTGAAGGTGTGGGAGTTTTACTTTACATGTGAGAAGCAAGTTTTTGAGAGTATGTACCATGAGAGGACACAGCCGCCCCATTGGTTTCCATTGTATGTCAGAAAAGTGTCCCTGATTTGAGGGCTTATAAAATCCAAACCGTTGGAGTTATTACAGAGATTTCCGTAACTTTTGATCCTCAAAGTGTCCTGAGTCACACTTTAAATTTTGGAAGTGATACCATTAATGCCCGAGGAGGAGATAGTGTTTGTTATGGGTGTGTCAACGTCCTCATTTTGACATTTTTGTCCATTTTGTGGACTTCCTGTTGGTTTTAGGTTAGGGGTGTCAGTGTATGATTTGTGCGTCTTGATTAGACGAATAAATCGGTGTTGGTCCCATGTGTGTATGACATTCCCAGGGGCATTTATGAGCAGAAATGTGTTTTTGTCTGCCTAGGTGTCGCTATTGAATTTTTTTCTCACCAAATTTTGCACACGTTTCCTTTTTTTTTTATTATTGCTTTTTTCTGCCAGACCACCTGTGTGCAAAATTTGGTGAGTTTTCCAGCGTGTTCAGGGGGTCAACTTTAGTGTGAGTGTTTTGAGTGTGTCAAGTAAACATAATAGGGTCTTCACCCCGGAGTACCTCTGGGCTCAGGCCCTAAAAATGTGACTAAAACTAATAAGAATTTTTGTCCAAAGACCAAGACGAAGTCTAAAATAGCTGCCAAAATTAACACTGTTGCCCTGCCATTGTGCTTTGCCAGCTGTTCTCCCATCTGGCTACTACTGTGCTGTGTGGGATAACAGTGTGTGTGTGCATGTGCGTGTGTATGTACAGACTGTTGAGAAGAACAGATGGAGTAATTTAATACACATCTCATTTCTGCCCTTAGGAAAATTGCCCTCATGATCTGGTAATGATGCTATCAGGGCCTTACAGCATAGGGTTTGCTTTTTTCCTGGAAGTGGACAACACCACCCAGAAAACAAAAAGTTTTTGAATCAACATTGAGATTTTGTCAGGCCAATAATTGAGATCAACATTGATGTTAAACATTGAAAATACCATTGAAGTTGCTTGTTATGATCAGCATGGAAATAATGTTGAATTTTCAATCTATGTAAACAATGAATCAATCTTGATTCAACCATGTTATAATCAACATTGAAAGAACATAACATTACACAAACATTGATTCAACTATATACATTGAATTATACATTGAAAAAATATTGCTAAAGGGCCATTTCAATATGTTTTCAACCTTTCTCTATTTTTCAAGATGTCACAAATAATGACAAAATAATCACTTTAATCTACATCACTGCCATATGTCTGAATGGCAGTGATGTCACTGCTGGACAACCAAGTTTGGAGCAACCCCTGCAGAACTATGAAAGAGCAAAAAGAGTCAAGTGGTTATTTATGGCTTAAATTAGGCATATTAAAAACAGAGGAAGGTTGACAAATGCTGAAATGGTTCATTAAGTATGCTTACCGCAGTGGTTCTCTTTTTATACAGACCCCCAAGTGTTCCCATGAAAGGAACACTTTTTGGGGACCAAATATATATATATATATATATATATATATATATATATATATATATATATATATATATATATATATATATATATATACATACACACATATATATACATATACATATACACACATATATATATACATACATACATATATACACATATATACATACATATACATATATACATACATATACATATATACATACATATATATACATACATATACATATATATACATACATATATATACATATATACATACATATATATACATATACATATATACATACATACATATATATACATATACATATATATACACATATATATACACACATATACATATATACATATATATACACACATATACATATATACATATATATACACACATATACATATATACATATATATACACACATATACACACACATATATACATACATATATACATATATACACACATATACATATATACATAAATATACACACACATATATACATACATATATACATATATACACATACACATATATAAACACACACACATACATACATATATTATATACACACACACGCTTTTTTTAAGAAACCAAGGTTGAGAACAGCTGCTTTACCTTCATGCTCTATGAACAGAAACAAACAGATTATTCATTTAGTCCTTTATTAAACTTTAGATTTCAATCTAATCAATTTCACAAAAGGACTGCAGTTCAACGAGAACAAGATGAACGGTTTCAAACCTCATGAAACCCACTTGCCTCCAACTCCAAACCATTTGTCCCCATCTCTTTGGCACTCCCTTCGTTGGCACCCCGCTAATCCTCTCATGTGCAAAGTGCAGCCATTTCTATACTTCCACCCCGAACTGCTTTTCAGTCAGCTTCCAGTCAAATTGACGAGCAGCCGCTATGGAAAAATAAAGAAATACTTAAAAATAGCAATGGTTCCATTCCAAAGTGACAAATATCCAGTGTCCTTTTTGTACCAGTCTTATTTACTTAAAACAGTTAAAATATATATGAATTAATTTAATTCAATATCCATCAATCTACAAACTCACCAAACATGCAGTCCTGCATGAGTGTCTCCTTGAAGGCTCCCTTCGGTGACTTTTCTGCCCAGTTGCACCTGCAGGCCAGAGCGTTGGTCTGGTCCCTCCAACTAGTGCCAGACGGGTAATCTTAACATATTAAAGAGAAAATGGTTAGTGTGCTAAAGTGTGCAGTGTGCCATGTCAAACGAGTAAAATTTCATCCCTCATATCATTAAGGTTTTCTGAACTTGTAGATCAGCTACATGCACAATATTTCTATGACAAACATATCCAAGTCAAACATTTATTCAATGCCATTCCTCCTACAATTACAAAGAATAATTGTTTAAATTTAAGAAAATACACCATTGATCACCATCTTTCAACGGACTGTTTCCTCCTTCAGTGCAGTTTCAGCCTCATCAGACTGCTCATCATTGGCGAGTGGCAGCACCATGGAGAAGTTCTCTTCTCTCTGTGCTTCAGGTCCAGCTCCAGGAGGATTCAGGGTGAATTTGGCCATTTCAGTCTTAATAAACTCAATGTCCCATGAAATTTGCTTCACCTCCATGAGTAGCTCTGAAAGCATCCTGGTATTTCTGTTGGCAGCAATTTCTTGAAGAAAAACAATTGAGTTTACATAAGTTTCAAGGATAGATTTTCACTTTAGAGTAGCACTAAGCAACTCACTGATGGCTTAAAGGGAAAGTGCCGTTTTTTCAGTTTTGACATTATTTGTAGCATATAAAAAGTTAATCTACACACCCATAATGATTCCATGATATGATGAGTTTTTCGGGAAATATTGAGATCGAAACTGCGAAGTATAGATCCATGAAACGGTAGTGGCTGGGGTCAAGTTGGAACCGCCGCTAACTCAACAGATTCTGCCGCCAAAATCGTTAATTCCTCTAAAAATCCAGCCTGGTCCACTCGTGGAGGTCCTTGTCTGCCATTTTATGGATCTATACTTTGTGGTTTGGATCTAAAAATCTCCCAAAAAAACTCATCATATCACGGAATCATTATGGGTGAGCAGATTAACTTTTTACATGCTACAAATAATGTCAAAACTGAAAAAAAAAAGTCACTTTCCCTTTATGTGCTTGCACTCATAACTTATAGCAACCATCTAGTGCTTAACTTTAAAGCCTAAACACCATAACAAATTACATGGAGAAAAGAAAAGAAAGACTATAAAGTAACTAAGGACAGTTTTCTGAATGCAGAGGGCAGCAGTGAGGTTTAGCCAGAGGTCTGCAACCTCAAATGTCATGGAGCCATTTTGGAACAAAAATTTTATACAAAATCTGTCTGAAGACGCAAAAAATATTTGAGCCTTTTAATGAATGCAACGTTATGAAGTGTATATTAACCTATCAAATTTGATACAAATACATGTAAATGAGCATTCATTAAAATAATCAGTTTGGAGAGCATGGCACCCCACATGACTCCGCAGTGTGATATTTGGTGCTCTGAGGTTCATTTCCATTACAATTTTACTAGCATAACCTTTTTGTTGTTTGATAACTTCTCAATGCTGATCAAACATACAGATAATCCAACAGCATTGTCAGTGAAAGCAAATAACTCTGTCCACTAGGGCTGTAATCTCCCAGTCGACTGGTCGATTTATTAGTCGATACGTTCTGGCTCGACCAAAATTCTGATTGGTTGATTTTTTTGCCATGTTAATTTCATCAGGAGGAAAGTACCGAAAGCATGCCCGTTTCACAAATAACAATCTATCTTTGAACACCCCCTTGTTTTTACTATTTTGGACTCGCCCCCAACCCGCTAGAGACAGACAGACTGAAGAGTACTAGAAGGCCACGTCTGGTGGTTTGATGAATGTATATTTAATTTTGACAGTTTCATTTCAAGTCAGTCCTCGTCCACCATGTCAAAGACATCTGCAGGGTGGCAGCATTTCATGAAAACAGAGAATGGGAAAAAAGTCAAATGCAAAGTTTGCAAACAACAGTTTTCATGTCACAGCTCCACTACAAACACGACGTATCACCTAGAAACGGTGAGCTAACGTGTCCACCTTAGGTTGCCCCGTCAGTTTTGAGTATATGAACACATCAGAATTGACACTTCAATATTTTAGTCCAATAATTGTTTTGTTTTAATTGTAAAAATTCTTACAGTGGACTTGCCCTTTTTTGTTTAAGAGTAAAGTTTTAAGTTAAAAGTCTATTTGTGTCTCAGCCGCGATGCTGAGCTCCTCTGTTCAGTCTGGCTCTGTCAGGACCAATGATGGCGTCGGTCAGTTATTATAACCTGACAGAAACAATTGTCTCAATATTCCTCAGCAGGTTTTGTGCTGATAGTTGACACAGTATATTTTTCAGATATAAAATTAGTCGATTTTTAGTCGAAATTTCAGGGCTTCAGTCGACCGAGAATTTCTTTGGTTGATTACAGCCCTACTGTCCACGAATTATGACATTCTGTTTTGCTTGGTTATCTTTCTTTTTAGTACAGCTATGGGGAGCCACTAGGGAAGGATCTAAGAGTCGCATGTGGCTCCTGAGCCGCAGGTTGCAGAACCCTGGGTTAAGCGGTTGATCAGAAAGTGATACTTGCCTTGCAACATTTGACTGGGCTCCCCTACTTGCAACCTTCCCCGTGGCATTTCAGGAGCTGAACCCCTAAGAAACCATGGCATGATGGCATCAGCATTGCAAATTAGGTCACTGTATGTGGGAAGGACATGGGAATATTGACATCTTTACCTGGACCAGGTGATCCGAAGGGAGCTGATCTATGTGTGTAGCTGTCATCAACGTCTAAAAGCAAGGACACACATCATAGCATATATGGTTATATGGGTTACCATATAACCATATATACTATGATGTGGCCCATGGCCTGTTACTGTAGAATGAGGCAGTTTGATGTACATGTACACATAGACACCAAGGGTAAGGGTGAGAAGCACCTTTAATGCCCTAAGGGCGAGAAGTGACCTCGCCCACATGGGCGTGTGCATACATCCACCAGGCAGACAGCTGGGTGAGCGATTATGCTTTGGCATGGGGTCAAAAGTTTGTTCTTTAACTTGGGCATTTTCCCAAATATTGAGAGGACTGTATGGGCCAGTTTTCCAAACTTTGGAGGGGTAAAGACTCCATGAGATCTCCAACTGTACCTTGCTTTTCTTTTCCGATGTACAACTGCTTCCTTGTCGGATTCCAAATCAGTGGTTGCACAGCCAGTTGTCACATACTTGTCTTCATGTTGCTTGGCCTTTTCAAAGGAGTCTGTAAAGGAACAAGCAGAAAATACAGTATGACATTAAGAATCTGATAAAAAAAATATATATAAACAGGGTTTTGAAAATTAATCTTACATTTTTACACCCTTTTTCTCACCTATGTAGTTGCCAAATTGATTCCTCCTGACACATGTAGTACTGACATACCTACCAGAGAGGCACTCCCACCGGGAAGACAGAGCCTCCATCCTACTCCTCCCACATAACACCCCCTGTTGATAGGTGAAACCCAGCCAAAAAGAGTATGCAATGACCAGCATCACCCTCCCGTAGTAGTACATATGCCAGTAGTATGAAAAAGAAATGTTGCTAGACACACTGTCACAAATGGGATTGACAAGCCTAGATAAGGAACAATTCACAACAGACAACAATAAAGATACAGTGACTACTTACAACAGGTAATCAAGACCCGAACATTGTGATATGTGGTCCATCCTTTATTGGGTGTCATGTTTTCTTTAAGGGCCTTTGAATAATTTACAGTTTTGGGGGGCCATAACAATGTACTTTCCATTGGATTGAACCAGCTGGCACGAACTGTTGCAGTTCTGCCATTTGGAAAAAATACAACAGCCCAAAGCACCACATTCCTTTCCATTGTGTGACTAATAAACCAAATTTATATATATATATATATATATATATATATATATATATATATATACATACATACATATATTTAAAAAAATCATATCCTGATTCATAAGATGTCTACTGCATATGAGCTATTGGAATAGCTATGAGGCTATTTCCCTCTGACTCTAGACACAGAACACATCTACTTTTAACACAGCTAAGTTTACCAACCCCAATATCATCAAACAACTCTCCAACCTTGTATGTTCCTATGCGTGAGGACTCACAGGGATATGTGTAAAATGATTCTTGATGTCTGAACCTTCTGTATACGACATAGACATCATCATCTTCCTGGACTATATTCTGCACTACTGCAATTCTATCTCCAACCAGAATACAATTATCCCCCTGCTTTGTAGACAAGGTAAAACGACTGTTGGACACCTTTGAGTACTGTAGAGGAACACTGAAATGTTGAGGAAGTGGACCATCAGTATGAATGTGCCCTAAGACTGGTTCATCTGTTGCTAATGGAACCTCAGCATGTGTCATTTCTGACAGCCTTTTGACAACTTGCTGTAGAGGTTGGTGCGGCTTGCGTAAAAGACGCTTTATTTGGCCGAGATAATTCTCAAAAGGGAATCCTGAAACATTAGCTAAAGGTCCAAATTGTTTGTATTCATCTGCTAAATGTATAAGCTGGTGAACACTGAACAGAATCTCATCCCTACCATACAACTGTCCAAAGTGTCCCACAAAAGAAATCATCAATTTATGTGCAAATTCAACCATTTGGCCAGAAATTCCAGGAGACAAAAACAAATACATGACCACTGAAAATAACATGAAGTTGTCATAAAACTCACTGGGAAGGTAGTCCTTCAGTACAACAAGACCCCAGTATAACATGAAGGATCGGAGTTCAGTAGCTTTCCAACGATCAAGCTCATTCAAACCTCTTGGCTTGCGGTTGAATGCAGAAGGAGTGCGGGGATGTAACATCAGCAGTTTGCTTGATATACTGTTAACAATTTGTGAAGGAAGCCCAAAGGCTAGATTGCCCTTTAACCACATATTCAACAGTTTCCTCATCACCCCAAGACAACAGAGGTACATATAATCTTTTGGGAATGAAGAAACCACCTTTACGATCCCTGTTAAAGGACTGAATTTCTGTTTCAAGTGGTGTTCCTCATCAATCATATCACAATAACTCGAGTCAGTCCTCAGCCTGACATTAGTTTCAGGATATGTAATTTTGTTGTTCCTCCACACACCCTCTTGATCACACTTGTCGCACCCTGAATAACCGTTATGCGACTTAATATTCTTAACGAAGGCTCTGGCGGGAGCATCACACACAAATGAGGAAACCTGTACACTCGATCGCTTACCATTATGAACAATGCCATTAGCCAGTACATTTTTAAGGTCGTTAACATCTGCAGATACTCAACTACACACTTTGGCTTGCTTAAACCACTAAATATACCGACAATGAATGGGGACTTGGTATAATAACATTTCAGGATTGCAAGTATTGGCCAGAATTGAAGTCTTGAACTCCTAAAGAGGGGGAGACCATCTATGTTGAATTGCAAAGAAAGAGTTGTGAGGTTCACTGGTAAACTCAGACATTTCAATCGTGAAAGTAGTCCTTGCACCAATCCAAAATGATAGTATTCGCCACCTTTTATTTGAGTGGTTGCAACATGAGATTGTGGTCTCAGCAGAGTCCTTCCATCTTTAGGTAGCTTAGGGTGAAATAACTTTAAGATGGTCAGCAGAGCAGACAACGCAACCAGACTGATGAAGTAGGATGTTGCCCAATATCTTAGACTCCTTATAAGCAGATCCTGACTAGGCGGATGCTCACCATCACTGTCAGAGCGAAAATCTGATTCATCTTCATCATCACTCTCTTCTATAAGATAATCTTCCATGATCTGGTTCAACAACATTTCCAGCTACTACACGACCATCTGTTTAATCATTTTCCATTTGCACGTAATTTGATTCAAATTCATCATTGACAGCTGTACTGCCATTATTATAATTTTCCAAGTGTACATGGGATTCTGTTGGTGTATGTAGTTGGGAAACGTGTGAGATTGTTAAGGGAGGTGTCCTATTCACTACATCTTCCCTTTGATTATGCAGAGTTTCTTCATATTCCTAAAGGATATCCTTCTCTATGTCCCTTACAGTTCTGATGACTCTGCGTCTTTTAGTCCAATAAGAAGCCATCGTTACCCATTTAGATCTGAGGCCGTTTCTAAAAATGCCTTCTAAAACCTAACATGAAAACCTTAAAATTTTTATTCAAGAAATGTAAAATAAACGAGCAAACATAATAGGCCCTAATTATGCTACTAAATGTAAAGCAAATACTAATTAGACAGAGGTAACTCTTGGTTTGAATGACATAACGTATGGTATGAAAAGAGAGTTGGTGCTTCTATTACTTGTCCCAGTTTACTGCAGTTAAATCCCCTGGAGTCCTCTTGTAGCACAACTCTGTAAATAGAGGAAAACAAATAATTAAAATAATAATAATAACAATAACAAAAGCATTAATTAAGAGAGAGAGAGAGAAAGAGAGCGAGCCTACGTCATAGTAATCCAACTTTGGCCCGTAGTGCAATTCTATGTGGCCCGCGAGTAAAGGCGGAAAGAAAAAAGAAAAAAAACGCGTAGGAAAAGACGAATCCGTAACTGACACGCGACCTGGCGGAGCCCGCTCAAATGTGGAATATTGGGAAATACGCTCACAGGAGGCGGCGCGAGCCGCGATTCCACCTGCTCGTTACAGCAGAAATGAGCGCCAGTGTTTCGGGCTAGCTAGCAATATAGGTATGCTTGCTAAGAAGGTGGGCCACAAACGCTGCCAACATGACGCCGCAACGGCATTGGCAAGACTGTTCACCTTGTCATGTCGTTTAGAATTAGACCCACCGCTCACAGTCAAGCTCAAAGTTTGATTCCACAAACACTCACCTTTAGAACGCAGCAGGAAAAGCGCCTGGCATCATGGTGGGCATCATAGCCAACTGATACGTTTTGCACTGTGGACAAACGTAGCCTTTTCACGTTTTGACATGAGACTGGGCAGATGGAAGAAGGCGGTCCTTGTCACATGCTTTATGTGGGCGCTGAAGGAAAGGTCCTAGTCAAAAATGACTCCAAGGTTCCTTGCAGTTGTGCTCGGGGTCAAGGTGATGCCATCGAGAGTGAAGCAAGGTAAAGATCTGAATTTGGCAGAGATTTATAGGCTGACAACCTTAACATCTCATGTGGGTAAAACTATGGAAAAATGATTAATGGAAGGTTAGTTTGTCATTTTGAGACATGAGGAGGATTAAGGACAGGTACAGAGTTTTGGGCAGACAATTGAAAAATGGATAAAGGAAAGAGGGATAGTTGGCAAAACTGTGAGTGAAATGGTTCTTTTCTCTGTTGTTCCACCTGGAAGACCTGAAGAAGTGACTGTAGATCGTAGGCTGTTGAAGAATGAAAAGGGGAGAGGTGTGAGTGTGAATGAAATAAACAAATACATCAGTGGAAAACATTTATATTTTGTTAAAGTGTACACAGATGCATCAGACTCAGAGAGTAACTGATGAAGATAGCTGATACGGTTCCAAAATTAAACATTATATCAAATAAAAGTGATAATGATGCTTTAGTATAAAAATCTTGCATCTATGGAGGATTGTCCTGTGGGCAAGGGATGAGTATTGACCTAGAAACAGAGAAAGTCAGTTTTATTTATGTAGGGTAAAATCACAACAAAAGTTATCTCACAACACTTTAAAAATAAAGTAGGTCTGGAACTTTTTAAAACATGTAATAAAGCATTTTAATGCAACACTGACAATGTGAGTACCTACACTATATTGGACTTAACTTAAGGGATCTGCTATCCAAATTGTAATACCCGTAGAGTAAACATTACCTATTGTGATGGGTGGACTGGGGAACAAGATTAAGGCAGAGACACATCCCTTTGTCTAGTACTTCTTATCAGTCTATAAAAAAAGCCTTCAGTCACAGAGGAGACATAGATTTCCAACAGCTAGCCAATGCTGCTATCTGTGACACTGACAAAATAAATGCTCCTGCTAATTTAAACTTCAAAATTCAGAATCACCACCTCTTCTCCTGTGCTTAGCTTGATTTCACTGACTCAGCTCCACTGCTAAATTTAATAATGGAGCTTTAAATCCCCACTGTTGGTGCCTCCTCACTCATTTTGCTGACAGGAAGATGATCAAACTCTCAGTTCATTTGACATCTTGTTGATAAGACTTAACTTGAAACAACTGAGTATTTTTACTCCTCCAATCAAACATGCAGCCTTCTCTCCTGCATGCTCTGCATGCTTTGCTCTGGACAATCATCTTGTGGCTATGTTCTACCAATATGCTCTGATTGTTACTCCCTTTAAAGACTCCTTTAGCTGCTTTACTCCACTCATGTTGCACTGAAACTCCCAAATTTTGTTTTTTTGTAGACTGCAACAGTTCTGATCTTTTATATTTTTCATCTTCTATTACTGTGATATTGTCTATGCATGTTTGTTCATCCGATGCATATGGGAACAATCCCATCGGTGAAAACAACAGCTACAGAAAACCTGGGCTCAAAGGGCAAGAAAGGCTATGTGTAGGATTGAATTAGGATTTATGTTAGGATGAAATTGCTTATATTTTCATGTTCTGGGGATTAAATGCTGCAGGTCTATTTTCTGACAGCTTGATGTTGTTATTGAGGCATCACCCATCAACAGCTGTTCTTGTTTTCTTGCAGAGGCTTTTGACTTGGTGTTGCGTCATGGTCACAACTCAACCCTTGCCATGCTGAAGTCAGAGTTCCCAAGTCTTGGAGGCAGGGCCCAGAGTTCAGTGGGGCAGCTCTTCTTGGACATGTCCCTCTACATCCTGGGCTCAGACTCCACAGTAGACCAAATGGTGGCAGTTCTCTACGGTCACCTTTTTCCCATGACATACCATCACTTGCTGGGCAGCAGCAGATCCTCACTGTCTGAGGAATGTGTACGAGAAGCCTGGAAGGATTCAGGAGCATTCGGTCCCTATCCCAGACTAATGATGACTCGTCTGTCTCGCTCCCTTCTGGCCACACGAATCTTCCTCCAGGCACTTAACCTGGGCATTGAGGTGGTAAATACCACTGACCACCTGCGGCCAAGCAGGGACTGTGGCCGGGCCATGCTGAGACTGTGGTACTGTCCTCACTGCCAGGGCATACTGGAGCCACCAGCCTGCAGAGGGTTCTGTCAAGCTGTGATGCATAGCTGCCTCGGGGGAGCGATTGAGGTGCAGCCACACTGGAAGACCTATGTAGACGGTTTGGGAAAGTTGGCTGGGGCCATGAAGGGGGAGAAGGACATAGAGGCTGTTGTTCTCAGACTGCCGTCAATGATCAAGCTGGCTCTCAAGCATGCTGTGAATGCGCGCAGCCGCCTCAGCACCCTGGTGAGTCGACAACACAAACGCACTTACATCTGAGCATCACATGAAGGTCAAAAGAAAACACTACATCAGCTTATATCACTATGAAAACTGTGGAAATCCATCAGCAATGATGCCATATGATGTATAAAGAATGAGGGTTGTGAGGTCATAACAGTATGCTCATGCCTGGACTCATTTTTGCTAATTATTCACTAACTCTCATTCTTATGGCAAATGAAGCCCCTGTGACTGATAAATAATATGGTCCATTTGATGTTTTGGTGTAAGGTGTTTGTGGAAACTGTGTGTTTGACGGTGCTCCATTCATTCCAATGAAAGCTTTTCACTACAAGACTGCTGAGAAGGTGAGGAAGTTTTTCAGGTTTGGGCCATATGGGTCATTTTAATTTTGACCAAATGATTTAAAGTGTGGGGTGGCACAGTGGTGCAGTGGTTACCACTATCTGCTCATAGCAAGAAGGTTCCAGGTTCATGCTCAAGCATGGGATCTTTCTGTGTGGAGTTTGCATGTTTTCCCTGTGCCTGCATGGGTCCCCTCTGGGTACTCTGGCTCCTTCCCTCAGTCTAAAGTCATGCAAGAGGGGACTAGGCTAATTCAGTACTTTAAATTGACTGTAGGTGTGAGTGTGAATCATTGTCTGTCTACTGTCAAGTGTTGGCCCTGCTATGGACTGGCAACTGATCCAGGGTGTACCTTGCCTCTCACCCAAAGGCTGCTGGGATGGGCCCCATCCCCCCGTGAAACTTAACAGGATAAGCGGTAGTAAATAGATGGATGGATGGATGGATGAATTCATAGTGTTTGTGGCACAAAATTAGATTTAAAAAAATCTTCATATCATTTATTTATAGATCCTCATTTTGGATTTTTTGTGTCTGGGGAAAACTGTTTTTGACAGTGGCTAACATTTGAATTCTTTTAATGATGTATTGTGTCCAGAAGTGGAGAGCTTACTCTCCAAGAAAATGCAGATCTGATTTTAATACTCCATTAAACAAATTAAACTACAACACTGCATGGATGTTGGTTTAACTCAGTGCTTCTCAAATAGTGGGGCGCCCCTGATGTGTCGAGGGGACATGAGAGGCAGGGGGACTTTCAGTGTTTGTGTCTGTGTTCCTGCTTAAGCGACAAACACGCCTCCAGTCACTAGGCGGTAGCAGTGTTCAAACTAATCAACAGGCTGCCTATCAATCCAGCTGAAGATGTTCACAGGCACAGTGGTTGACATAGCTGATGGAGGAGGAGAAGGAGATGGAGAAGTTTCTGAAAGAAAAACGGAGGAGGCTTCAGAGCAAGTGATGGTAACACAACAGGAACACAACAAAGCCTGCATAGCCCTTGGGTTTACTGGGAATCCAGTCAGAAATGAGGAAAGACCTGTGTGTGTTTTATGCCTAAAAACTTTGGCAGTGAACAGGATGAAACCAAACAAATCCTCAAACTGATGTAGTTGACAGTTTAAAATATTTCATGGTTCATGTTTTTTTTTATTGTCTTAGTAAATGCAAATGTTATGCACTTTTCATCCCTTCACATATAAGCAATATCACTGCAACTATTGCACAAAAAACAAATGTTTAAAAGTCAAAAACCTTTTTGAAAAGGAATGAGATGATGAAGCTGATAGGTGACCATTTATTTTTTAAAAAGTTATAGTTATAGAGTAGAGTTATAAAGTTAGAATATGACTGTAAGTCTATAAAAATGCACATCCCAGTGAATAATTGACACTTTTTTCTCTGTTTGAGAATCCCACAGACTGAACAGTCTTGTTTACATTCCATGCCTCATTAACTTTTATTTCCTCAGAGCTGATTTGTGGCAGTGATTGATACTCCAATATAAAAAAAAATCCCATTGGCTTTTGGTAGAGTGAACATGCAGTATGGCAATACTAACTTCCAGGTTGGCCTACAAAATTGCACCATCTCTCTGGCACTCTATTATGGCTATGGCTATGTCAGCCAAATTTTGTGGGCATTTAGTCATGTTAACAATTTACAAAAATGTGTCTGAGGCAGGTCATGTATTCAGGCTAAATTTCATTGTAATAATGCATCATCATCACAGATACAACATAATATTCAAACCAAAAGAGAAACTTTATCAGAGTGAGCTGGCAGCATTTGATGTGGCAGTTAGACGGATGTAGCCAGCATGTCTTATTGATTCTCTTGTCAGCAGTGATGACCCATTATGTGTGGTTTCTACAACGAGAACACCGTCAGTTTTGTTCACAGCCCACATGTGAAGTCAGGGAGAAGTGTAAGGTGCTCATCAAATATGAAGGCCTTTCTCAGCCAGCGTGACTAAATAGGCTTCATTTTGCTGTTTTCTATCTGTTGAACTTTTCACTCTTACACCTCGAATCCCTGCAGTGACTGGATTGCCACTCAGAAGCCATCATTTATTCACATGCAGGTTGACCTCACTTGCTCTGCAGCACGAGGACATAGCTGCATCCATGAATGTCTGACATGAGGGAAATCACTTCAACTCCCTCCCTTCCTCCATCTCTGTGAGTGAAATCCTTATCTAAAATTTAATAAGACTGCAGTTCCAAACGCCACGATGACTGTTTATGGCTCTGAGTCTGGTTTCAGTATACAGGATGAAACCTGTTATGTCAGTGTTGTGTTTATTCTGTCACAAGGTCATGTGTGCGTATCTGTGTGGGTAACTCTTTGAATGTAATCTTGCAGAGACAGTCCTTGCTCAGTGGTGTCGTTGAAGGGACAAAGGCATTGTTTCCCTGGCAGCATATTTAATCTCACCAAGGAGACACAGGAGAGTAACCCAAATTAGACAACACATGCTGCTTCTCTTCCAAAAAAACTTTAGAACTGAGATTAGGATACACTGAGATTTAAGGGCCATTGCAACATTTGTAGCCCATTAACTACAGCTTGAGTATGCTATCTACGAAAACCTGTATTTTAAATTCACTTTTAACTTTTATAACAAAGGAGTTAGGTATGTACAACAATGTCAGTATTTTACAACTGATGTCAACCAATCACTGATATCTACCAGGATTGTTATTATTTAAACAACTCCTTATGATGTTGTAAGCCAGTCACAAAATGTGTCTCTGCCTGAGGCTCTAGGAAGTTTTCATGCTGCGCATCCCTCTGGATCAGTTCACGCTCTGAGAGCACAGCACTGCACCAGGAGCTCATCACCAACCACAGCACCTGAGACCAATCTGCCTTCTATAAGAGGAGGCCCTGACGTGCAATCGGTGCCAGATTGTGCCATCTAGTGCGAGCCCAGTCCCCTCGCGTTTCCTGTGGTTTTCCAGAGTTCTACCCGCATTCTCCCTGGGATTCTCACTATGGGTTTTGCTGTCATGACTCCTGCCCTGGACTTTCTTCAGCCTACACGCACACTAAATAACACCCTCTCTGCATTTACATTTTACATACATGCACCCACTCCCGTTCTATTTACAGAGTAAACGCATCATCTCACACACCTCATTCAGAATTTCCTGGTGCACCATTTACACCTCCCGCATTTCCCCTCCCTGATTATTAAATAAACGCACCTACGGGCTTGCATCTGCCGGACCTGAGCCCTGGTTCCTTTCCACGTTCAGCATGATATTCACATTTTTTTCCCCCAAAAGCCAATATATCATATTTAAACTGTCACAAACCAGGTCAGTTCATGGCAAAAGGGGGAGTCCACACATGAATTACTAAATCAAAATTAGTTTATTAGTAAATCATTTTAACTGAAACGTAAATAAAGGTTAAATCATTTAAGTATAACGTAGAAACTAAACCACCTCTAATGGTAAACTTAGATCAAAATAAACCAAAAGATATGTGCTTGAAGAGTAGCGCTAATGTCAGTCATGAGTGCGATGTATGGATGAGTGAAGTGTGCTGTATGCAATGGTGAGTGCAGAAGGATAGTTGAGTCCACCCAGCAAGTGGAAACCTGGACTCAAGCACATGTCTGGAAGCGGCCGAGAGAGATCGCCAGGTTAGACAGCCCTTTAATACCCCGCTCCTCATACACCCACAGGTGAGGCCAATTGCCTGATGACCTGCCCACAACTTCCACCCAGGAAGTCACACAGCCAATTAGCAGACAGGTCAGGTCATCACAAAACAAACCCAGCATCTTCATGCTTTAATGCACTCCTTCTGGATTCATTGCATTTTTTTAATCATACTTGTTGAAATGTTTACTAGTAATCTATGTAAGCTGCATCCCCTCTAAACCAGCTAGTAAAAAGTGTTCTGGTCTGTGGTTTTTACTTTAATCACACAGCTGAGCCTAATGCTCATTGTATTTGCACAGCAGTCTTAATTACCCTTGCTTATTGGGGAAACTGGCCAGGCCATGGCAACAGCAACTGACATTACATAACAATTTATGAGGACTCACGAGATGAGCAGATGAGGTCAAATGATGACAGTGAGTGCGTGTAACATGATCCTGTTATCAAGTGACTTCAGAAATTTTCTGTCCACCGGGACTTTATAATCTCCACAGTCTCGAATTATCAATCACATTAAACTCGACAATTATGTCTTTTTCGTCCCATAACTGTGTTTGAATAAATTTAGGCCAACACTTTCAGCTTCATTCTTTCCATTTACACACATGGACAGCAACGCAGAGCAATTCTGGATGAATAATCCAGTCAGGAGTAGGTAGAAAACTGCTAAGTAGCAGATTCTGGAGAGACACTGAGCCTTGCATTGTTCACACGTTAACTTTAATGTAGCTAACGGGGGAGGGGGGGGGGGGGGGCTGGAACCTATCCCAGCATCTACAGGCAGGGTTCACCCTGGACAGGTCGCCAGTCCATCGCAGGACCAACACATAGAGACAGACAACCATTCACACTCACAGTCACACCTACAGTCAATTTAGAGTATCAATCAGCCTCGTCCCCTCTTGATGTCTTTGGACTGTGGGAGGAAGCTGGAGTACCAGAGAGAACCCACGCAGGAACAGGGAGAACATGCAGACTCCACACAGAAAGAACCTGTGCTGGAGCCGGGGCTTGAACCCGGAACCTTCTTGCTGTGAGGCCACAGTGCTGACCACTGCACCCGGTGCACACGGTGGTGCAGCCATGGGGACAGGGGTAACAAAGGAAACTTCGCGAGATGTTCAAGGTTGGGAAATAAAGGAAGGATTTTATTACAAAACTTATCTAATTGTTTCTAACAGATTATGGACTCAAATGTCGTGTTTTTCACTGAAACATGGCTAAACAACAGCTGCCCGGATAATGCTATTGAATTAGCAGGATGTGACACACACCGAGCTGACAAGATAGCAGACGACTCTGGCAAGACCAGAGGTGGAGGCTTGTGCATTTATATCAACAAAGCTTGATGCACAGACTCTACGACTACCGAGAAACAATGCTCACCTAATGTGGAGTTCTTAATGGTCAAATGCAGACCTTACTTTCTCCCCAGAGAATTCACTTCCATCATACTCACTGCAGTACAGAACTTTAACAAACAGCCATTAGCAAACACCAGACCAAACACCCGGAGGCTGCCTTTATTTTTGCTGGTGACTTCAACCACTCCAACTTGAAAGACAGTCCTCCCCTGATTCCACCAACATGTCTCCTGTTACTCCAGAGCGGACAAGACTTTGGACCGTGTTTAGTCCAACCTGGCTGGAGCCTAGAAAGCAAAACCCCTCCCCCACATTGGATAATCAGACCATCTCTCCCTGTTCCTCACACCTCGGTACTAACCGTTCATCCAACGTGTGAAACCCACTGAGAGGACAATAAAAGTATGGCCAGAGGGAACAGATGCTGTACTTCAGGACCGGTTCAGAAACACAGACTGGAATATGTTCACCCACACAGACTTGGACCAGTACGCCTCATCTGTACTGGACCACATCTCCACACTATAGACAGCTTCACCACCGTCCTCTGCCTGTCTGGCATCCTCTTCATCTTATCCGACTTCTCCAAAGCACCTCTCTCACTCTCTTCCATCATTGTATTCCTTTTTTCTCTCTTTGTCACATGCTGCTGAGAGAGAAAATGAATGATTTATGAATCCCTATTTTTACACTACTCGTGAAAAAAGAGGAGAGGAAGAATTACAAAGAAAAGGCAAGTAAAGAAGAATGGGGGGATGAAAGGAGTAGAGGAGCCATGCCAAAGGGAAAGAGGACAAGTGGTGGCCACATTGCCACCCCTCAGCTGAAAAATGATGATATGAAGTTGGTTGTGAAACATGATGGATCTGGCCAAAGACTCGTGGGGAATTCATGCGTTGTGTATTGTTACACAGTTAAGTGTGTAAACTCACATATCTCTTTGTGTGCCTGTAACATCTACAAACATCCTTTCTTTTATTGGCTTTTGTGTATAAGAATAACTCAAGTGGATCACATCCCATCTAACCTGAAGAAGCAGGAGCACTTACGAAGTCTGCTGTATGTTTATTACCTATAATGTGGGTAATAAACCCATAGTTACCCATAGCGTTAATCCACTCCAACATGTGGGCTGCTAACATGTGAATTGGAATTTTAGTCATTGGAACATGTACACATGTCCCACGTTTGTCACAGTCTGCTCTGCCCCTCTCCTGCTCTGCTGCTCAGCCACACCCTCATCAGCTTAACAGCTTTCGCCTGCTGCTCTCACCTGCTCACCATCTCGAATCAAGCCAGTATTATGAAATCAATTTCTGTTGATCCTCATACAAACAGTTTTGATCTGACTCACCTAGGGCTACTAAGATGAACTTAGTATGCAAGTTTAGAAATGGTAATTAAAGGTTTTAGCACGTGGTAAACTTTGGTAATCCAAATGACAGTTAAATAGTTGTTAATTATTTTGAAACTCTGAGTGTATGGAACAGCACACACACACACGCACAAACTTTGATCTCAGAAATGCCTCATATTTTATACTATTACTGGTTTGATCAAGGCCCAACAATGTAATTCACATGTAATCTGGCACTTTAAGACTGAGACTGTACTGCACCAAATATCCATCCCATTCCATATAGTACGTATTTGAAGATAGATACCTGATTGCTGTCAAGAACCAATTTTAGCACACACATTGTGAAGTGAAAATGGATGAGAAAATGTCGCTGAGACAACATGCAAGAGAGAATCGAAATGTGAAATAAGATGCTTATATTTCAAGTGTGTTCCTTTTTTCTCTCTTTGTCACATGCTGCTGAGAGAGAAAATGAATGATTTATGAATCCCTATTTTTACACTACTCGTGAAAAAAGAGGAGAGGAAGAATTACAAAGAAAAGGCAAGTAAAGAAGAATGGGGGGATGAAAGGAGTAGAGGAGCCATGCCAAAGGGAAAGAGGACAAGTGGTGGCCACATTGCCACCCCTCAGCTGAAAAATGATGATATGAAGTTGGTTGTGAAACATGATGGATCTGGCCAAAGACTCGTGGGGAATTCATGCGTTGTGTATTGTTACACAGTTAAGTGTGTAAACTCACATATCTCTTTGTGTGCCTGTAACATCTACAAACATCCTTTCTTTTATTGGCTTTTGTGTATAAGAATAACTCAAGTGGATCACATCCCATCTAACCTGAAGAAGCAGGAGCACTTACGAAGTCTGCTGTATGTTTATTACCTATAATGTGGGTAATAAACCCATAGTTACCCATAGCGTTAATCCACTCCAACATGTGGGCTGCTAACATGTGAATTGGAATTTTAGTCATTGGAACATGTACACATGTCCCACGTTTGTCACAGTCTGCTCTGCCCCTCTCCTGCTCTGCTGCTCAGCCACACCCTCATCAGCTTAACAGCTTTCGCCTGCTGCTCTCACCTGCTCACCATCTCGAATCAAGCCAGTATTATGAAATCAATTTCTGTTGATCCTCATACAAACAGTTTTGATCTGACTCACCTAGGGCTACTAAGATGAACTTAGTATGCAAGTTTAGAAATGGTAATTAAAGGTTTTAGCACGTGGTAAACTTTGGTAATCCAAATGACAGTTAAATAGTTGTTAATTATTTTGAAACTCTGAGTGTATGGAACAGCACACACACACACGCACAAACTTTGATCTCAGAAATGCCTCATATTTTATACTATTACTGGTTTGATCAAGGCCCAACAATGTAATTCACATGTAATCTGGCACTTTAAGACTGAGACTGTACTGCACCAAATATCCATCCCATTCCATATAGTACGTATTTGAAGATAGATACCTGATTGCTGTCAAGAACCAATTTTAGCACACACATTGTGAAGTGAAAATGGATGAGAAAATGTCGCTGAGACAACATGCAAGAGAGAATCGAAATGTGAAATAAGATGCTTATATTTCAAGTGCTTCACCAAAAGTCAATTCCTATGCTAGTTACAGTTAACTGTACCAGGAAGATGGCTGAGCGCTGACTCCGTCACTCCCCAGATATTTGGCTCCCCAGACTATTATGAACCAAATACTCCCCAAAATGTTGTGACAGCAGTGCACTGTGAAATGGCGCCATTATCACATTGATTGTATTAACTTCCTCTTAAAACTGTTAACTCCTTGGGATTGAGTTGAATGCATCATCAAACATGAAGACTGTCAGCATCCCCACACATCTCCATTGTCTTGTTTTCACACTACAAGCAGAGAGCCTCATGAAATCTGAAAGATTTTGCAGGCCTCAAAGCATCCATGAGTGTAAGATTGCTATACTAATGGTCATCAGCATTTCACTCTCCCTTAGCAAGTAGAATGAGCTGCTCAGTGCAGATAAAAATGCAGGCATTTCAGAGTGCTCATGCTGATGCAGTCTTTATCTACATACTCTCCTGTTGGTTGCGTTAGGGCAGCCTTGGGTGATATTAATACCCCACTAATGAGCCCCTTCCTTGAAGAATCTGGAAACAGTCAGCATGAATGGATGGGGGAGGGGAGAAAGCTGTGCTGAAACAGTCTCTCCCGAGTGTCACAACTTCCCTTCAGCTTCCCGAGAATGCACAAACAAAAAGCGGAGCATAGCTCTAATCACATTAATCATGGTCTGTGGGAGCTCTGCCACTTGCTTCAGTCGCAGGAGAATGAGGAGAATCATGAGAAGAAGATGTGGGGAGGGAGAGCAAGGTGTCAAAGACAATGGGTTGGATAACTGTGTGTGAACCAGGTGTAGCTCATGTTGCGGGGGCTTGCTTATGTTTTTAAAGTTACGTTATGGGGATGAACATCACCTTTTTTGAGGACAAAAATAGCGATGTCCTCTGAAGTTTTGGAGAAAAAGCGAGGGACAATGACTATGTGCGATGGATACAAATTAACTAGTTTGCTCAATTTAAATCTTTCTTGATTCAGATTTTCTGGTTTCATCCTCAGCCTGTTTTGCACTTTCCAACACCCGAGCCTCCACTGTGGCTGCATCTGCCTGTTGCTGTTGTGTTTGAACCTCCAACTCTGTCAATTCTTACTGTTTCCAGTTGATGTTGAGCATCTCTTGTGACCCTTTCTGCATCTCAAGCAGCCTTCCCATTTTCAATTTAACCTCTTTGCTAGCACATTGCCCTCACTTTAGCTCTGGAGTGAAAAACACTTGCAGATAATGCCTATGTAGCGCTGCTCCTAAATGTAGATGACTTGCTGCTTGTTTACATCTTGACTTCCAACATCAATAATGCTTTTGCACTTTAATGCTCGCATGCACTGTGTTGAGACTAAGAATAAACAACATGTTAAACTGTAGTTAATGAAGACAGAATTGTAGCAAGTTTGACTGTTTAATTTTGCACTTTTTCATCTACATGCAAATGAACACTGTAGACAGAGGAGTCCAAATATTCAGTGTCTAAACTAAACATAACATTGTCCATAGCCAGAGGCATCTAGCTTACTGTTAGCAAAAAAAAGTTTGAAAATAACTTATCAAAGCATACAATCAAGGATTGAGAATACTGATATAAATACTACTAGTAATAATACTACTGATGATGCTAGTACTACTGATGATGCTAAATGTGGCAGTTTGAGCCTCTTCAGGTCTGTAGCCTCCCTCAGCAGCAGCAGCAGCAGCAGCAGCCAGGCATCTGGGAAGTAGGGAAGAACAAAGGCTCTGGAGAAGAGGTTTGTTTTAGTAACATGTATGAGTACAGGAGGACAGAGAGGAGGACAGAAAAGCCCAGTGCGTCATGGGAGATCCCCCAACAGTTTAAGCATATTGCAGCATATCTAAGGGCTAGCCTAAGCCAACCCTAACTACAAGCTTGAACACAAAGGAAGGTCTTAAGTCTACTCTTAAACATAGAGAGGGTGTCTGCATCTCAGACTGAAATCGGGAGACAGTTCCACAGGAGAGGAGCCTGATAGCTGAAGGCTCTGGCTCCCATTTTAATTGTTGAGGCTCTATGGACCACAAATAACCCTGCATCCTGGGAGCAAAGGGTGCTAGCTGGATAGTAGGGGACTATGAGCTCTGTTAAATATAAAGGTGCCTGATAGTAGTAATATACAGGCACCTTTGCGCGTGCATGTGAAGCGCGTGCATCCTCGTGCGCGCGGTCACGTGATGCGGCCACGCGCGCGCGTCTCGTGGCTTGAGGTGCGCGTGCGTCCTTGTGCGTGCGGTCTCAACCCCTTCTCAAGCAATGCATGTAAAGCAATTTAACCAAGGGTGGCACAAGGGTGAGTATCAGCCCGAAACCACCTATCATGTATGAAAATTCACCTGGAAAAATCCGGCCTGCTTCGCAACACATTTAATCTTAAAAATACAGACCCATGGAGAAGAAGAATTGTACGACTATGAGAAACGCCCTGGGCGAAGGCCATGCTGGTAGGTAACGTGTGTGTGTGTGTGTGTGTGTGTGTGTGTGTGAGTTCTTTTAAAATTATTTTATATGCAGCCAATATGGTATATGCTTCCTTAACTAAACAATTTTTTTTCTCTTCGTAGATCCAACACCAGGACCGTTTCATCTGCAGCGGGAGGATGAGATGATTGTGCATTGTACCATGCCATCACAACAACCACAACATACTGAACAGGCTGTCATTACACAGGGGTTTGAACTCATTGCTAGTAGCAGTATTAACACACCAAACATCCCTTCTGACAAGCGTTGCCAGACAAAGTGGCTATGGTCAAGTGGATGTGAGGGAAATCAGACCTTTTAATACTGTAGAACTGCATCAAAAAGTTGATTTCAGGAATGCAGTTGTCCACAGCCCCGACCATGTGCCATCCATTGTTAGAGATAAAGTATCCAGGGTGATTTGCCAGGCATTCGAAATGTCACAACCTGGCAGTGTTTTAAATGTTGTTTTGAGAGGGCCGTCCCTGGCTAGCGACGTGCAAGCTGTGTTACGATCCGACGACGAATACAGCCAAGATATATTTATAGAAGCGGTTGCTCAGGCTATTCAGAGTAATGACACATCCATGACTGACCATGAACTGGAGTTCATTGTTACAGTTTCACAAAACCACTCCGGGGCTGGGCATCTGCAATTGGGGAATGTGTTCCATGATGAGATTCTTTCTAAAAAGGCAAATTCCCCCTTTAACCCCAACAACCGTATAGAGGACAGCAGTCTTTGCTTTTCTCTATGCATTGCCCATGCCATCAATGCCTCAATGTCTGATCCAGACAAACTGGCGCAATCTGAGCGTCTGCATGCGTCAGTAGGTCTCAACCCCTCACAAGCGGTTTTATTCATACGTGTCCAGATTTGAATCTGTAGTAAATGCCAAAATAGTGATTTACCACCACGCAGAGGATCGTAAACACCTACAATGTTTCCAAACTAACACCACCCTAAAATCAAACACAATCTGGCTTTATTTACATGATAATCATTACTACTTAATGGCCAATGTAAAAGCCTTTTTCCGGAGCTGCTTATGTCTGTAATTACTGCTACAGCACTTATGATGCTCCTCCAATGCACAACTGCAAATATTTGTGCAATGTGTGCTTTACATATTGCAAAGAACGAGCGTCGACCACTTTAAAATGCACGGACTGTAGCCACATCTGTAAATCAGAGTTTTGCTACAAAGCACACAAAGAGCCTGAAAAAAGACACAACCTCATTCCCTGCCACAACCTAAAATTTTGCAGCAGGTGCGGTACATTTTACAAAGTTGGAAAAAAAACATGCCTGCAACCAACAAAATATGAACACTGTCATGAATGTGTCATTAACGGTAGCTCTGAGCATGTGTGCTATACGTACAGCCTATGGAAAAAAAGAAACCCAGAGAGAAAATACATCCTGTATGATTTTGAGACTCGTTACCATGAGGGGAAGCATGAGGCATGTTTTGTATGTGCAATGGACAAAGAAGGAAACAAATTCTGTTTCAAAACTTTGTGGTGCGTCTCAGAATTTAATCATTACAGAAAGCCCAAGTTTTGCGGATTCACGTTTATAGCCCACAATGCCTCAGGTTTTGACAACTACATCCTATTAGAGCATTTCGTCAAGCGGGGAATTGCACCATCCGTCACGATGCGCAGCAGTAGAGTGATCCACATGTATGATGAAGCATACGATCAGAGATGGATCGACTCTTTTTCTTTTCTTCCAATGCGATTGGCAAAAAACCCCAACGCTCTTGGATTTAAAGACTTAGAAAAGGGGTACTTCCCACACCTGTGTAACACCAGGGCCACAGAATACTACAAGGGTAAATACCCCGACCCATCTTTCTATGGCTTTGATAAAATGAGTGTGGGCGACCAGAAAAAGTTAATGGAAAAGTTAATCAACACTGTGCGGCATGCGGCATGAAACATTTGACCTTCAAACTGACGTGCGCAAATACTGCATTAATGATGTGGATGTGTTGAGAAAGGCCTGCACAATCTGCCGCAACGCGTTTTTAGACTGTATGCAAATAGATACCTACATCGTTGTTGCATGGTTGTCTATAAAACACTTTTTTTACCCCGCGACACACTGGCGCTTACATACAATGGAGCATACGTGCAACAAAATAAGACTTGCTCTAACGTATCCATGCAGTGGTTGGAGTTTGTGTCCCGCACTGAGAACATACACATTCAACACGCTCTTAATGGGGGCGAGCGGAAGATCGGTCCATACTTTGTGGATGGCTTCTGTGAGTCTACAAAGACGTGTTATAATTTTGCTGGGTGTTTTTACCACGGATGTGTCAAATGCCATCCGGAGAGTGAGGTGAACGCCGCATCCAAAATTTCTTCTGGGGAACTCTTCCATCAGTTTTCCAAACGCGTGTCAACCGTAAGGCTGCAGCATGGCATGAGGGTGGTTGTGATGTGGGAGTGGGAATGGGCTGCTCTTTGTAGATCTGACCAGAACGTTATGGGCTTTTTATCCACGTACAAATAAACCTGAACGTCCAAACCCTAGAGATGCACTGTTTGGCGGCCGCACAAATGCGATGAAACTGTACCATCAATGCACAGCCGATGAAAAAATTCACGACTACGACTTCACCAGCCTCTACCCTACAGTGCAGTCCAAATAACAGTACCCTACAGGCCATCCTCAAATAATTTACAACAACTTTGATAACACTGAAAAATATTTCGGTTTCATTAAATGCGTTGTGCTGCCACCACGAGGGCTTTTCCATCCCGTCCTTCCTTACAGGGCCCGTGCCAAGTTTATGTTCCCGCTTTGCCGCACCTGTGCTGAGGAGCTAAATCAGTCGAGCGAGTGCAGCAGCAATGCCATCCTTATACAGATGTAGTATCTTCTGAGTTGAGTGAGGTCTTAAGAAGCATTTCAGCATAAACCCACCAACTCTGCTGCTCTCTACCTCAGCTGACTTTCTCTTCGTATCTCACCACCTACTCACTCTGCTCACAACGCCAGTCTCATTTCCTCGTTCAGGCCAGACAAAATTGCCTTCATTTCAGGATCCCCTTTATCTTTGGTTGAGGGCCAACATCATTCTGCTGTCTCAGAGCCAAATGTTGCTCAGGCATTTCACCTCGGCCTTACAGTAGAGGTCTCATCTTTTAGTGGCCATTTTTGAGGTCCTCAGGAAATGCTGGTTTTATAATTGTAGTAAAGATTTTCTGAGAAGCGCTTTGAGATGACAAACAAGATTCTGGAGGGCTTTGATGCTGCCTGTGACACAGTCAGAGATCAAAGATGACAGTCTGCTGCACTGACTGAGATGACAGTCAGAATCACTGACATCAGAGATCTAAGTCAGCCATTGGCTGGGGTGTGTGTGATGTCACACTACCCAGAAAGGTCACTTGCAGAATTACTATGATCTAAAAATTATGTATTTGATCTCAGAATTCTGTCTTTGATATCGAAAGAAAGACTATATATACTGTATATATATGTTCTTGCCAGACTGCTCCTCTCCGAAAATAATTCTGAGTGGTTTTGTGAAACTGTAACAATGAACTCCAGTTCATCGTCAGTCATGGATGTGTCATTACTCTGAATAGCCTGAGCAACCGCTTCTATAAATATATCTTGGCTGTATTCGTCGTCGGATCGTAACACAGCTTGCACGTCGCTAGCCAGGGACGGCCCTCTCAAAACAACATTTAAAACACTGCCAGGTTGTGACATTTCGAATGCCTGGCAAATCACCCTGGATACTTTATCTCTAACAATGGATGGCACATGGTCGGGGCTGTGGACAACTGCATTCCTGAAATCAACTTTTTGATGCAGTTCTACAGTATTAAAAGGTCTGATTTCCCTCACATCCACTTGACCATAGCCACTTTGTCTGGCAACGCTTGTCAGAAGGGATGTTTGGTGTGTTAATACTGCTACTAGCAATGAGTTCAAACCCCTGTGTAATGACAGCCTGTTCAGTATGTTGTGGTTGTTGTGATGGCATGGTACAATGCACAATCATCTCATCCTCCCGCTGCAGATGAAACGGTCCTGGTGTTGGATCTACGAAGAGAAAAAAAATTGTTTAGTTAAGGAAGCATATACCATATTGGCTGCATATAAAATAATTTTAAAAGAACTCACACACACACACACACACACACACACACACACGTTACCTACCAGCATGGCCTTCGCCCAGGGCGTTTCTCATAGTCGTACAATTCTTCTTCTCCATGGGTCTGTATTTTTAAGATTAAATGTGTTGCGAAGCAGGCCGGATTTTTCCAGGTGAATTTTCATACATGATAGGTGGTTTCGGGCTGATACTCACCCTTGTGCCACCCTTGGTTAAATTGCTTTACATGCATTGCTTGAGAAGGGGTTGAGACCGCACGCACAAGGACGCACGCGCACCTCAAGCCACGAGACGCGCGCGCGTGGCCGCATCACGTGACCGCGCGCACGAGGATGCACGCGCTTCACATGCACGCGCAAAGGTGCCTGTATATTACTACTATCAGGCACCTTTATATTTAACAGAGCTCATAGTCCCCTACTATCCAGCTAGCACCCTTTGCTCCCAGGATGCAGGGTTATTTGTGGTCCATAGAGCCTCAACAATTAAAATGGGAGCCAGAGCCTTCAGCTATCAGGCTCCTCTCCTGTGGAACTGTCTCCCAATTTCAGTCTGAGATGCAGACACCCTCTCTATGTTTAAGAGTAGACTTAAGACCTTCCTTTGTGTTCAAGCTTGTAGTTAGGGTTGGCTTAGGCTAGCCCTTAGATATGCTGCAATATGCTTAAACTGTTGGGGGATCTCCCATGACGCACTGGGCTTTTCTGTCCTCCTCTCTGTCCTCCTGTACTCATACATGTTACTAAAACAAACCTCTTCTCCAGAGCCTTTGTTCTTCCCTACTTCCCAGATGCCTGGCTGCTGCTGCTGCTGCTGCTGCTGAGGGAGGCTACAGACCTGAAGAGGCTCAAACTGCCACATTTAGCATCATCAGTAGTACTAGCATCATCAGTAGTATTATTACTAGTAGTATTTATATCAGTATTCTCAATCCTTGATTGTATGCTTTGATAAGTTATTTTCAAACTTTTTTTTGCTAACAGTAAGCTAGATGCCTCTGGCTATGGACAATGTTATGTTTAGTTTAGACACTGAATATTTGGACTCCTCTGTCTACAGTGTTCATTTGCATGTAGATGAAAAAGTGCAAAATTAAACAGTCAAACTTGCTACAATTCTGTCTTCATTAACTACAGTTTAACATGTTGTTTATTCTTAGTCTCAACACAGTGCATGCGAGCATTAAAGTGCAAAAGCATTATTGATGTTGGAAGTCAAGATGTAAACAAGCAGCAAGTCATCTACATTTAGGAGCAGCGCTACATAGGCATTATCTGCAAGTGTTTTTCACTCCAGAGCTAAAGTGAGGGCAATGTGCTAGCAAAGAGGTTAAATTGAAAATGGGAAGGCTGCTTGAGATGCAGAAAGGGTCACAAGAGATGCTCAACATCAACTGGAAACAGTAAGAATTGACAGAGTTGGAGGTTCAAACACAACAGCAACAGGCAGATGCAGCCACAGTGGAGGCTCGGGTGTTGGAAAGTGCAAAACAGGCTGAGGATGAAACCAGAAAATCTGAATCAAGAAAGATTTAAATTGAGCAAACTAGTTAATTTGTATCCATCGCACATAGTCATTGTCCCTCGCTTTTTCTCCAAAACTTCAGAGGACATCGCTATTTTTGTCCTCAAAAAAGGTGATGTTCATCCCCATAACGTAACTTTAAAAACATAAGCGAGCCCCCGCAACATGAGCTACACCTGGTTCACACACAGTTATCCAACCCATTGTCTTTGACACCTTGCTCACATCTTCTTCTCATGATTCTCCTCATTCGCCGCAACATAGGTGGTTTCGGGATGATACTCACTCTTGTGCTCTGGGCGTTCATCTTCTCTTTAAACTGAGCTTTTTTGGGCCGTTCTGCTTCCGCAGTGTCTGTTAGCAATGACTTTATTAATGAATTAATATAAGCCTTAAAAACCATATGGGAATGTTGGTTAAATTGCTTTACATGCATTGCTAGAGAAGGCGTTGTGGTTTGGTAGGTACGACTTCAACATCCGCAACTACAGTCATGACTTTTCCGTAACAAAAAATGTTTAAAGGCATACTAGTAATTTATCATTGAATCAGTTAAAGACAACAATACATAATCAAAGAAATTGCTTACTGTTGCAATCAGTCATTTTCCCCCCAAAAAAAAAAGATTTTTCTCCTGATGAAAAGAAATAAAGAGTCGTACGGTCCTCTGAGGTCTTGTTGTGTCTTTCGGTCAGAAAGAAAGAAACAAAGTGTGTGCCAAGTCACCCTGTTTCACTCTGTACATAAGTTTTTCTGTCAGGATGAGTTGCTCAAAATACAACACCCCTAATGAGAAAGTGTCTGCAGGCAGCGAAGCCATGCTTCAGAGACCATCGGCATTTTAAAATTGATTTCATCATACCGCAGCGGCAGGCACTACATAAATTGATCAAATTATGTTAAATAATCATCATCAATCATACTTTAGTAGTTGCATATAATATCACGTATTAGATATGAAACTCAATGATGTGGGGGTGTGGTTACACGTGCAAAATCACGTGATTGCAGGAGCTAAATGACATGATCGCACAGACGAAGTCACGTGGTCACACGCAAAGGGACGTCACCGCGCCCCAAGTCACGTGATGACGTCATCACATTACTTGTTGCAGGCTGATCCAAAGGAATTGCAATAATCCAGCCTGGAAGTGACAAAAGCATGGACCACTTTCTCTGCATCTTTTGAGACAGGATGTGCCTGATCTTCGTTATGTTAGATGAAAGAAGGCAGTCCTGGAGATTTGCTTTATGTGGGAGTTAAAGGACAGATTCTGATTAAAGAGAGCTCCCAGGTTCCTTATGGTAGTGCTGGGAACCACGGTAATGCCATCCAAGGTATCTATCTCATTATATAAGGTATTTCTAAGGTGTTTTTGGCCCAGCACAGTAACTTAAGTTTTGTCAGAGTTTATTCAAAGAAAAGTGTGGGTTATCCATGTTTTTTGATAGGATAGTTCTGTTACGTGTAGGAATGGAGGAAAGTAGACCCAATAGCGGACAGAGTGTGGGACGGTGCACAAAAGAGGTTTATTGGAAACAGAGGCTTGAGATGGGGACACTGGAGGATGGTGACTTGAGACTGGTGACAAACAGTTAGTGAGAACAACACTCCATGACGGCACATTGGTGCAAAATCCAAAACAATGGCCCAACGCCGAACAGGGGAAAACACAGAGGGAAACGAGACACAGGTGGTGCAATCACCAAGGTGAGACACATAAGGTAATCACAGGAGGGAGGACAGGAAGACAAGACATGACTACAAAATAAAACAGGAAACACAAGACAGGGATCGTGACAAGTTCTTTCAAAAATGAAAATGCAGTCATCACTGTCATTCCAATGGAAGGTCATTTTTTTTAGTTCAAAACATTACTGGAGTTGAACAATTGCAGTGAATGGAGACCAATGTGTGTGTGTGTGTGTGTGTTTATGCATGCGTGCGTGCGTGTATGTGTGTTTCCATGTGCGTGCGTGCTTGTGTGGCCTGGGCTGTTATTGTATAAAGCTTTCAAGCACTATGCTATCAGCTCCACTCAGTAATCATCAGCAGCAGTGCCAGTCTATTCACTTAGAGCTGGACGTAATTAGCTGTTAACATTACATGGCAAAATTAAGCATTGGCCAGTATCCCACGGGAAATTACTCCACCAGTAAATGATTGAACCACAAGCCAAACATTAACATCAATTTACATTTTTATTGCACCTGAAAAGAATATACCAATCCATTTATGTTCATCACACACGGAAGCACGATGACATTTATGAGGGAAAAGAAGCAATTGAGTTAAAATATTTCTCCCTCTCATTTTGGAGCATTGATTACAAATTCATTCATCCATATTCATTTCATCCCTTCCAAAAAAAAAAACCCAAATCTTAACAGATGACAATTTGCGATCAGCTCAGCTTAGTAAGGCCGATGGTTTGGCAGTTGCCAGGTTCTGCAGTGTCAGTGCTATTAATAGTGAGAAATGGAAGCAATGCGATGGAAGGTGAAGATGTTTGGGTAACATGCTTATTGACCTCATTCTACTCTCCTCTGCAGGTGAGTGGTATGTGTGGACACACTCCTCAGCGGTCCTCTCGCTCTGTTTCATCCCCTCCTCCACAACCTCCCACTGCTTTTGCAGCCCACAACAGAAAGCCTTCACCCCAAGACACTGATGAGACTTTGGCTGGCCTCCGCAGGTGAGAAAATCAGGCAAACCTTATTCAGACGGTGCCATGTTTATTCAGAAAAGAAGTAAAGGCTTTATCATTGCATGCATGCTCATGAAGTTAAATTCAGAAAATCTGCAATACACCAATGTCTACTCTTAAACATTATTACAGGACAAATGAAGATGGCGATATGAGCAGGAAAACGAAACTACTGTTTATTAGGATAGTGAAAGCCAGAAAAATGATTGATTGTAATTATTACAGTGGATGAAGAATGTAGATCAGTTCAGACTGATATGGACTCATCATGATGTGCTGTGCTTTGTCAGAGAAAAGCAGCTCCCTTTGTCTGAGGAGTTCATGTTGTGCATTTATTTAATTGAATGTATTTTTGTTTTGTTTGTGACAGCTTTCCTTTTGGTTAATGACTTGTTGTAGAATATATTTCTGAGTCCATGTTGAATATAAACACAATTTTTTCATTCAACAGGGTGTTCATATCCAATCTGAGGGGCTTTAGCTCCTTCTACAGTGGTCTTGGGGAAGCACTGTGCAGCCGAAAGTCTCCTACAGCAAACCACTCCCTCTGCTGGAATGGCCAGGAAATGACAGACAGGTAAATTAGTGTAACTGGGTTTTCTTCTGTGGGTGGCACGGCGGTGCAGTGGTCAGCACTGTAGCCTCACAGCAAGAAAGTTTTTGGTTTGAGCCCCGGCTCAAGCCCGGGATGTTTCTGTGTGGAGTCTCCATGTTCTCCCTGTGCCTGTGTGGGTTCTCTCTGTGTACTCTGGCTTCCTCCCACAGTCCAAAGACATCAAGAGGGGACGAGGCTGATTGATACTCTAAATCAGGGGTGTCCACACTGGTCCAGTAAGGGCCGGTGTGGCTGCAGGTTTTCATTCCACCCGAGCAAAAGCAACACCTGATTCTACTTAAATCAACTAAGCTGTGTCCACACAGCTCATTTGTTGGATCAGGTGTTGCTTTTGCTGGGTTGGAATGAAAACCTGCAGCCACACCGGCCCTTACTGGACCAGTTTGGACACCCCTGCTCTAAATTGACTGCAGGTGTGACTGTGAGTGTGAATGGTTGTCTGTCTATATGTGTTGGTCCTGTGATGGACTGGTGACCTGTCCAGGGTGAACCCTGCCTCTCGCCAGAAGGCTGCTGGGATAGGCTCTACCCCCCCCCCCCCCAACCTTCAATAGGACAAGCAGCAGAAAATGGATGGTGTGAACACACAGTGAGGAGCGGGATCACCATCAGATTAGATACTTCAACTTTGGGACCCCCATTCTTATTTTCCCAAGGTTGTTGGCATGAGTTGGTCAATATGAGGTTATTTAAGGATGTTTAGGATTTATTAAGATTGTTTGAAGTGGTTAGATATTTGGGATCATCCATCCATCCTCTATGCTGTTGTGTGCTGGGGCAGCAGACTAACTGTGTTCACACCAAACGTGAATTCGCGCATTCGCGCTAACAGTTTCCGTACAAAGTCTATGCAAACAAATTTTCAGTCGGGCGGCGTGAATTCGCATGGCGAATTTCGCCATTCGCGCAAGTTGAAAATATTCAACTTTGGTGAAAAATTTGCTTTATGACAGCCAATCAGCGTTGAGGTTGTCCCGACGTCATGGCTGACTGTGTCACAAGATGGAGGACAAGTTGATTGTGGCTGTGTGTGGGAACTCGGTGCTATATGACACTACGTGTCAAAATTACAAGAACCGGTTGAATAAGGTGTCCATTCGTGAAATTCTGTCACCGATCCTAGCTAGCAGGACGTCAAACTGGCCAGTTGTCATCCAAAAATACGGCTGGAAGCAGCAGTTATCCAGACGCAGCCCCTGGAGGAGCTCAGTGAATTTCACCTGTGCTCGCCTCTAGATGGTGTTAACACGACGCGAAATTCGCATTCGTCTTTGGTGTGAACACACAGTAAAGGTGAGGGATGCTGACAGACTTAATAAACTTATCTGCAAAGCCAGACATGGAGGGGGACAAGGAGGGGAGCTCCTCTCTGACAGCAGTGTCAGAGAGGAGAATGTTGTCCAAGATTAGGACCATTTTGGACACCACTTTACACCACCTCTGTCACATGCTGGCCAGCAGTAAAAGTACTTTCAGCCAGAGACTCATATCCTCACGTTGCACCGCTGGGCGCCACAGGAAATTATTTCTACCAACAGCTATCAAACTGTTAAACTCCTCCCTCTAAGATGCAGCCCATCCTATAGAGTTGCTTTTCTCGGTTAAATCGTGCAATACAAATGCCCAGTTCAGTGTAAAACTGTAAACATAAAATAAAGATATCTCCTTATATTCTTGATTCTCTATTTTTTCTTCTTTTTATTGTTTTTTTTAACTGTGAAATGGAGCACTTCAATCCAACATTTTCCCACAAGGGATGAATCAAGGATTTCTGATTCTGATTTCACCTTTTTTTCAGTAGGAGAGTTGAGAAAAAAAAACACTCTGCATTTCTTCCAAAATTCTAGAAAGAGAGTCTTTCCTGAGGACCACAATCCATGCGAGACATCAGGCTGGTGAGGTAGGACAGCTGTCCTGAGGGGATGAATACATGTTGGTGCAAATGGTGCAATAAGAGTATGTAGCAAGGCATGAAAGGAGATAAAATGATGAACAGATTGCAGTGTCTTGTGGCAAACAATTCTCTGTGTCATCTCAGAGGCCGTAATTACAAATTGACTTCAGGTACAGTTACACTCCCTGAGTTGATCTGGCTCATCTTCCATTATCCTCCCAGATAGGATCTACTCCCAAGCCCCAAGTCACATTCATTTGTGTATTTTTTACACATTTAAAGTAGAGCCGAGATCACGGGAGCAACACTGTTTACCAAATCAAAGAGTGTCACACAGAAAACAGCATGTTGACTGAACACATTATATTTTCTCCTCTGTGTCATTTTTAAGAGATGTCAATTAAATATTTTAGTGTATCATCACTGCAAAGTGTGTAAATCAGGTTATTACCGCCCACCTGCCACCATTTGATGATCTCTTTGATTTTAATTCATTTTGTCGAATAATGTGGCTGGCTGATGTCATGCATTTCATTATTGTTAATATGAAATAATGCTATCACACTCAGAAATTGTAGAATGTTCTATTGCACAATAAAACAGGCAAGGCAAGGCAATTTTATTTGTCTATGCCCGTTTTCACAAACAGTTTGTCTCAAAGGGCTTTACATGGCATCATAACAACGTCCTCTGCCCTCAGACCCTCACATCGACTGAGGAGAAACTCCATAGAAAACCTTTTAACAGGGAAAAATCTGAGAAACCTCAGGGTGAGCAACAGAGGAGGGATCCCTCACCAGGACAGACAGACGTGCAGGAGATGTTGTTACAGAGAAGAAAACAGTTTATAACACAGAATGGAGGAAACATGGAAATGTTAATAACAGCTGAAGAAGGAAGCTTCTGGTAGGGGGGGCAGGGAGAGCAAGCCAGCTTCATGGGGGACTGGATGGTAGACTGGTTCATGGGAGGGGAGGCAGGGAGAGCAAGCCAGCTTGATGGGGGACTGGATGGTAGACTGGTTCATGGGAGGGGAGGCAGGGAGAGCAAGCCAGCTTGATGGGGGACTGGATGGTAGACTGGTTCATGGGAGGGGAGGCAGGGAGAGCAAGCCAGCTTGATGGGGGTCTGGGTGGCAGACTGGTTCATGGAAGGGGAGGCAGGGAGAGCAAGCCAGCTTGATGGGGGACTGGATGGTACACTGGTTCATGGAAGGGGAGGCAGGGAGAGCAAGCCAGCTTGATGGGGGACTGGATGGTAGACTGGTTCATGGGAGGGGAGGCAGGGAGAGCAAGCCAGCTTGATGGGGGACTGGATGGCAGACTGGTTCACGGAAGGGGAGCGCAGGCCGGTGTAACAGAAGGGAATAAGGGGGGGGGGGCGATGCAGGCGGTGGTTGGGGCTCTGGTGGATCTGTGGAAACACAGAGAGACTGCGAGACACCAAGGCCAAACAACAAAGTGCAACAAGTAGTGGTAGTGACAGTTCCAAAAATGTGCGGGGAGGAGAGGAGAGGAGAGAGGGGGAGAGGAGAGGAGAGGAGGGAAGGGCTCCATGTAACCTGATGTGTCCCCCAGCAGTCTAAGCCTGTAGCAGCATAGCTATCAATGGTTCAGAGCTACCTGAACCAGTCCTAACTGAAGCTCTGTCATAGAGGAAGGTCTTAAGCCTGGACTTAAACGTAGTTAAAGTGTCTGCCTCTCTGACCCATGGAGAGATGCTGGTTCCACAGTAGAGGAGCCTGGTAACTGAAGGCTCTACCTCCCAGTCTGTTTTTATTGATACTGGGAATCACTAAAAGACCTGCATTCTGGGAGCGGAGTGCTCTGGTCGGACAGTAGGGACTAATGAGCTCTTTCAAATAGGATGGAGCTTCATCATTGAGAGCCTGATGAGTCAGCAGAAGGATTTTGAAGTGGATTCTAGATCCTACAGGAAGCCAGTGGAGAGAAGCTAAGCTTAACTCCTGTCAAAACCCTCGCTGCAGCATTCTGGACCAGCTGGAGACCGGAAGTGCAAAATGTCCAGGATGCCAGTTAGTGAGCCTCACTGAAGTGAAAAAGTTAAAATACTGCATAACTTATGAATATAAGAATACTTACAGGTGAGTCCAGCTACCTTGTTGTGGCAACTGATTATTGTTCTGAGTGGTCCTGTTGATACAAGTGCTCAGAACTACCAGGATGCCTGTGCGTTTTTGAGTGTAAAGCTTAATGTAGCTTAACATTAATACGAATGTGTATTATTTCAGAGAGCATGACATTGTTTTCTCATCTCAAAATGTTCTGTGCAACAAATTTTTCTTCTGTGTAATTGATGTGAGTGAGGCTGGCCCCCCACCCCACGCAAAATTTCGGGAAAATAGTCTGTTTTGTTTTTGCTTCGTTTGTCCTGTAAAAATATTCGTTTGTGCTGCTATGTTTTTTCAGTTATTAAAGATTACTTTTTAGGTCATCCAGAGTTCACCCAGTCCCCCATTTGCTCCAAACAGACCCGGAGTGGTGCTGTTTGTGCTTTGTTTGTGCTGGTTTGTGCCGTAAAAACTTACGTTTGTGCTGACACGGTTGTAGAGACATTAAATACTTTATTTTCTGGTGATGATGCTGTTTGATGGAGCACCCTGAGCACGTTAGCCGTTTACCGTAGCCCGATGTTCATATAAGGTCAATGACGCATGCAGAGCATACTGTTGGGGCATTCAGGTTGTGGCGTTTCTCTTTCTCTCTCGCCCTAAAATATGTGAAATTTTCCCTCAGCAAGAATGTTTTGAAGCTCGAAAAGCAACACAACCACAACTTTATTGTGTTCAGCCATGTTTTTACGAGCATAAGTAATAAAACACACTTATCCCGGAACTCGGAATTTCCGAGTACAATCGAACGCAGCATTATTCCAACGATCATACAGTCGTAATGTCTTGCTCTTCGTAAACGCTCATCATTTAATACATATTCCTTGATTACTTTCTCCAACAGTCCTGTCAACCAAAAACATGTCTCGAATACCAATAAAAAAGAATACATTACAGAGCCAGTGTTTGTTCTTTATTTGAAAGAATGATTATGCCATGCACCTGCTACTAACTTCCACTCATGCTAGCTTAATTTTGGGGAATTAAAAAAAACCCAAAAACATCCACATGCACATGGGGAGCACAGATTTCATCACCCGCCCCTCAGGACACCACCACCCCCGGGAAGGCTACGATGCACCAACCTCCAGTGAACCAGCTGACCCCAGAAGAGTGCTTCGGAGACAATGAAATAGGTAGGGGGGGGGGGGGGGGGCTTCGTGCTAGGCTAAAAGCCAGAGCTAGCCGACCACCGCTACCAAGCCTCTTGCTCCCTGGAAAACAAACTGGGCGAACTAAGAGCCAGGATCACAACACAGCGGGAAGTTAGAGAGTGCTGCGCTCTCATCTTCACCAAGACCTGGCTCTCAGACAAAGTCCCAGGTTGCGCTGTTCAGCTGCAGACTCACTCCATTCACAGAGGAGACCGAACTGCAGCCTACGGCAAGGCTAGTGGAGGAGGAGTGTGTGTGTTTAACACAACTCAACAACTTGTGGTGTGGAGACATACAGACTGCTCATGAGCACTGTTCGCCAGACGCAGAGTTTATAGTGCTAAAATACTGCCCCTACAATCTACCGAGGGAATTTATTGCCATGTTCCTGGCCACTGTTTACATCGCCCCGCGAGCTAATTCTACGGCAGCACTCGGCAAAGTCCACGACGTCATCAGTGCGTTAGAGAGGGTGCATCCTTAAGCTGTTTTTAGCGCCGCTGGCGACTTTAATCAGTGCAATTTACTGTATTCTCAAAATATTATCAACATGTGGACATTCCCACCCACAAGAAGAAGACACTGAATATTATTATTACATTCCTTATGTTAGGCATTTTGTGGACAGCAAAATAAGAATTTCATTGTACAGGGAAACATGTTTCCATACTGTGCATATGGCAATAAACACTTTGAATCTTGAATCTTTGAATCATAATTGTTGAGGTTGGGGACCTCAAATGCTAATTATTTAGCTTAACTGACCACTGCAGGGCTTCGATCACAAAGCGCACAAGACATCAGAGGAGTCTATGACTTTTCTGGATAGCGTTCAGGTATAATGCAGATTCTGAAATATATCAAAAGAAATAAAGAACTGTATTATCACCATGAAACTATATCTCAAATACTGTAAATAAACAATTCCCAGTAAATAAATTACATCTATATCAGTGAAAATCACGCAATATTCATGAATACTGCTTTAGCTGTAATTATGTAGCACAAAGTAATATGAAGGCTGAGAGTTATAAAAACACTCAGGCTCAGTTATCTTAAGGATGCTAATTGGCGATAATGGACATTTTAAGGAGTTGAATATACATCAGGAGCAACTCAATTATATCAGAAAAGGTGAGTCATATTAAACATTCATTTCATATTTATACGAACACGACATACATCGTCAGTGACTGCCGTATCACTGTATGTATATGTCAATTGACGAACGTTAGGCCAGAAGCGGAACTACAATAAACTGTCTTCAAAATAAAACACCCACTTCAAAATAAACGCATGGTAAAATAACATTTCAAACGTGCAGGATTCTCAACAGCCGCCCCCACATTTGCCTTGTAAATGTGTAAGACCGGGAATTCTTCAAGTGTCTTTGGTGTCATCCTGGAGTAAAGGAAGCCCAATAAGTCTAGCAACTGGTCTAATGTAGACTTTGTCCATGACCTTAACCTCTGCCGTTGTGATACATCCATCCGGGCTAGCAACTGCCTTGATGACTCTCCCGATGGGCCACTGAGCTCTTGGAAGTGATGGGTCAATGATTCGCACAACAGAGTCTACAGTGATGTTTTCTGATGACCTTTGCCACTTTTGCCGCGTCTGGAGATTCGGCAAGTAGTTCCTTGTGAACTGAAGCCAAAACTGATCCACTAGAGTCTGACAGTGTTGCCATCAATGCCGTCCCATACCTGCTGGAGTGTAGACCACCTGAGGCAGAGCCGCATCCCGCCGCCCCATCAGAAGGATGTTTGGACTGATGGGGTCCTGGTCCGCTACATCAGCTGACACATACCCCAGTGGCTTAGAGTTTACATCCCTTTTACTTCCACCAAAGCTGTGTACAGAACATCTTCCGAGATGGATTGGCTGCCTACTGCGACTCAGAGGCCAGATTTGATGGAACATACTTCTCTCTCCCATGCTCCCCCGAAGTGTGGAGCGTTTCGTGGGTTGAACTTGAAGTCAATCTGGTATTCTATCAGTTGCTCTTTCAGTTGTGGTTCCATGGCTGCGAAAGCCTCCCAGAGTTCTTGCTCAGGTCCGCAGAAGTTGGTACCACAGTCCGACAATATTTCCTTTGGTCGACCTCGCCTGTCAATGAAACGATGAAGAGCGAGGAGGAAGGCATCCACATCCACGGAGTTCAGGAGCTCTATGTGTACTGCTTGAGTCGTGAGATACTTGAATATCACACCCCAGCGCTTTTCCGTCCTCTGACCTATTTTCACCAGGTAAGGCCCCAAAAAGTCGACACCAGTTGAGTAGAAGGGTGGACACAGAAGTCTGAGGCATTGCGGGGAAGATCTGCCATCTGTGGCACCTTTGGCTGAGCTCTCCAGCGTTGACAAGTGGAGCAGTTGAGTTGGTGGTGTCAGACTGCCTGTCGTCCCCACAAGATCAAACACTGTCTCCGTAGATCAGCAGAAACCCGTTCTGTGCCTGGGTGCAATAGACGTTTATTATATCTTTGATGAGAAGTTTTACCGCTGGATGCCTCGGATTGAGCACAATTGGGTGAATTTCTCCAAAACTTCGGTTCAATCTGCGCAGTCTCCCTCCCACATGAATGAGGTCTTTCGCAGCATCCCACTCTGGAACAAGGCTGAGCAGACGACTGTAATTTGACCCAGATTTCTGGGCTTTAAGGGTGGCGACATTAATACTCATATTCCTCGAGGCTCTAGCAGAGGAGGTGGAGTTGCTGCCATTTTTGACAGACGTTTAGTAATAAATCCCAAACCCAAAATAAGTTTCAATTCATTTGAAAGCCTGATTCTCAGTTTGTCTCATCCAGCCTGGAAAACAATACAGCCACTCTTATTTATTACTGTGTACTGCCCTCCTGGTCCTTACTCTGAATTCTTATCTGAATTCTCAGAGTTTATATCCAGTTTAGTTCTCAAATCAGATAAAGTTATTATTGGAGGTGACTTCAATATTCATGTGGATGTTGATAACGACAGTCTGGGTGCTGTATTTATATCTCTTCTCGACACAATTGGTTTCCATCAGTCTGTACATGAACTGACTCACCCTCACAACCACACCCTCGACCTCGTCCTAACAAAGGGAACTGAAGCTGAATATCTAGTTGTATTTCCACAGAACGCGCTTTTGTCAGACCATCAATCCATCACTTTTGACTTTGCACTAATCAACTACACTCCACTCAGAAAAACGGTGGTTTCCAGATGTTTGTCTGATCAGGCTGTAGCTAGATTTAAGGAAGCAATTCAATTGGCGCTAAATTCAGTGTCATGTCCCATACAGAGGACACTGTTGTCAACCTTAGTCCCTCTCAAATTGATCATTTTATCGATAGTGCAACAGGCACCTTAAAACAACTTTGGACTCAATTGCCCCATTAAAAAAGAAATCTATAAATCCAAGGAAACAAGCACCTTGGTACAATTCAGAAACCAGACAGCTTAAACAAAAAACCCAGAAATTAGAGAGAATATGGCGCTCCTCCAAACTGGAGGAGTCTCATATCATCTGGCAAGACAGCCTTAAAAGTTATAAGAAAGCCCTTCGTATAGCTAGAGCAGCCTCCTACTCAGCACTAATCGAGGAGCAGAAGAACAACCCCAGGTTCCTCTTCAGTACTGTAGCCAGACTGACAGAGAGCCACAGCTCTACTGAAACTAGCATTCCTGTTTCCCTGGGCAGCAAAGATTTCATGGACTTCTTTAATGACAAAATTGCCCTTATTAGAGAGAAAATTCACCTCCTCCTGCCATCAGCCTTAGAAGCAGCTGTAGAACCAGACATACACTTTGATAGTTTTTCTACCGTTGGCCCTCATGAGCTCAGTTCAATAATTTCCTCCTCTAAACCATCCACCTGTCTTCTAGACCCCATCCCAACTAAGCTGCTTTAGGACTCTCTACCCCTCATTAGCACCTCTCTCTTGGACATGATCTATGTGTTGCTGTTATCTGGTTACGTCCCACAGTCCTTTAAATTGGCAGTAATTAGACCCCTTCTCCAAAAAGCAACCCTGGATCCAGAAGTTTTGGCCAACTACAGACCAATATCAAATCTTCCATTTCTCTCCAAAATTCTGGAGAAAGCAGTTGCTCAACAGATAGGTACGCTGGATGGCATTACCTTGGCCCCCAGTATGACCGTAAAGAACCTAGGAGTTCTGTTTGATCAGGATCTGTCCTTTAATGCCCACATTAAGCAAATTTCTAGGACTGCTTTCTGTCATTTACAAAACATTGCTAAGATCAGACACATCCTGTCCCAAAAAGACGCAGAAAAACTAGTCCATGCCGTTGTCACTTCCAGGCTGGATTACTGCGATTCCCTCCTATCAGGCTGCACCAGTAGGTCCCTCAAGACTCTCCAGCTGGTCCAAAATGCTGCTGCCCGTGTGTTGACAAGAACTAGTAGAAGAGACCATGTCTCTCCTGTACTGGCTTCTCTGTATTGGCTCCCTGTCAAATTCAGAATAGAATTTGAAATTCTCCCTCTAACATACAAAGTCCTCAGCAGTCAGGCTCCTTCATACCTGACAGAGCTCATAGTCCCCTATTATCCAGCTCAAACCCTTCGCTCCCAGGATGCAGGGTTACTTGTGGTTCCGAGAGTTTCTAAAAGTAGAATGGGAGCCAGAGCCTTCAGCTATCAGGCTCCCCTCCAGTGGAACCGTCTCCCAGTTTCAGTCCAGGATGCAGACACTCTCTCGACCTTTAAGAGCAGACTAAAGACCTTCCTTTTTGATCAGGCTTATAGTTGGGCTGCTTAGGCTAGCCCTTAGATATGCTGCTATAGGCTTAGGCTGCTGGGGGATCTCCCATGGTGCACTTGGCTTCCCTCTCCTCCTCTCTTTCCTCTCTGTCCTCCTTTATGTGTCATACATAAATCATACTCATACGTATTACTAACTCGTCTTCTTCTCCAGAGCCTTCGGGCTCCCCTCATCCCAGATCCCTGGTTCTGCTGGAGGAAGCTGCAGACCTGAAGAGGCTCAAGCTGCCACCCGTAGCTCCACCTGCTCACGTCCCCGTCCGTCCACCAGTCTCTTCCCTTTCTCTCTCTCTTTATCTCTGTCCCACTCTTTCCTTCTGCATATCTGTCTTCCTCCATTATCTGTCTTTGTCTCTGCCCCGCGCTCCTGCTCTCTTTCCCCCCAACCGGTCAATGCAGAAGGCCGTCCTCATTGAGCCTGGGACTGCTCAACATTCCTGCTTGTTAAAAGGAAGGTTTTCGTTGCTGCTTTTGCAGGATGTGCTTGCTCATGGAGAATTGTTGGGTGTAAATTCATTGAAGGAGTGTGGTACGAGACCTGCTCTACCTGTAAAGTGTCATGAGATAACTTTTTTTTGATTTGGTGCTATATAAATAAAATTGACTTGACTTGACTCAACTTCTGGGAAGCTATGTGCTTGACTTCTTCTCAACAGCAAGACCTCTGCATTTCAGTGACTAATGAGCTGGTTATGTTCTGGATCCATTGCTGCCGCCCCATGAACTTGTCACGTAGCGTCCACCAGTTCCTTCCATGAGCTGTACTGGATAGCATCAGGGATGTTATCGTTGAGCTCCACAGCTGTGAAGCAGCAGAAGGTGATACCTTTTAATTCAGATGATCCTACTGCTAGAGTTTGCTCAGGTTTCTTTGACCAGTGTTCTGCACTTTGTTTAAGGAGTTGGGGTCCTTGGATCCAGCGACCAGGTCCTGCTCGCTCCAGTAGTGATTTTCCCCTGGTTATATCGTCTGCCGGATTGTTTGGACTCTCAATGTATTGCCAAGCCTGTCGGTCAGTGAGTTCTTGGATCTCTGATACACGGGTTCCGCCGAACACCTTATATCGACAGGAGTCGGATTGAAGCCACTCCAATTCTGTGGTGGAGTCAGACCACAGCACAGTTTGTCGAATGGGAAGCGTCATCTCATTCTCTCTGAGCTTGGACATTTGAGCTCCGGCTAGTGCTGCGCAGAGTTCTAGGATGGTTATGGACTGTTGCTTCTTGGGTGCAACCCTGGACCTAGCCTTAACGAAGGAGGTGTGGATGGTTTCTCCTACATCGACAGTAAGGTAAGCCACTGTTCCGTATGCTCACTCTGAAGCATCACAAAAGATATGGAGATCATACTTTGCATCTGCACCTTCGGTGGGAAGTGACAAGTTGCAGCGGGGAAGGAATACCATGTTAAGATGTTTCAGCTCACTTTCCCAAGTTTACCATGCTTCTCGGAGGGTAGGAGGTAGGTCAGGATCATCCCAGCCCCTTTGTTTGGACCAAAGCTGCTGGATCAATACTTAAACGAGGGTTATGAATGGCACCATGAACCCCAGAGGGTCATATTGACTGGCTAGCACTTGATAGGCCATCCTCATCATCAGCGTTGAGTGCTCGATGATCCGATACTGATAGCTGAGGGTGTCAGCAGCACAGTTCCATCTCAGGCCTAAGGTGGGTTCAAGTGGGTCTGTACAGCTCTGGCTCAGCCACTGCTCTGTAGCTGAAGATCTGGCTTCAGGGGGATGATGGGATACCACCATTGGTTGATTACTGGCCCACTGCTTAAAGTCAAATCCTCCTTCTGCCAATAAGGTGCGAAGTTGGTCTACTCTTTGCTTGGCTGCAGATATGGTGGGAAAGCTTTCGAGGCAGTTGTCGACCTGGGAGCTCTGCTGTACCAACTGTAGCACTTCAGGATGGCTGTCTTGGTGGTTGCGAGCATGCTGTTGTAAGGTGAAGACAGCACAGCATGGACTGCTGGTTGTGCCGAATGGTAGCACTTGCCATTCGTACACATCTGGTGGTTCTTCACAGCGCAGGTCTCTCCAGATGAACCGGAGAAGTGATCTGTCTTCAGGTAGCAGGCGGATTTGATGAAACATGGCACGAATGTCACCATTCACTGCAATCTGGTGTTGCCTGAACCGGAGAAGAACACCTACCAGTGATGGACCCAGCGTAGGCCCAGGTAAGAGTTACTCGTTCAGGGAGACATTTTGGTGCAGGAGTGAACAATTGAAGAGCAGGCGTGGTTTGTTGTCGTGGCACACAAGATGATGGGGGAGATACTATGCTTCTGCTGACTGTTCCACCTCCTTAGGTTGAAGCCTCTTGACGTACCCAGCGCTGATGAGTTTGTAGATCTCAGCAGAGTAGATTGCTGCTTTCTCTGGCTCTCTCTTGAGTCATTTCTCTGTAGCCCTCAGATGAGCCATGACTGAATGAGTGGAGCTGTTGAGCTTCCTCAGGAGTGGGGTTGCATAGCGGTGGACTCCTTCAACTTCTATTCACTGTGTCTTTGTTTCCAAAAGGCTCATGGCATCCTGGTCCTCACGAGACTGGATGACCATTTTTCTCATTCCATCCTAGGGCAGTGAGGATCCTCTGTGGGTTGGCTCCGTAGCTGTGATGAGGCACACATGATCTTAGCCGAGCAAGTGGGAATGTCAGTTTGAAGCATCTGTACAGGGTAGGTTTGCTCCACTAGATCTAGACCTGTTGCTGTAAATGTTCCTTGCACTTTGAACCGTTTATGTGGGTTGCCTCTGGGGGAGATCTAGAAGTTGACCTTTAACCCGTGGAGGTGTGTGACATCTGTCCTTACAGTGCATAGGGCAAGGGTCTCAGAGTCACCATTCAACTGGAGCTGCTGGATAGCAGTTGGTAAGATCATAGTCGGTTGTGCTCCATCATCTAATACAGCGAAAGTCTCCATGGAATTAGAATTGTTGTGCAGCATGACAGAACTACTTTCAGGAGCACTTTTGTCAGGACTATTAGTCCGAGTGAATTGTAGGACCCAAAAAGGCTAACACAAAGCACAGAAAAAAGGAGTCGTCGAACAGACAAAAGATTTAATAATAACCAAAAAACAAAACCACAATAACAACCAAACAATTCCAAGTCCCAACTAAACACAAAATCAGCCCCAAACTAAATTATCTACTACACCGTGGCGAGCGGGTAGGAAAAACAAACAAACTAACTCTATGGATAGACTAACTAAGGACGGAACCACTCCGGGAACGATACAAGAACAAAACAGCGCTACAAACTCTGAGACTTGACAAAAACAAGGAAACTAGCACAAGGAAACTATAGCAAGGTACACGATCTGGAAAACGAGGACAAAATGGCTGGAAAGTCAGGCAAAGACTAAAACAATCTGGCAGCTAGGCAAAGCCGGCTGGAGGAGAAAGGTTTTAGCTGGGAGACATAAAAAGTGGGGTGAATTTTCATAGCCGCTGGGAGATTAAGCTGCACAGCTGAGGGGCAAATAATCCTTTCAATAGGAAACGGTCCAATGAAATGGGGAGCCAATTTACGTGACTTGACCCTGAGAAGGATGTTTTTAGACGATAGCCAAACCTGTTGCCTGTTACCCCAGCGCGGCCTCGAAGGGAGAGAGGTTGGTGGTCGAGGAGGTCAGAGCGTTGTGCGCGTACTCGATCCACGGGAGGTGCTCCGCCCAGTTGGAGGGGTTCTGTGGCGCCACACAATCCAGCGTAGCTTCCAGGTCTTGGTTGGCCCGCTCCGTATGCCCGTTGGTCTGCGGTTGGTAGCCTGAGGAGAGGCTGGCAGAAGCACCAAGAGTGGCACAGAAGCCCTTCCAGACCTGAGAGATAAACTGCGGGCCTCTGTCAGACACAATATCCACAGGGATTCCATGAATGCGGAAAACCTGGAGGACTAACTGGTTGGCTGTTTCTCTAGCCAACGGTAACCCAGACAATGCCACATAGAGAACTGATTTAGAGAACCGGTCCACTATGGTGAGAATGGTGTCGTTAACTTTAGATCGTGGCAGTCCCGTGACGCAGTCCACCGCTATGTGCGACCACGGGCGGTGGGGAACCGGGAGAGGCTGGAGGAGGCCGGAGGGAGCCTGATGCGACGACTTGCCCCGTGCACAAACTGTGCATGCCGCGATGAACTCCCGGACGTCCCTCTCCATGGACGGCCACCAGAATTTCCTCCGGAGGAAGGACAGCATTCGGGTCCAACCGGGGTGGCAAGCCAGCTTTGATGTATGTCCACACTGCAGGACCTGAGAGTGCACTCCCGCCGGGGTGGACCACCCCCAGGGTCCTGCTCCGCCAGCAAGGCATTGCGCACTATGGCCTCCACGTCCCAGTAGACCACAGCCAGCACCCGCTCAGAGGGGAGGATGGTCTCAGGCCGCTCCTCCGCGTCAAGCTCCGGTCGCATGAACCGTTGGGACAAGGCATCAGCCTTGGTATTGTGGGAGCCGGGGTGGTAGGTTAGCGTGAAGTTGAACCTACCGAAGAACATAGCCCACCTAGCCTGGCTGGAATTCAGTCTTTTCGCTGTCTGGATGTATGACAAGTTCTTGTGTTCGGTCCACACCACAAACGGCTGCTCCGCCCCCTCCAGCCAGTGCTGCCACTCCTCCACTGCCAGCTTAACCGCCAACAGCTCCCGGTTCTCCACGTCGTAGTCCCTCTCGGCTGGGCTCAGTTTAGGAGAGAAGTAGGCACAGGGGTGAAGGCGCTGGTCCAGAGCGGCGCGCTGAGAAAGCACCGCCCTGACCCCGGTGTCCGAGGCATCCACCTCCACCACAAACTGCCTGGTAGGATCCGGCTGAACGAGCACAGGGGCTGCGGTGAACAGAGTCTTCAAGGTCTGGAAGGCTTGCTCTGCCTCCTCCGGCCAGGAGAAAGCCAGTTTGGTGGAGGTGAGGCGAGTCAGCGGTGCCACCACTCGGCTGAAGTTTTTAATGAAGCGGCGGTAGAAATTTGCGAACCCCAAAAACTGCTGGAGCTGCTTACGGTTGGACAGGGTGAGCCACTCGGCCACTGCCTGCACCTTGAGCGGATCAGCCCTGAGCTGTCCCCTTTCAATGATGTAGCCCAGAAAAGGAATTGACGACTGATGAAAGGAGCACTTCTCAGCTTTAATAAATAGTTTGTTTTCTAACAGTCTCTGCAGCACCAACCGCACATGCTGGATGTGCTCGTCCTGGGTGCGTGAAAAAAATCAATATATCGTCTAAATATACTACAACAAAATGGTCTAGGCAGTCTCTCAAAACATCATTAACCAGCGCCTGGAAAACAGCGGCGGCATTGGTAAGACCAAACGGCATCACCAGATATTCAAAGTGGCTCAACGGGGTATTGAACGCTGTTTGCCATTCGTCCCCCACCCGGATACGCACGAGATGGTAGGCATTCCTAAGATCGAGTTGAGAAAAAACTGTCGCCCCCCTGGTGGGGTTTGAAAGTGGCCGAAAGCAGAGGCAAGGGGTACTTATTCTTAACAGTAATGCTGTTAAGTCCCCTGAAGTCGATGCACGGATGGAGCAGCTTGTCTTTCTTCTTGACAAAGAAAAATCCTGCCCCTAGTGGCGAGGATGAAGGGCGGATGATGCCAGCCGCCAGGGACTCTCCGATGTACCTCTCCATAGCCTCCCGCTCAGGTCTAGACAGGTTGTACAGACGGCTAGCAGGCAGCGAGCAGTCGTAAGGCCGGTGGGGGGGTAAGGACAGCACCCTATCCTTACTGAAGGCCTTGGGTAAGTCATGGTTAACTGGCGGTACAGTGGAGAGATCTGGGGGGATAGCTGCCTGAGGGATCCCGGAGCTCGCCGAGGGGGGAATGGCTGAGCGCAGGCAAGTGGCAAGACAAAACACGCTCCAGTTGAGAATTTTACCAGCTGACCAATCAATGTGGGGGTTGTGGGTCTTGAGCCAGGGGTGGCCCAAGACCAGACGAGCCGACTGGGCAGACAAGACTTTAAACTGTATCGTCTCGTGATGGTTACCAGACACGACCATCTGCAACGGAGTGGTCTGATGGGAGATCGTAGCGAGGAGCTTACCATCTAGTGTGTTGACATTTATGTCCTCGGAAATAGGGAAAAGGGGAATGTCGCTTTGATGCGCAAACTCTGAGTAGAGGATGTTGTCCTCGGCCCCAGAGTCCACGAGGACGTGTAGCGGCCAGGTGCCACTCGCGCAAGTAAGCGTGGCCTGCAGCTCAAACCAGGACCAGAGGGAGTGATGGAATTCGTCCAGCCCGACAGTGTGCCCACTTTCACACCTGGGCGGGTTCTTTTGGCCGAATGGGGCACTGGACAACCCTGTGTGAGGCCTCCCCGCAGTAAAGGCAGACAGAGCCGGTGCAGCCTTTCCGCCGGAGTGAGACGGGCGTGACCCAACTGCGTGGGCTCCTCCATGAGGCAGGGAGTCTGGGGCGGTGTGTGCTCCTCAACCGGGTGCCCCAGACTTTCCCCCACTTGGACTCGCCCGGCGCCCTCATGGCGGCGTTCGCGCAACCGGATGTCTAAACGGATGGCCAGTGAGACTAATGCCTCGAAATCAGTGGGTCTATCTCGGGACACTAGTTCATCCTTAACTCTACCACTAAGCCCCTTAATAAAATCAGCCTTTAACGCCTCCTCGTTGCAGCCTGCATTGTTCGCCAAGGTTCGGAATTGAACGGTATAATCCGCCACCGGCCGAGACCCTTGGCGGGCCAAGGCATTGCTACGATGGTCAGGGTGATCAAAAACAGACAGAGGACCAGAACAGAGCAGAACTGGTTAATAAACCCCTCGTAAGTTAATGAGTCGAAGTCTGACCGACCACTCAGCGCCTCCGCCCAAGTTAAGGTCCTCCCCCTAAGTAGTCCTATCAGAAAATAGATCTTTGCCTGATCTGTGGCAAAGGCTTGGTGCTGCTGAGAGAAGATTAGCCGACACTGGAATAGAAACACGCGACATCTTTCAAACTCACCAGAGTAGGGGTCCGGATTGGTGGTGGGGACGTCCCGGGCGGGACCGCCGGGCGGGACCGCCGGGACTAGGGCAGGTGCCAGAGCCGGCCCGGGGGCTGGGAGCGCGACGGCGAGACTGCGCACTTAACTGGCTCACCTGGGCTGCGAGTTGCTGAGTGGTATCTAATAACGAGCGTGTGTGGATGCGTGTGTAGAGTGCATGTGTGCTGGTGTTGTCTGTGTGAACAAAACAAAGGGGAAATCAAACCACCATGACTAAACAAACCAACAGAACCCACACGGTGTGCCTGGAGGAGAAGCAAGAGAAACTGAGTAAATGCAGGGGCTTAAATCAACTCAGCCACACAGGGCCCAGGTGTGCTGAGGAAATCACCTGCAGGAGAGAGACACACACACAAAACAGAAGGACACGCCCACCACCCAACACACAAAGACACAGATGACATCAACAAGGGACCTGGGGCATCACACACCCCCTCTTGAGACAGGGGCCCCATTGGGATCCCCGAACATGCAACGGGCACACCACAAACAAAAATCAACAACAACAAAAACAACAATGTGCTGAAGTAGCACACACACAAGAACAACCAAATTAAAAAAACTGTGCTGAAGCAGCACATTATCCTGACTGATAACCCTAACCGACACATGAAAGGGCATCAGCCACAACATTATCATGACCCTTGATGTGTCTGATGCCCAAATGGTGGGACTGAAGAAACAAAGTCCACCTCATCAATCGACAATTGGACAACTCAAGGAGCAAAGAAAAGTAAGTGGATTATGGTCGGTGTAAACCACAACAGAGCTGACCCCAGAACCCACATGCACCTCAAAATGCTTGAGGGCCCAGACCATAGCTAATGCTTCCTTCTCGATTGTTGAGTAGTTAAGCTGGTGCACATTAAACTTCTTTGAGAAGTAGCAAACTGGTCTATCAACTGCATCCAATTCTTGTAATAACACAGCCCCAGCCCCAACAAGACAAGCGTTGACTTCCAGTTTAAAAGGCTCATCCATTTGTGGAGCAGCGAGAACTGGAGCACGATAAAGACTTCACATTTTCGAATGCCAATTGGCACGGGGCAGACCAGACAAACTTAGCCTTAGCTTTCAACAAATCCATCAGGGGCACAACTACTGTGGAGAAGTTTTTACAAAAGGCACGGTAATAACTGACCAGACCCAAGAACCGCATAAGCTCTTTATTAGTGGCAAGAACTGGACTGGATAATGTGTGACCGCTTGAACCTTTGCACCCACCTAGCCCTGTCTGACCACCCGGCCCAAATAGGTCAACGACGCCTTGCCGAACTCACACTTGGCCAGGTTGACAGGGAGCTGTGCCTCAGCCAAGCGACTGAACAAAGCACCAATACGGCGGATGTGATCTACCCAGGTGTCACTAAACATGACAATGTCATCAAGATATACTGCACAGCCCTCAAGACCTGCCACCACCATGTTCATGAGGCGTTGAAATGTGGCTGGTGCAATACAAAGGCCAAAACTCATGACAGTATACTCATACAATCCAAACGGTGTCACAAAGGCTGAAATTTCCCATGCCCAAGCAGACAACGAAACCTGCCAATACCCTTCTAACAAATCAAACTTACTCATGAATGCAGCAGAGCCCACCAAATCAATACAATCTTCCATTCATGGCAAGGGGTAACAATCTGCCTTTGTGACCTTGTTGACCTTTCGATAGTCTGTACAGAAACGGGGTAACCCATCTGACTTACCAACCAGCAAGCTAGGTGATGCCCAACTAGAGGAGGATGGGGCCGCAATCCCATTATCCAGCATGTACTGGACTTCAGCCTCGAGCACCTACCGCTTCTCTGCAGGACAAAGATAAAATCGCTGCCTGATGGGAGGACTTTCCCCCACATCAATATCATGCTCAATGAGGTTCGTTCATGTGGGCGTATCTCCAAAGAGTGCCGGGAACCTCCGGATCAAGTCAACCAACTCAGCACGCAGCAGCGCAGGTAAGTGACCCAACAGCACCTCAAGCTGGCACAGTGATTCTGAATTTTTCAAGCTACCACACATAATGGGATCAGAAGGCATCTCAGTGTTCGTTTCACTGTCCAAACTCCCATTGACCTCTAACAACACTGAATCCACCATCAAAACAGGGTGGACCCCACCCCAATCTAAATCACTGGAGCCAGAAACACCACGAGCATAATACGGCCTAATCAAATTCACGTGGCACAACTGAGCTGATTTCTTACGGTTCGGGGTTGAAATCAGGTAATTCAACTCTGAAACCTTCTTCTCAACTGTGTACGGGCCGCGAATTTAGCCTGAAATGGGGAGGCCTGGACCGGCAGGAGTGCTAACACCTGGTCCCCAGGGCTAAACTGGCAGTGCTCGGCCAGCCGATCATACTGCTCTTCCTGAACAGCTTGAGCCCCCTTCAGGTTTTTTCTTGCCACCTCCCCCGCGATGTACAGCTGGCGGCGAAAGCCATTGACATAATCAAGCAAATTTCTTGGTGGCTCACTCTCAACCAACCCATCCTTCATCAGAGCCAGCGGACCACGCACAGAATGGCCAAAAACCAGATTGTTAGAGCTAAAACCTGTACTGGCCTCGATAACCTCCCTCGCAGCCAACAACCTGTCCTAACTCCATACTATAAGCCTGCAACACAGACTTCAGGGTCCAATGAAATCGCTCAAGAGCTCCCTGACTCTCTGGATGATATGCTGACGCACGGTTATGCCTCACCCAACTGCTGCAAAACCTGCCCAAACATGTTGGATGTGAAATTGGATCCCTGATCACTCTGATCACACAGGAGATACCAAATGTAGAAATGAACTGAGTCAAGGGCTTAACTATAGACTTAACTGAGATGGAGCGCAGGGGAAAGGCAGCAGGATACCGGGTCGTTTGACACATGTCTGTTAGCATGTACGCACAACGAGACCGGGAAGGGGGAAGCAGCCCCAGAAATCTATAACCAGATGCTCAAATGGTCTACCTACGGCTGGAATGGGGTTAAGGGGAGCAGGCTTCATACCCTGGGTGGACTTACCAGCAAGTTGGCAAATGTGGCATGACCTGACATACTTGGACACGTCACACTTAAACCGTGGCCAAAAAAAATAACGTAACACACGGTCCTATGTTTTTTTTCACGCCCAAGTGTCCACAACCATCATGAGCAGTCTTCAATACCACATCACGAAAACATCTTGGCACAACAACCTGAAAAACCGCATTGCCCACAAAATTACCATCACAGGGAACCCACTTGCGTCCCAACAGCCCTTCCTGCAAAACATACCCCTTGGCCAAGTCCCTGATCTGTCCAGCTGACTGTGCCTCAACCTACAATGGTGAAAGGGAGGAATCTACCTTTTGACCCGCCACCCAGTCCTCCCTAGACACCCCCGCAGGGAGATGAGGCAGTGGACCATGGCCCAGCCGCGCATTCCCCTCACGAGCCCCAGAACCAGACCGGCCAGGAGCAGACTCCTTTTTCGTCTGAGTCACCATGCAAGCTTGAAAAACTGCTGACATGGCCGCATTCCCCACCTCCAACCTATCTGAAACCACTAGTTTAGACACAACTACGGGTGGTGGTGGAACACCCGCCTACACACAACTGCCAGCCAGATCATTCCCCAGTACCATAGAGACGCCCTTAAGGGGTAGCTCCGGCCTGATCTTGGAAGGGTGAGGTCCGAGCGCTGGCTATTTCTTGGACACGTGACCACAGTTTTGTACACAAAAGGACACTGCGACTTCTCTCTTATAATAAAAAGGGTTTATTAAACACAATGCATCAATCAATCAGCAACACGTTGATATAACTGTTCAATCTAACCAAAGGATACAAAACGATAACATGCATGTGTGTGTGAGTGTGTGTGAGTGTACCAAAGAGAGAAGAAGGAGGGGGGAACCTGGTTGCCTAGCAACCAGTCAGCGTTAGCAGCGGAGGCTAACAGCTGAGGCTGGTTAGCCGCTAGTTGGCAGCGTCGGGTGTGGAACCAAAACAAAAGTAACAAGATCACGGACAATCAATGACGCTAAAGCCGTGGCGGAAATGCAGATAATGTTATTGTCTGGTGTAGCACCAGGAGGTGGGCATTAGCACGACATGAGGCTACAGGCCAATACAATGTACAGTTCTGTAGTCTTAGCGCCTGTGCTGGCGGGCGGCGTCTGGGCTAAAACAGAGTGTAATAACGCCCGGGGGTGGTTCCTACCGGTATATAACACGTGGAGCGGTCAGTTAGCAAGCCGAAAGGCTTAACGAGAGAGAGAGAGAGAGAGAGAGAGAGAGAGAGAGGAAAAAGCAGAAGTAAACCCCGAAATGCGTGTTCAATACAATTGTGCAGGATTCTTTAGCATCAATAAACAGGTAGCACCTTCTTGAAAATATCACCGTTTCAAACAATCACAGTTCCAGTAGTTACGGCGTAATGCCGTACAATAGCATCTGCTGTTCACAGGACTTCCATCACAAAACAGTACATTCGTAGACAATATATAAACACAAACTAAGGTATCTCTCTGCCCAGAAAATGCCTAGTTAGGAGAATCGTTACTTAGTCCGGTGGGGCGGTAAGGGATTCAACCTCCGCTGGTCCGGTGCGCACGGGGTCCGGCTTGGGTCGGAGGGAAACATAAACAGCGGCAGGCAACCTACACGGATCTGCTGCAGTTGACTGGTGGAGGGGTGAACAAGCTTGGCCGAGCTTTCCTTCACCAGGAATCCAATTCACGTGGGTAGCGTGGCTCAACGGCGTCTCGTCTGGATATGTGGATGGGGGGGGAGGTGTCCGTCTGCTGAGTTCTCACTGTCCGGTACACTGCCAGGTCATGATGTGAAGAGAAAAAAGCCTTTCTTGGTCCTGTGCCATTATTTGGTCAGACCGGTGATGTCACTTACTGTGGACCGTGCTGGCTCTCAGCCAATGGCGGTGCGGCACGCGAACTTCTGGTCAAGCAGGGTGTGGACTTTGGGGGGGGTCAATGGCCAGAGGTGATCCCCCTTTTTACGACCCTTTGTTTGAGATCGCACGGTAAATCCTACTGCAGGCTTCTGAAAGGAATGTTAAGCCTCAAAGGCCGAAAGTCCTTTCTTCAGATGAATTCATCGTCAAATCTCTAAATTAATCTCTCCTCCTGGTTGTGTTGGCTCAACACAAGCAACTTCATCAGGAACAGCGCAGGCTGCTATCACCTGTCCACGGCACATGCTTCTACTAAACTAGTGGCCAGAAACACCGTTGACACCACTTATGATGATAGCAAGCCAGGTGCTGTTAACGCAAGCTCTGCTAACAGAGAAGGACACGGAGCCAAAGCTGTATTTTTCTGAATAAAAATCCATTGACATTTTTAAACTTAAAAGAAAAAGAGTAACGTAATAGTTACTTTACCTGGTAACTAGTTACTTTCATAGTGTTACTAATTCCATTACTTTTGGGCAGAAGTAACTAATTACTTTTTCAAAGTAAATTTCCCAACAGTGGTGGTTGGTGCATAGAAATGGAGCTCCAGTGGATCTGTGGAAACACAGAGAGAGAGAGTGCGAGACACCAAGGCCAAACTACAAAGTGACAGTTCAAAAATATGCTGAGAGGAGAGGAGAGGAGAGAAGAGGAGAGAAGAGGGCTCCATGTAACCAGATGTGTCCCCCAGTAGTCTGAAGCCCCTTTCACACTGCAGCAAAAACGCGGGTGAACATGGGTGTTTAGCGGCTTGGCTCTGCGCGGCTCGCCTGCAGTGTGAAAAAGGCAACCCACGTTGTCTCAGGTACCTTCCTGTCGCATTCTGATTTTGTCACTGTGCCGCCTGTCAGGCTGTCATTGTGGAAGTTCTGGAAAAAAAAATTGGGCTGGGCTACACTGGGCTGGGCTGGGCTGCGAGAGCTGCTCACTCATCTCTCAATAAAGTTTTGACCTCTGCTATAAGATCAGTCTTCCTGTTAATGTCCCAGAAACTCTATTTCACTTCTTTTTTCAAACACTTTACATGTGTATGATCTTACCTGAATTAATCTATGCTTGGGAACTCCCACCAATCAGGAACCCTAATGTGAACTGCGCAAGCGCGACTGGGTATATAAAGAAATGGTATGGCGATCTTCACATCTTTTTTATCGATCATGGCAGCGCACTGGCAAGATTGTGAAGTCCGCGAGCTGCTTGTGAAGAGGAGATCAGGCGACAGACTTCTGGAACCATACGGGACATGGTGATTTATGGGAATATCACCAGCATTTTGAGACACAGCACACTTTTATGTGTAATGATGACATTGCCAGCGCGATGACGTGCAAGAGAGAAAAACACAGGCATGCAGCTGTCACAGCGGGGGTTCAGACCCACGTCTGCTGGAAGCTTGAATGCGCCCTAAGGCCGAGCAAACACGGGGACAAAAACTTGTGTTGACATGCATTTTTCAGTGTGAAAGGGGTAATAGAGGAAGGTCTTTAGCCCTGGACTTAAATGTTGTTAGTGTCTGCCTCTCTGACCCATGGAGAGAGCTGGTTCCACAGTAAAGCAGCCCGGTAACTGAAGGCTCTACTTCCCAGTCAGTTTTTAGAGATACTGGAAGTCACTAACAGACCTGCATTCTGGGAGCGGAGTGCTCTGGTAGGACAGTAAGGAATACTGAGTTCTTTCAGATAGAATGGAGCTTTATCATTAAGAGCCTTATAAGTCAGCAGAAGGATTTTGAAATCTTTTCTAAATCCTACACGAAGCCAGTGGAGCGAAGCTAAAGTCAAGTCAAGTCAATTTTATTTGTATCGCGCCAAATCACAACAAAAGTTATCTCATGACACTTTACAAGTAGAGCAGGTCTAGTACAACACTCCTTCAATAAATTTACACCCAACAATTCTCCATGAGCAAGCACATGGGGGGGGGGGGCATAAAGTGGGAGAGATGTGTTCTCTCTCCCTAACTCCAGTCAAAACCCTCACTGCAGCATTCTGGATTAGCTGGAGACTCTTTAGAAAGTTTCTCAGACATCCTGACTGGAAAGAGTTGCAGTGGTCCAGCCTAGAAGTTGTAAATGCATGCACCAGTTTCCCAGCATCTCTCTGGGAAAGGATATTCCTAATCTTAGCGATACTGCAGGTGGAAGAAGGCGGTCCTAGTCACATATTTTATGTGGGAGCTGAAGGAAATGTCCTGGTCAAAAATGACTCCAAGGTTCCTTGCAGTTGTACTCAGGGTCAGGGTGATGTCATCTACAGTAGCAAACTGACCCTGAGGTGTTTAGGTCCAAACATGATGACCTCAGTTTTATCTGAATTCAGTAGCAAGAGGTTCGAGGACATCCAGGATTTAATGTTTTTCTGGCAGTCTTGCAGATCGGTGAGCCGGCTTCTGTCATCTGGCTCCATCGACAAGTAGAGTTGTGTATCCGCATAACAGTGAAAGTTGATTGAGTGCCTCTGGATTATGTCACCTAATGGGGAGCATGTAAAGAATGAAGAGAGGTGGTCCGAAAACTGAACCCTGTGGTACACCATATGTAACGCTGCTATTCTCCGAATGGTCATTATTTACATTAACAAATTGAAACCTGTCAGATAAATGTGACTTAAACCATTTTATGGCAGGTCCTTTAATCCCAATTTCATGGTCTAGTCTCTGTACTAGGATACTGTGGTCTGTAATATCTTCCATACCAAAAACAGGAGGGAATGTTTTCATCTTTTGAACGGCTTTATTGGAAGCACCAGAACAGACATGACATTCACTCATAGGCAACAACCTCTTCCTCTTGCTCATCCGATACAACCGAGTTCACCTCTTAACAACGCCCCCTATTGGGTCTGGAGTGTAATGACATAGCACAGCTCACAGATCACTTCATAACATTCCTCCCTTCTTAAATAGAAACTATTCTTTAGTTCACTTTCATTACAATAACCAGTTCTAAACAAAAAAAACAAAAACCCATAAACAACAGTTGTGGAAAATTTCAATTTACCCTGGCACAGCCTTGAACAGCTAAATACCGAAAAACAGAACATTTCAAGTTTCATTTCCACAAAACACACCAAAATATCCCACTGTCAATCTCTGCCCCCCGTTTTTTTTTCTTTTTTTTCACCGCACAAAATCCTTCAGGTATGCAGGTGGTTTTCTGACTCTGTTAGAACAGAACAAGTCTGTTGTTGGAGCACCAGCTGGTGCACTGCTCACCTGCTCCTGCTCTCTTGTAGGTATGACACTGTCCTCCTCTTGCATAGAACCTGCATCTGGTCCTAACATATTTGTCAGTGGTGCGGTTGTCTCAAGCTCCTCCTCTGGCACCGGATCTTAACTCAAAACTGACAGTCCTGCCTCCTGTCGGCGGAACAGTTGATCCACATGTCATCTGACTAGATTTCCATCTCCTAGCAACACTTTGTAGGAAACTGGCCCTGGAGCCTCCTGTATCAGACCTGGCACCCATTTTGGTCCATGTCCATAGTTCCGTGTACAAACAGAATCTCCTGCTTCAAAGTTGCGTTCTCTAGCATGTCTGTCATGATATGCTTTCTGACTTGCCTGTTTTGCCTTTACTTTCTTTTTAAGATCAGGGTGTTTGAGATCAAGTGTACATCTCAATTTCCTACCATCAACATCTCAGCGGGTGACAGTCCTGTTGTTGACTGTGGAGTGATACGATAGCTAAACAATGCCCTATTTAACTTTGTCTCTAACTGTATCCCCACTACTCTTTTTCATAAGCTCTTTGAAGGTTTGCACCTAACCTCTAACCTGTTAGATGATGGGTGATACGGTGCTGATGTAACGTGTGTTATCCCATTTCATGTCATTAACTCTGGTTTGTTCACTGACACAAACACTGTGCGCTGTCTGAGACAATCATTTCTGGTATACCATGTGTGCTGAAACTTTTCCTAAGACAGTTTAGTGTGGTTGCTGCAGTAGAGGAAGTTACTGGATAGACATCTCACCATTTCGAGTGAGCGTCCATAATGACTAAGTACTCCCGTACTGCTTTTACCTTTGCTGGTAGTGTGTGCAACCCGGTCTTGTCCACTTTGTGTCCCAAAAATGTCACTTCAGTCTCCATGAACTGACACTTGCTCCTTTTTAAGCGTAGTCCCGCATTTTCCAGCCATTGCAGCACTTGAGCCAGTGTCTGCAAATGCTCTTTGTCATCCTTTCCAGTCAGAATGATGTCGTCCAGATATACTGCCAACCTTCTCAATTCCTTGTAGCACTCCCTCCATCATGCGCTGGAATATAGCTAGGCTGGAGCTGACAACAAAGGGCAGTCTTGTGTATGTGAAAAGTCCCTTATGTGTATTCACTGTGACATATTTCCTTGACTCTTCATCCAATACTATTTGCTGATATGCATGGCTCATATCTAGCTTGGTGTATTTCTCACCCCCAGTAAGACAAGCTATCATATCTTCCATTCTGGGAAGGGGGTACTGCTCAATGGGTGACACTTTGTTTACTGTTAACTTATAGTCCCCACAAATCCTGGCAACGTCTGGTTTTAAAACTGGCACTATGGGTGCTGCCAAGTCTGAGAACGTCACTGGTTCAATGATTTTCTCCTCTGAGAGCCTCTCTAGTTCTTGCTCCACTTTTTTTTTCATTGCAAAGGGAACTGACCTTCGCTTGTAGAAGCAGGGCTTTGCATCACTAGGTACATGTAACTTAGCTGCCAAACCTTTTAGTGTCCCTAGCTCATCCTTAAATACCCTGCCATGTTTCAATCGTACTTCCTGTAGTGCTTCTTCTTGACCCTCTACCTTATGTACATTTTCCAAATCTATCTTGAGAGTTTTGATCCATCCTCGCCCCAGTAAGCTGGTCCCTGAACCTTTCACGACCACTACCGCTAACCTCTTAGCACTGCCTTCATGTTGCACTTTGACATTTGCTGCTCCTAGCACCGGTACTGCGTGACCACCATATGTTTTCAGTTTTATGTTGCACTGGAGCAGCCTTGGTTTTTCACTTCCTCGGAATAACTTCTTAAATATTTTCTCTGACATTATTGTATAGCCACAGCCTGTGTCTACTTCATAGATTACATCCTTCCAACAATTAATCGAGTGTTTCCTAATAATGTGACCTAGAGGAAGCATGTATAGGGTGAGGAGGATTGGCCCAAGCACAGAGCCTTGTGGAACTCCATAACTGAGTACAATGGTTTCAGAGGGGTTATCATTAGTTAGACAAGTGGCTGACTTGGAGGAAGTAATTGCAGAAGTTAAACTGGTGTTGAAGGCAAGTAAATTACAACACTGCCCCCTGCTGACGACAATACACATAAATTACTCCTGATGTGCAAAGATGATTGTAGTGAAACGGGCTGGTGGCACGTAGAAATAAAATCAAAACATGAAATGTCAAATTCACAAACCCTCACTAAGGTGATCACTCATTAGTGGGTATCACGTATACATACATACATACATACATACATACATACATACATACATCAAACTAGGAGCTGACCCTATCAGTGGTGAGAAGAGTTTAATATTGATGTATGCTAAATTATGTCTTGCCACATTATCTGACTGGCATCTTTCTTGTGAATCAATAACCTGCCTCAGCTCATTATCCATCCATTTTCTACTGCTTATCCTGTTAAGGGTGACAGTGGTGCTGAAGCCTATCCCAGCTGCCTTCGGGTGAGAGTTGGGGTTCAGCCTGGAAGAGTCGCCTGTCCATTGCAGGGTCAACACATACAGACAGACAACCATTTGCTCACACAACAACATCTGAGTATTATATTAACCTAGTCCCCACTTGCATGTTTTTGGATCGTAGGAGGAAGTCATAGTACCCAGAGAGCACCCAGGCAGGCACAGGGAGAACATGCAAACTCCACACAGAAACTCCCCATGCTCAAGCCGGGGCTTGACCTTGGAACATTCTTGCTGTAAGGCAACAGTGCTCACCGTGCCACCCTCAGCTCATTATTTTTACTCCAAAGCCCACTGTTCTAACCTCCCTCCTCCAGCCATATCTCCTCATTTCCTGCACGTGTTGATCACATTTTTCTCTCCATTATTAATGTGATAAATAGCAGCAGACACAAAGTAAGATCATGACCAATAAGAAGAATAAAGAACTTGGGAAAGGTAATTTGAGTTTAATGCAGAGTATGAATTAGGGGAGAGACATAAAAAAAGATGGCAGGAAAAAAATGTTTGTTTGTCCATCGCATTGTTGGTTTGTGTGTGCACGTGTGAATGTGTGCTCAGTGCTGTGACACATGAATGACCTCATGCTTAGCAAAGCATTTGTTTCCTCTCATTAACTTTTTGAAATTCATTTTCATCCATCTTCTCCACATTTGCCGTAATCTCGTTGGTGGAATATACATGTAGATACACCCTTTGTGTTCACCATCTTTCATTTCGCAGAGGTACCTTCAATTTTATGTTGTCAATCACGATTCAAGTTGGTGTAAACACATGCTTTTAGCTGCAAAGCTGTGATGGAAGGTATTCATTCAAACACCTTCTGCACAAACACACACATACAGAATTCTGCAAAATACACTTCAGGACTGAAGAAAAAGAGGGCTTTGGAAAGTGGTGGTCTAAAAAACATGATATAAAATTATGCATTTTGTACACAGATCCCCTACAATCCTCAATAAATGCCATGCAATGCAAATGTAACAGAATACTACATCACTGTTGTATGCCTGTACAATATCTGCTTTTAACAGTCATCCCTGCATCCTAGTGGATATTTGCACTGTATTTTGAGGTAATTTAATCAAAGAAATACTCATGTCCTGAAGTGTTAACATGTCAAGTTTCTTTGGAAGTTGTTCCCAAGTTGTTTTCAGAATCAGAATCAGAATTCTGGTATCTGAGGGTAAAATGAATAGATACAGTCCGAGTCCACTCTGAGACATTGATACTCGCTATGTGTACTTGAAGATTTCTAATTCCGGAGAGGTAAAGTAAAGAGTTAATAGATCTTTTTTGTCTGTAGTTTTTAAGTTAAATTGTATTATCTTGGCTCCTTTAATGTTGAGGTTGAATCCATTTACATTTCAGAGTAAGACTCAGATTTTGTTGAACCTCCTTTCGGAAACAGGCCCCAGAAGTATTGAGTGAGTTTGGTGAACAAGAAACATTATGACAATCACCGAAGCTTCATCAGGTTGAGAAAGAACCTTTATATATAAAGATCTTTTACTCAGGCTGCTAAAGGCTTGTGCAACTTTTCAACAATATACTGTATATGTAACATGCATTCTAAGAGATATATTGTTTTACCATGCAGAAATATACCTAATCTTTGTTTAATTTAGACATATGACAAGGCATACTCCAAGATATTATGCCTCCAGAGATGGAAATTTAAGTTATAAATCGCTCTCCAGGTGGAATGGAGCACTAAGCTAAAAACAAACAAACAAACAAACACAAACAAACAACAACAACAAAAAACAGGAGCTGTAATCCATCTTATTAACACTAGATGGCGGTAAACAGTAATTTTAGAATTATGCAGTTGGTCAGTTCATTTTCCTGTCATGTAGCTTTCCTTAAGGGTGCTATACTTATTTATCTTCTCTAAACAATAGATTTTTCTTTCCCTGTTAGGTTTGTGGGGCCTGGCCCGAAGCGGTTGCACTCCAGCTCAGAATCCCGAAACAGCAAGCCACATGAGCCAATCATCAACCAGATCATAGACAAACTGAAACACATTAACCAGGTGAGCTGTACTTTCGTAGTGTCTCTGACAGTTTGCGCATGCATGTTTGTGTGTCTCTGGTGCATTTTCTGGTAAGCTAAAGCTATAAGTGCACATACATGTCCCATTCTCATATATAGAAGTGTTTAATAATTGTGGTGTTTAAGTTTGCTTGGCCTGTAGTTCTTTAATTGGTTTAGATTTGACCTTTGAGTCCCCATGTGTTACTCTGAATCTCCTATGGAGGATAAGCACATGCCAAGAAAGATTTTAAATAAATTAGTTTTGCCTCTTTTCTAAGCAATTAGCAATTTTTTAGACACAAATCAGTTGATGTGCAACCAGTTAAGACACTTGCTGGGGATGATTGAGGTTTTTGTGCCAAGCAGAAGTTGTCTTCTGTCCACATTCAGCCCCGGCTGAATTCAAGGCTGCTGTCTCCTTGGAAACAACCCTGAGGGGTGTGCATGCTGAACCCAGTGATGTTTGCTATTTGTCCCATCAGTTTTCAAACTAAACACGGACAACATTAATCCAAACCTTGGTCATTTTTGGATGTGATTTAATGCAAACTAATGTGGTCCACAGAAGGTTTTCTGATTTAATATTTAGGAATGGCTGCCTTGGAGGATTGCAGGAAACTGAGGTTCATTCAAGCTGACATTGACCTAGAAGTGGGGGACACTCTGCACTGGTTTCCAATCAGACATACATTGAGTAAGTCAATGACCAAATTCCACATCCCAGTGTTTCTCAAACCTTTTTTAAACCAAGTACTACCTCAGAAAAAATAGGCTCTCCAAGTACTGCTAATATGACCAAAATTAAAAATACAGTCATGGTAGCCTGCTCTATTCAGTGACAGACAATTCATGCAGAGTCAGGTATGTTCCATTTATTTCTGTTATTTATTTTGTTAATTGTTGTAGGCCACAGTGTGTAAGGCATAGCACAACAACTGTCATCTCTGCAACACAACTGTCACACACCAATAGGCAACCCCTCACTCTCATACATAGTCATGCGCAGACATAGCTGCTTGCCAGTATTGTGTAGCTTGCTGGCTTTTGATATGCAGTGGCTGGACGGTACAGGGTTGTGATTTTGCTTCTGGTGTATAACCTGTTTGAATTGTGGACATCGAATTCTTCAGTGTTTCGCGTTTTCTTACAAAAAAATTTCAGCGGTTTGTCTTGTTGCATTTGGTGCTTGGTTAAACGGGGCTGGCTAAACTGGTTTCACTGATTAATTGCTTAGAACTTCATCACATACCACACACCTAAGCCTTGGCTCTTCCTCAGTCCAACTGAATCCAAATTGGAGATATCTTAAGTCATATTTTCTTATCATCTTGTTAACATTAGCAGGAGCTGGACACTTTGGCTACACTGCTTAAATAGACATTTTATTTTTGCTCTTGATGTTGCCGTGGCAGTCGAACTGCACTACTGTCATGTTTTTTAACCATGGATTATGTACGCATGCGCAATGTGAAAAATTATTCCACACTACTCACTGGACCAACTCTCTCACGGTATACATGTCAATTAAAAGAATAACTACCTTCAAACAAAACTATATACAGTGCCGAAAAATTTGATTAGACCACCTGTTAAAAAAAATGAGAAAACATGTATATTTTTGAACCCTTTCAAAAACTGAAACAACTAAATAGTCCTTTTCAACACGTAATAACCAAGTAACGTAATATTTCGTACAGCCTCTTTTGGCCTTGATAACAACTTGCATTCTTGGTGGCATTGTTCTAATGTACTTTTTGACAGTTTCTTTTGTTGTCGAGTTCCAAATGGTTTGTAGCTGTTTCCACAGACTTGCTTTGGATGAAACTTTTGTGGGATTACTCTTTGAATCTCCTGAATCCCAAATATGTTCAATAGGATTTGGACTATGATGTGGCTAGTCCATCAGTTCCAGTACTCAAGGTTCCTCTATCTATCTATCTATCTATCTATCTATCTATCTATCTATCTATCTATCTATCTATCTATCTATCTATACACATATGCTTACAGTCTTCATTGACACCTAGTCATTGCACATCACAGTACACCCAGTCATAACATGTATATGTATTTATTTATCTAACTTTATAATTTCGTTTGAAGACATTACAATTTATTTATACAATTCATATACTTCGCTCTCTCTCATCTTTGAACTCAACCTCCCTATGTTTCCCTTTGTTTATGATCCTTTTATCGGTAAATGGGAACCCTTTAGTGAACCCCAATATTTGTATTACCTTGTATTATTATCAATTATCATAAGTACCACCTTATTCAATTAACATGAAAATTGGTTCAATTCCTAAAGACTGCTATCCATTTTTCACTGGCAGATGGCTGATGACCGAGCACACCTTGTGTTTTAATAGTCTGTAATGCCCATGTAACATTACCTTTTCACCATGTTCCAGTGAAAATATGCATTGTGTAGCCTACTTTATTCCACTCAAACCAGTTGATGGAAATGCGCCCAATTCCCCTTTCCTTTTTTGCAGCATTTTCAAAGTTGCCCAAAAGTTGCTTGACAAGTAAATGAAGACATAATTTATGTCTCTAACATTTCTATCAATATAATTTGATGCACATTTTGAAATATCACATTAGAAAAGGTTGAGTGAAAAGGTTGGTGGTAATCCAAGAAAACTGTTTTTACACTTGAGGTGAGTTTTATCTTTTTTTAAAGAATAAAGTGCAAAACATGAGATGGAAACCCCAAAACAGATCAAGCTCTGATGTGGTAAATCTTAAACTCAAATGACTGATCAGCTTTGTGTTTATCTCCTGACAACATGTAACATATCCAATACTAGCTGGCATCAAAAACAATTTCAACTTGTCTTGACTCCTATGGTTGTATTGACAGAGCCATGTGTAAATTGCCCTTACTGCCATATTCTGGCATCATGTTGTCCATTTCATTTGTTCCAGATACAACTATTGCACATACCCTTTTTTGGATTCATCCATAGTGCACTTATATTTCACTTGACAATTAAATGGAGTCACAACTTCTGTTTGGGTCACCCTTCCTCCTCTTCAGTACCACCATTTTATCCAAATATGGTCAAATCTAGCTGTAAAAAGCTAAGCTGGCAAACTCACGACTTAAAGCATGAGTGGTGACCTGCTTTGTCCACAGTCAATGAACAAAAACTATAAGGAGCTTCATAATACTTCCAAATGTTTATCGACTACACACAGTATATCAATCTGAATTGCACTGAGCTGGCATTTTCTAAATAATTTCTGAAGCCATTGAAGAAGGTGAGGCTGGTTTTAAAGTAATTTTACAAGAGTGCCACCTCCCTTACAGTTGAAAGACCACAGTTTCTGGATGTTTGAGGGTTAAAAGCAAATGGATTAATTAACCATCTGATATGAGAGAGGAGGCCAAGACTCATAGATAATTACTTTCATCTGCCCTGCTTATGCAGTGTGTATGAGGACAGGCCAATACTGAAGACGGTCTGTGTAATGTTCCTGGATGTGGACCAGCGGAACGACTGCTGATTAAAAGCTGTACTACTTCAGTCTCAAGATGCCATGCATTGTGTACGATATGTTCAGAACTGCAAAATATGGAGATTGTTGTGACTCAGCTTGGGAACACAGGTCACACTTTTGGAATTTACAAGTCCGACAAAGATCTCGTATTCTGCTCATGCTTGCCAATATAATGAACATTGTTCCCCTTGGCTGAATCAATCAATGCTTCTTCCAGCTTGTACTGACCCAGTTTCCAACCACAAATCTGTCCCAGCCACACGATGTGATCCTGTCATAAAATATAGGGAACATGGTACCCCTCCATAGAATCCACTTCCTTCCAATTTTAATCCCCTTGATGTTTAATTCCTCCACTCCTATGTGCTCGCCAGCCCTGTATAATTGCAGCGTAAATGTGTCATTTCTCACATTGTCAGCGTCAATCAGGGTATCAGCAGATATAGAGAGTCTGGCAGGGAGACTCTTGCTCTTGCACCTCTGTGGGGTTGAACTAAACACCAGTAGAAGAAGGGGGGAAAAAGTCTAGCTGTTTGTTATTCTCTCATGCCGAAAGCAACTGATGTCATGACTGGGCCATAGCCAAGTTGAAAGTGTATTGTTAACTTAAATGGATGAGGAGTAATGGCTTTCAGTTATAGCTATGCAACTCAAAATCTTTAAACAATACAGGACTTTGAGGAGGAATGGACATTTTTGTGTCTTCTTACACTATGTAACTACTCGGGCTGTAATCTCCCAGTCGACTGGTTGATTTTGTCAGGGTTCGCGGTTGTGGATGGTGAGGGAGACCCAAATGCAGACAGTGTTGAGGTGAACAAAACAGGTTTATTGAAAGCCGGGGGACTGAAGACTTGGCGTGGCGTGAGAGCTGGGGACTTTGCGTGGGGCAGGAGACTTGACGACGAAGGCTTGACGTGATTAGAGACAGACTATGAACATAATTATACGAGACAGCCAAACTAACAACTTACGACAAAGTACTAACGGCAATGACCCAACAATGAACACAGGAAAACATCGAGGTTAAATACAAGGAGGGAACAAGGCGCAGGTGTGGCAATCAACCAGGTGAGACACATGAGGTAATCACAGGAGGGAGGTCAGGAAGACAGGACATGACTACAAAATAAAACAGGAAGCACGAGACAGGGATCATGACAGTACCCCCCCCCCCCCCCCCCCCCAAGGGCTGGCTCCCAGACAGCCCAAGGCGCCGTGAAGAGCCACAGGAGCAAGACAGGCGTCCGCCTGGACCCTCGTGGCAGGAGCAGGAGAGGCGTCCCCTCGGACGGAAAACAGGAGAGGCGTCGCCTCGCACCCTCGGAGCGAAACAGTGCCAGCCAGGGCCCTCGGCGCCGGAACAGGAGTGACGCCCGCCAGGACCCTTGACACCGGAACAGGAGTGACGCCCGCCAGGACCCGTGGTGGCGAAGAAGGGATAGTGCCCGCCAGGACCTTCGGCGCTGTAACAGGAGTGACGCCCGCTGGGACCCTTGGCGGCAGAGAAGGAGTAGCGCCAGCCAGGACCCTCGGCGCCGGAACAGGAGTGACGCCCGCCAGGATCCTTGGCGGTTGAGAAGGTGTAGCAGCCGCTGGGATTGGGATGGTGCCCGCCAGAGCCCTTGGCGCCGCGACAGGAGAGGTGCCCGCCAGGACCCTCGGCAGAGCAGGAGTTGAGCCCGCCAGGACCCTCGGCAGAGCAGGAGTTGAGCCCGCCAGGACCCTTGGTGGAGCAGGAGTTGAGCCCGCCAGGACCCTTGGTGGAGCAGGAGTTGAGCCCGCCAGGACCCTTGGTGGAGCAGGAGTTGAGCCCGCCAGGACCCTTGGCGGTGGAGCAAATGTTGTACCAGCCAGGACCCTCGGCACCGGAACAGGAGTGGCACCCACGAGGACCCGTGGCGGTGGAGAAGGTGTAGCAGCTGCTGGGCGTGGGATGAGGGCTGGACCTGGCTGCCTAGGAGCACAAGGGTGGCCAGCCTTTTCCTTCACCTCAGGCTAGGATCTCATGGGCCTCCCGGATGGAGGCCGAGCCGACCTGCGGGCTCGTTGCACCAAGCGAGGACCCCCAAAGGCCAGCTGGGTGCCCGTGAAGTCCTCCTCCCGATGTGACTCTTTCCAGAATCCTTCTTGCCATCAAGGCAAAGTTCTCAAAAAAGTCATCATACGTGGGGGGGGGGGGGACTGATTGGTTGATTTTTTGCCACGTTAATTTCATCAGGAGTCAATTTATTAATTTATTAAGTATTTATTGTATTTATAAGTATTTATTATATTAATTTATTTATTAAGTATTTAATTTCATCAGTATCAAAAGTACCGAAACCACCCCTGTTTCACAGATAACAATCCATCTTTGAACACCCCCTTGTTTCGCTATTTTGGACTCGCCCGACCCACTAGAGACAGACAGACTGAAGAGTACTAGAAGGCCAACGTCTGGTGGTTTGATGAATGTATATTTAATTTTGACAGTTTCATTTCAAGTCAGTCCTCGTCCACCATGTCAAAGACGTCTGCAGCGTGGCAGCATTTCATGAAAACAGATCATTGAAAAAAAAAGTCGAATGCAAAGTTTGCCAACACCAGTTTTCATGTCACAGCTCCACTACAAACACGACGTATCACCTAGAAACGGTGAGCTAACGTGTCCACCTTAGGTTGCCCCGTCAGTTTTGAGCACATGAACACATCAGAATTGACACTTCAGTGTTTTAGTCTAATAATTGTTTTTGTTTTAATTGTAAAAATTCTTACCGTGGACTTGCCTTTTGTGTTTGAGAGTCAAGTTTTAAGTTAAAAGTCTATTTGTGTCTCAGCCGCGATGCTGAGCTCCTCTGTTCAGTCTGGCTCTGTCAGGACCAATGATGGCGTCGGTCAGTTATTATAACCTGACAGAAACAATTGTCTCAATATTCCTCAACAGGTTTGTGCTGATAGTTGACACAGTAGAGTTTCAGGGCTTCAGTCGATTAAGAATTTCTTTGGTTGATTACAGCCCTAGTAACTACTTCCAGTATGATGTCCTGTCTGGTTATTGAGGCCTGTGTATGAAGAACATCAAGGCTGATGTACAAAATTTAACATCAATTTGATGCAGATTTTGTGATACAAAGGCAAGAATTCTCATTGTTATCTCAACAGCGCATTTACATGTCTGCATTGTGATAAGAAAGCAAAAGTCTCTGTGTTTTAAATGAGAAAATATTATTTTGATGATGTGTTCTTGGTCTGCAGAGATGAGTTTGCGTTTCTCAACATCTGTTGAATTTCCCAGAGTATCAGGTTACAGCCCTGAACAAGTAATCTCGTAGGAGATGGTTGAGCTAGTGGCAATTATGTGATTGGTCTTTGATTACAGAGCATTTCCCTCTCATTTGTCAGATGAATTTGCCATTTTGAGGGTCAAACCTCCTGGGTTTATTTTGACAGCCTCTTCTTGGCAACGTGACACTCTTTCGATAGATATTTTTGGAATCCACTCAACATAAAGATGTTTCTCTTCAAGAATTTTATGGATTCTTTTTTGGCAAAATAAAACCATTTTGTCATATACCAACGAAAAAGTTCTGTCATTTGAAGCATAACTGCATATCTTAATACTGGACTCCAATGCACCCTCTTTAGATATTTTCATTTATTTACTTCCTCTGTCTCTCCCCATTCCTTGCCTGTCTTTCCATTGCCCCAGCTGTTCTGATTCGTGTGACGGAGTCTAGCTCTGTCGCCCGTTCCTCTTCAACCCCTCACCCCCTCCCTCCCTTCTAAACCCCCATATCTCCTCCTCTCCCTCTAGCTTCCCAGCCTAATTGAATCCAGAACCTGGGAAATCCTGCAGGTAGGACAAGAATCCAGGGTGGAAAAAAAAACAAATCTGAACTCCTAAAATTCCATTGTGCAGTTTCACTTCCAAGACAGCAGAGTTTGGGCAGTGTGCGCTTGACACCTTGTGTGTATGGAACACACTCTTTAATATATAACTTGCACATGTTTAAGGAGGAATACTTCCAGAAATTAATCTGGCCCATACATATTACCAGTATCCAACTCACATGCATCTTTGACATGTAAGCATACTGGCTCTAAGATAAAGCAACACTTCAAATACTCTTTGAAATATGTAACACACACATTGCTTTGTCTGTTATAATTACATTGAATATAAAATAGAAGCTGCTTCGTAATCATGTCAGCATGAGGAGGCCTTTTTCTACAGGGTGTGCTTACAATCATGTTGTAAACGTACACTTGCTAACCTTGCCATTATATTCACTCTGGTCAAAGAGTCGTATTTCTGTTCAGTGTCATTTACTGAATTTTTTTAAAACTGTGTTTAATATACGCCCTTTGGGTCTTTGTCGTCTTGCCCTCCTAGATTTTATGTGGGTGAAGTGCAAATGCTCTTTAAAAGCTCTTTTAAATAAAGTGTGATACCTGGAGTAAACCTCTGAAGAGCTGTGGGCGTTTATGCAGGCTGAGTCAGTATCCCTGTTTGACTGCTTTCACGTGTTATCCTTTTGTTTTCAGTAGCCCTCCGACTTAATGCAAAGTGTAGAATTTGAGGAGATACATGGGGTTATAGTTTCTTAACCTTAGGAATCCAACTACCAGATAACCCCCAGACCTCCCCACATACACATTCACACACTCAATCACAGCAGCTTTCTCCCCCACTGGCTGGGAGGTCAGACAGAGTATGTGAAGGCCCTTTTCCTCCCAATTACTGCCTGCTAATGAGGCCCAAACATCCCTTGTGCCACTGCCACCCCATTCCTCCCTAGAACAACCATACCTCTAACTTGAGGCCCATGTTAGGGCTCACCCCTCTTTGCCCACTCCACCTCGGCTCCCACACCAACACCACCCCAATGTGTGTAATTACGACACAGCTGGCTTACAAAAATGTTGTTGCACAAGCCAGGCACCAGGCTCTCTACAATACATACCCCTCTGCACAGGTTTCATTATCGCAGTCAACTTTTCTTTGCTGCCTCTTCACTTAGTTTGTGGTGAAATGTCGCGAAAGAGATGAAGAACAGAATGTTCTTGCTGACATCCTGGGCTTGTCACTTGCTACAGTCACGTGTTCCTTTGAAACAGGACCTCCCCTCCTTCCTTCCAAAGAGGTCAGGGGTCACACTTCTGGTTTCTTGTCTGTACTAGGTTATCAGAGGGTCTCCATGTTATGGTCAGGGACCCTCTCACTTTTGTTTGGGGCATGTTCTGGAGGGCACAGGCAAGTTGAGGCTCCTCTATGGACATGTCAAAGTGTTAGGACTCCGTAACTTAATCATACTCCTGTGTGCTCTCCCTCTTTAAGACATTCTATGCAACCTTTAAGGTTCCTTTCCTCTACATCAGGACAGGTACTGTGTATTTGGGAAGCTTTAATAGGAAATGTCTGGGGGTACTTCTTTGATAGAAAATTAAACCAGCAATTATAACCAAATGATACATTTTATTGTATAACTCCAGCAACATACTGGGACTAACATCTATGTTATTGCCAAAGTAAAGCACATTTTATTTCTGCTCTGATTTGATCAAAAGATTTCCATCCATCCATTCATTTTCTTCCGCTCAGTCACACCCTGTACACCCAACACATAAACAAACAACCATTCACACTCACATTCATACCTACGGTCAATTTAGAGTATCAATCAGCCTCGTCCCCTCTTGATGTCTTTGGACTGTGGGAGGAAGCTGGAGTACCAGAGAGAACTCACACAGGAACAGGGAGAACATGGAGACTCCACACAGAAAGATCCTGTGATGGAGCCGGGACTCGAACCCGGAACCTTCTTGCTGTGAAGCCACAGTGCTGACCACTGCACCACCGTGCCACCTGATCTGAAAATTTGTATTTAATAATTTTCAAATGGCAATAACTGTGTTATCCCCTAAGTAGCTGTGAACCTGTAATAAAAACATCATCTTATGTCTATTCCACAAGATAATAACTTGAGGCTATTAAACAATTTCTTTGGTTAATTTCTTACAGGTTTGTTTAATTCAGCTCTCTGAGCAGCATGCAAACAATTTCAACATGATTTAGAGCCATCAAAAAAACAATTTCAGACTATGAATACAGTCTAGATTTTTGCTATCATGTTGAGACCATCACCTGTGGCTGCTCCTTTGCAAATCTCAGAGCAGGGAAGGAGACAATTGAGGGTCTATTTACTGAGTCATCACATAGCCTGTCATGTCATCTCTACTGTTACTCATTTTCTGATTGCAGTTTTTGTTGTTGTTGTGAAAAGTCCATAATCAGGAATATATGTAATTTGTTCCTCTTCTTGCTTTTCTTTTTTTTTTGGCACTGGCTGGGTATATTCTCCTGGTGCTATCAAGGCTGGGTGATTTATACCCTGCACAAGGAGTTGGGCTTCAGTGTGATACATTTGCATGAGCAGGCTGGTTTATTTTTACCACACTTACACCCAGCAGGCAAACTCCAGCAGATGGAGTTTGAAAAATGTTTCAGATCCTGAATATAGAGAGCATGGTTTCAAGGTGATGAGGGCATGAGAGTTTATATATATTCTGCTTGTCTTACACCAGCTGCTCACTATATCCAAGCGACCAAGTAACAAAAAGTTGGTGCAAACTTGTCACCTTTTGGCACAATGTCACTCACAGTGTGTATACTGGAGCCTGACATGTCCCTATCCTGTCCCATTCTTATGACTCAGGGAAACAAATCCTGACCTATGTATTCCCAGCTAAATCTTTGGTTCTAGTCTACAGCTCAGTGATGACAAAAGTGTACTGTTGTCTTCAAACAAGGCCATCATCACCATCATCATCTCTTATGTGCTGTGTCATAATCAACTGGACTGTTTCAGTTTCCTTGAGGACCATCATCCAAAAGGCATCTTCAGTTCTAAGCAAAGATTTATTCAAGCTACATAGGATTACCAGGGGCCTCATGTAGCAAGAAAAACTTGCGTATGCCAGGATCGGCGCTCACGTTCAGATGTTCATTCATTGTCTTCCGCGGGGGGGGGGGGGGGGGGGAGGCTGGAGCCTATACCAGGGTCTACGGGCGAGAGGCGGGGTTCACCCTGGACAGGTCGCCAGTCCAACATACAGAGACGAACAACCATTCACACTCACATTCATACCTACGGTCAATTTAGAGTATCAATCAGCCTCGTCCCCAATTGCAAGTCTTTGGACTGTGGGAGGAAGCTGGAGTACCAGAGAGAACCCACGCAGGAACAGGGAGAACATGGAGACTCACACAGAAAGATCCCGCGCCCGAGTCGGGGCTCGAACCTTCTTGCTGTGAGGCGACAGTGCTGACCACTGCACCACCGTGGAGCCACGTTTAGATGTATCAACGCGAAAAGTTTGTCAATTCTTGCGCTGTTTCACGTCAACTCATGCCCATGGTGGTGGACCTGATCATCTGCCTCTCCTGCAGGTACATTAAATTCCCTTACGGTGCGGCTGAACAGGCCAATATTAAAGCGCAATTTGCAGCAATAGCCTGATTCTCTCATGTAATCGGAGCCATTGACTGCACTCATGTAAAAGCGGCACCCATGAGGAACACTCTTACATTCATCGTAAGGGTTTCCACTCCATCAATGTGCAGATCATTGATGTGCAGAGGCTGGAGGGATGGACGCCGATCCCGGCCGGGTAGCCGTCCTGGCACGCCAGAATTTCATTTCCACAATGTGAATGGGTAAGAAGCGATTACACGATTCATGAAGCCAGATTAATTTATTTGTCCACAAACGTTCCAGAACATTTTTCAGGCGGTCGAGCCGCTCATTGATCCCCGTTATTCCCCGAATAATGTCCGCCTGTGTGAGGACCCTCCCACTGGGTCCGGGTGGGCTGGAGGACCGTCCGCCGTTTGTCTGCCTGGTGCTGGGATGGGCTGGCCGAATGCCACTGTTCCTGTTGGATGAGTCTGAGCCGGCGGACGGGCTGCAGGGGTGCTGCACGTTGGTGGCATGGCTGACGGATCAATTTCTGTTAAAGATTAAACATATTGGTTTATTTAAATGGCTGATTCTGTGTGTTTGTTGCATTTACATCTGTGGCAAAGCATGTGGAAATGTTGCGTAAGAAATGGAGTTGCCACATACCCCCCAGGCTCTCGGAGTCCCCTCCACACACACAAACACACACACAGGAGCTGCCCATGACTCCTGCCACCCGCTGCTCAAATTCCATCAGGTGCCCCCCAGCACGAACATTTATAGTTGTTGTTGATGACTAAAGGCATGTTCACACCAAACGCGACGCGGTGTGAACACACATTTACAGGTGTGTTTATGTGCTTAATAATAGAGAATGAATGAAGGGTGCGCTCAGAGGGGAGTGCAGTACCACAGTCAGGCCAGCAGGTGGGGCTTTCGTTGGTGCTGTCTACCTAAATGCGGTATCTGTGCTCTGCCAGCAGAGGTCATGCTTCACCACCAATCTTCTAGGGTGTCCGAATGGTGCCTCCGTGTTTAGGTCGTAGAAGTAGGCTGTACCGGGAGGTGGTAGCAGGAGGACGTAGGTTGCCACTTAGCAATTCGGACGCAGCCGTGGATTCCGGCGCTCGCACATATTGATACATCTGGATTTTTTTGTGCGTACGCAACTTTTGTATGTATGAGATCCACGCAAGTATTGATACATCGGGCCCCTGCTGATGTTGAAATGGAGGGTTTCCAAGCAGCACATGACTCTGGGAACTGCTGCCATAAGATGTAAAACAGAGAAGCAGAAAAAAACTAGTGATCGTCCAAGGGGCATAATCTGATTTAGCAACCTGGAGCCTCATGTATCAATACTTGCGTAGATCTCATACTAACAAAACGGCGGTCGCAAGAATCCTGAAAGTTGTGCACGCAGGAAAAATCCGGACATATCAATATTTGTGAGCGCCGGAATCCAGGCACGTTGCCTTGATACATCCCAATCAGCGTGGAATTGAGCACACATGTTAGAGTGACCAGGCCCTCCCTCGTTATGCCCACCTATAAAAACGCAAATGTATTTAAATAGTGTCTCCGCTGTCCGCACTCGCAAAGCAATGTCAAAGAAAAAGAGGTTCACGGTGTGCAGCTGGAGGTGCCAGCTGGAGATGGAGGAGAGATGACAGCCTGTCCAGTGGTGTTCAAAAAAAAAAAAAAGTTAGTGAGTGGGGTAAGGTGTGCTAGAGGGTGAATGCGGTGGGTTTGGAGCAACGCATGCCACAGATGTAAAGGCAACAAATACACAGAATCGGCCATTTAAATAAACCAATATGTTTAATTGAAATTGATCCCTCAGCCATGCCGCCGACGTGCAGCACCCCTGCTGGCTCCTGCGCCAGCCCGTCCGCCGGCTCAGAGTCATCCGCTAGGACCAACGGCATTCAAGCCAGCCCGTCCCCCGGCCCCAGCACAAGCACCAGGCCGACAAGCGGCGGACAGTCCTCCAGCCCACCAGGACCCAGCGGCGCATCCTCCGGCCCACACGGATCCAGAGGGAGGGTCCACACACAGGCGGTCCTGTGGTCGCAGGAGGACATTATTAGGGGAATAACGGGGATCAATGAGCGGCTCGACCGCCTGAAACATGTTCTGGAACGTTTTGTGGACAAACTAAATTAATCTGGCTTCATGAATTCTGTAATCGCTTCTTACCCATTCACATTGTGGAAATGAAATTCTGGCGTGCGAGGACGGCTGCCTGGCCGAGATCGGCGTCCATCTTTTCATATTGATACATCTGAACGTGAGCGGCGATCTTGGGGTACGCAAGTTTTTCTTGCGTAAACCGCATTGATACATGAGGCCCCAGGTCAGGAATGGGACTTTTTAAACTATAAGAAAAAAATTGTCATGCCAATTATATTTAACACTGAGGCTAAGAAGCTTTTACTTTCAAAGATGATCTACTAAAGGAACAAAGTCTACACCAAAACAACAACAACAACAACAACAAAACAATGTAATCATCCATTCAGGTTTTAGTGCTGGCAAAAGACATCTTGAAATAGCCTAATTGGCTTAGTCACAGATGTGGAATGGATACACACCCAGTTTAACACAGGACTGGAGAGCTCTAACTGGAATTAACATCAGGAAATTAAATCTTGTCTGTTCTAACTGTCTGACAGTCTTGGGCTGAATGCATGACATTCTCGACAAGATGGGAGGGGCAGAGAGAAGAACAAGTCAGAGCATAGGATGAGTTTGTTTTTTTTTTACATTTCAAACTCAATAAAAGTTGAAGTAATGAGTCGGAGAAAGCAGGTGGGACTGCAGGGCGGGCCACATCGTCTGAAACACTGTGTGCTGAGGAGCTTTCCATGACTCACTGTGTGGAAAGTGGGCCCTGTCATTCCTTTCTCTTTCCACACACACGGTGTCCCTCATTTATTCCCAACTCTTTCTAGCTTTGTTCTAAGCTCCAAACAACATGTCTGCAAACTTGATACAAGCTCTGTAGCACAGTGGCCGTATGGTGGAGATTAGGTGTAATAGACAGTCCATTTCCTCCATTTATCAAAAAATAGACTTTGCTTAAAAGTCACATTTGATTTGCTTAACACAGTGACCTTGCTTTGAGCTCTTACCACACAAACATACACAAGCTGGGTTTTTTTTAGCAGATATTTATTTTTCTCTGCAGCAGAAAAGGAGACCCAGTAAATAGCAGAAAGACAATATGAAATTCTGCAGTTTATTTTTCAATCACAGCTTTGTGTAGACTTTCTTATCTGTCAAATGAAATGTGATGAGAAGGAATTAATAGAGTGCTAGAGCCAGTTTTCACCTCTTCTAAAATTTTAAAAGTACAATCTCATTTCGGAAATTTTGCTCATTAGTAATATCTACATTGTACACCATCCATCCATTTTCTACTGCTTATCCTGTCAAGGGTCGCTGGAGCCTATCCCAGCCTCTATGGGCGAGAGGCAGGGTTCACCCTGGACAGGTCGCCAGTCCATCACAGGGCCAACACATAGAGACAGACAACCATTCACACTCACATTCATACCTACAGTCAATTTAGAGTATCAATCAGCCTCGTCCCCTCTTGATGTCTTTGGACTGTGGAGGAAGCTGGAGTACCAGAGAGAACCCAGCAGGAACAGGGAGAACATGGAGACTCCACACAGAAAGATCCTGTGATGGAGCCGGGACTCAAACCCAGAACCTTCTTGCTGTGAGGCCTCACTGCTCACCACTGCACCACTGCTTTGATACTGTCCAGTGGTTTTCTAGCTTTTCTAGAACCCGAATAAATGGTGCTGAGAGCAATATGACTTAATCTAAACTAAACTACTAAAACTAATTTGTTGAAATGTCTACAACCCAAAACAATGATCTTACTGGCACTAAAAATAAAAGAGCTGCACCGTCAGGCACTATCTCTCAGCAGCAGCAGCATTTCCTGTTGTACAGCAATTTAAGGGCAACACAAAAATCCAGTCAGCAGGTTTTGTCTCTATGTTTTCCTAGGAAACATAAGGTAATGCATTTGTATGCTTAGCCTTCAACAGATACGGAAACATGCAACAGGAGATGCTGAAACCATGGCTTGTGTAAATGAATGTATAGTAGGTAGCACTGTGTGTCTGAACTTAAACCTAAAGTTCTGTACAGTAGATCACCCAGTCACAATTTATATAGCATTGAAAAAATTCACCTTCATTTTCTGTGTTATTAATCAAAATGATGCCAGATTATTTACAACGAAACATGGCTGATGATCACAGAGTATGATTGGATTTCCATCAGTGCAGGTCAACCAGTGGCTGGGCTCTGCATCTCAGTTGCAGCTGTCATGTCCAACAGTGCCTCTGTGTAGAGTTCACGTCATGTGTGGGAGGCACTGACAAACTTGCATTCTTTTTTTTGTCTCTGTCTGAGCTGGCATGCATTAAGCACCCCCCCCCCCACCCAGCCATATGTTTGGACTTTGGGTCCAGCCTTTGAGCCTGTGTTTCCTTGGTGTGACATGCTCTTTTTTGTTGCAGGGAGGTGAACCCTGTAGTCTGTGGGATGCATATAGCTAGGCTGATTACCTGTTCTATGTATCCAGCTGTCTGTCAAAGCCAGCTCCTCATGGAAATCAGAGAGACAATTACAGAAGAAACAGCAGAGTGAGACTGCCAGATTTCCTATGTTAATGGGAACCATACTGAGTGTTTCTCAAAAAATGTCTTTTATTTCTTTCCTCCCTGCTTTCTTTGCTTTGTTTTTGTTTTTTTTTCATTAATTGCAGAAGATTCCAGCCCAAAGCAACTTGAGGTTTTTCCCTCCTGTGGTAAATTTGGAGGCTCTTGTTGGATCATGCTGTGGTTCATCTATGCCAAAAGTGTAGTGTCACGTTTGACACAAGCATACATCCCACCCCTCCCTGCTACCGCAGCTGTGGCAGAGGCAAGCAGCCTCCAGGGAGATGCCACAGTACTCTGTCACAAAGGTTACCAGGGAGAGGTATAACCCTACTATTGCTCTGGGCAGAAGGGCATATTTTGGCAGCATGTGTGGCTGTGATTATCCAGCCAACTTCTTTTTTAAATTCCTTGGGGAAAAAAATCTCATCTGCTGTTCATCTACTGCTATTTTTATCTGGTATATGTTCATGATGCTACTTCCCCTTGCATATGTGATACAAACAAGTTCCAAAACATTATATGCTGCTGTGCATTCTTTGGTTCACATCAGTGAGTCAATAAACAGCATGTTTGTGTGTTTTGCTGTGTTGGTGTGTATGTTGGCAGGTGTTGAGTTACACATGACAGGGTTCTCACAGGCGCTCTTATAAACTGGGACAAAATACTTGCCATCAATGTTTCTTCCACATCCCTCATACATTTTTTTATGCTTTGTTCAAAAATATCCTGAACCACATCTTTCTCCATGGGCTTCTCAAATCTGTTTGCCTTTCAATATGTTTATAGGCACCACTCCTCTCCCTTAAATCCAACCGAGTTGCCAGGATACAAACCATGAGAAGGAATTTCAGGGGATTAGTAAATGGTGAACTTTAAGAAAATGCTTCAGTACATTAAACTCCCATTCATCATGGGAAGTTTGTTTGTGAGAGAAAATACCAGGGGTATGACAATATAATATTCTCCTTCTAACATACAAAGTCCTCAACAATCAGGCACCTTCATATTTGATAGAACTCATTGTCCCTTGTTTCCCAGCCTTCGCTCCCAGGATGCAGGGTTACTTGTGGTTCCTAGAGTTTCTCATAGTAGAATGGGAAACAGAGCCTTCAGCTATCAAGCTCCCATCCTCCCAGTTCTCCCAATTTTGGGGTCGGGATGCAGACACCCTCTCTACCTTTAAGAGCAGACTTAAGACCTTCCTTTTTCATCAGGCTTATAGTTAGGGCTACTTAGACTGGCACTTAGATATGCCCGTATAGTCTTACTGTGTGTTCACACCAAACGCAAATGCGAATGTCGCGTCGCGTTATTCGTGCGAATTTGACCACCGGATCATTTTAGTGTCCATTTGTGTCATTTGCGCAAATACGCGAATTCGCTTACTTGCCCGAGTAGCGACTATTTCCAGCAAAGTTTCTTTCCGCCATTTCACCATGGATATTCAAAGAACTGTTGCGTTGTACCTGCTGTGGAAGGCCGAAATATGTCGTAAAACTAAACGCTGTCGTATCTGGGTTCACAACACCATTTAGAGGCGAGCACAGCTCGGTGAAATGCTGGGGGCTGCATCTGGATAACTGCCGCTTCCAGCGGTATTTTCCGATGACAACTGGCCAGTTTCACATCCTGCTAGCTAGGATCGGTGACAGAATTTCTGGGGGGTCCTTGACAGGTCTCTCAACAGGTTGTGCTTCACTGGATGGCCTCACACAAAAGTCAGTATGGATCAGCCTGCCGGGCTGTGACATACTGTTGTCCATCCAATGGTCTGTGACCAGGCCTTTGGAAATGTTGCTGTCATCAGATTGTTTATGACCTCAGTGTTTGGAAATGAAGTGGAAATGGGGTGGTCTTGCTGGGAAAAGGGTTATTTATGTGCCCTCTCTAAACCTTAGAGCTAATATCGTGCATAAAATGAAGATGGGCTGTACAAGCAGGTGAAAGGAACGTGCTAGTTTATCTTCCAACTGATGCAATTCTACAATTAGAAATGGGTTTTATCTGCCTGCAGACAACACATCTGATGAGACACAGCTCATATGAGTTCAGTTTTCTTAGACAGGACATCTAAAACTGCAATACAACATGATGCTGACATATTTAGCTTGGAAAAAATCAACAGAAGCACAAACAAGGAGGTAGAGTGGTACAAAGAATGGAGGCTCAGGGGGCAACCTGAGTGAGGCTGGCCTCCCACCCCAGACAAAATTTCAGCAAAATCGTCTGTTTCGTTTGTGCTGGTTTGTGCTGTAAAAATTTTCGTTTGTGCCGCTATGGTTTTTGAGTTATTAACGATTATTTTTTAGGTCATCCAAAGGTCACCCAGCCCCCCATTTGCTCCAAACGGACCCAGAGTGGTGCCGTTCGTTTGTGCTGGTTTGTGCTGTTAAAATTACCGTTTGTGCTGATGCAGTTTTCGAGATATTACACACTTTATTTTCAAGTGTTGACGTCACCGTACCGGATCTGCTGTAATGCTGTTGCTACCTTCATCATTTGTTTTGGATGCGGCTCAAACACGGTTGGTCTCGTGCTACCAGGAGTAAATTGCTTCTTTTATTTTTAATTTCATGTAGTTTTGTATTTTCCTACGGCATTCTTCAAGCTCCAGGAATGCCACTGTTGAAGGACGAACTTCAGGTAAACATGTTACATTGTTGGATCTTTTTTCTACTGAAAAATTAATGGTACTGTTTTTCCACTACCTTGTGTGAGAATACAATTCTTTAAATTTATTTTTAATTTTTCTCATCACTCGTTAAGCCCATGTTATTATTTATCCGTGACAGCAGACGTGGCTGGCTGAAAACCAAAACATCTGGGATAGACTGTCTATCGTCAGCCACAAAAAGTTTGCCGGTGCAACAGGCCACAGATTTTATTTCGCAACTGGATGATATGGGTACAAGTTTGGTTTTTGTTAACATTTGTGTGACGTTGAATGTACAGCTCGAATTTATGCATTTTCAGTTGTTTTTCCCATAATTTGTGATTACGCGTTTTGGCTAACGGAAGTGCGGGTGAGCAACCATTGCGTTGGTCTATATTAGATAAGTTCAAGCCAGTCACTTCAGCAGTTGTCATTAACATAACCATGAATACAACCATGAATGTGAAGTTGTAGACAGCGTGAAGAAGAAACGTAGGTTTGTAACTGCATGACAAAACACATGAGTTTATGTGCAAAATGAAACATGGAATGTGGAAAAAAAACGGAACATTGGAACAATTATGCAATCACTGCTTTGTATAGAACACAGCATGTGGGCAGATCTTTGTGTTCTCTGATGCTGCTTTCACTTTACTTCCCAGGTCATCATACATCTCCCAGACACATGGAGCCCTCCTGCAGTAGGCCACATAATGTCCAAGAGCATCCAGGTTCAAGTCTCTTTGAAATGCGATGACTGCCCTCAAAGTAAAGGTCATCTCTTGGAGCACCAGACTGGAGGGAAGCTCAAGCAAGGAAACTTCTGGACAGCTGCTGCCAAGGTCAGTGTCAATCCACAGCGCCTCTCCCATACTGTAGCTGTGGGTAACATTCCCTGAACACAGAGCCTTTCCTGTACCGATGTCCTGTTTTTGGAATTCAGCGGGACACTGAGACGGATTTTTGGATTGGCCTGAGGCAAGGAGAATCAGGAAGGCTGAGGCCGTCTTTCACTGCAGTCTCTAGGTGAGGCATGCCACAGGTTCGCAGGACAGCAATGTTGGTACACACAAGTTGAACTTCCCTTGTTACCTGTGTGCTTAGACTGCAGTACTTTGATGAACATTGTTTGATCAAATACAAACTTGGAAGATTCCTCATTGTTCTTTCAATCACAGTAGAGACATTGCATCGTGCATCAATTTGGTGAGCACCAGAGGTCAGATGGACAGATTTAAAGATTCCCCTCAGCAGTTCTGCCCTCTGGGAGTACACCTGTTGGCTCACACCCTGTGTCGGGATTTTTTTCACCAGCTGGAGGAATTGGCTGTCAAACTCATTTCTGCTAACAACCTTTTCAAAAGAAAAGCTGTCACAAAAAGAACAACATAGGCTCCGAAGAACAGCATCAAATGCATAAGTGTTGAGTACGGACACTTTTGATTTGCCAAGTTTAATAGGCTGTTGATGGCTGCCGTTTTTCTCTTGTCTCTTTTTTCTCTTTTCTGGCCCACAGATGCATCTACATGCAGCCATTCAGAGCAAGGAGAGAGATAAGAACTCAACTTCCTTTTTTTGGGTGGAACTGCTAAGTCTCACCAGTTTTCAACCACAGTCTCTTGTGTTCCTCACTCTGGGCCTGAGAAGTAGTGGAGACGAGGTCACGTTCTATGACAGTCACTGCATCAGCAACATCCTTCTTACATGTTTGTTTTGCAGAACAAATCTGCATGTTTCCTTAAGTGAAGGAAAGATGACGAGCCACAAACCGGTCAACTCAGATGGGCAGGTTTTCATGCTTGAAAAGTCCATGTTTAATGTCTTTGAACTCTGCCTCAACAGCAGCAGAAGTTGCAGTGATGCTAGTGCTTCGGAAGAGAGGGACCATTATTCCTGTCCAGAATGGTAAATAACTTCCAAGTCTTATAATGTGGGGAATAATCTCAGGGAGGAAGTGGATGTTATCTCTATCCCCGTCAGCCATGGCAAGTGACCTGCATTCCTTACATATTTCTGTCACCCACTGTCTCAATCTGATGAGTACCTGTGTTCACTGGTTCTTGTCCCTCAACCTCTTCATCCGGAATGCTGACAAATTCTTCTGCAATCTGGGCTTTCAGGTCCCTCTTGCACCTTTCTGATGGGAGAGGTGCTCCAGAACTGTCATTACCCTCTGATTCCCTCAGTGCCACAACAGTGATGGCATGCAGAAGTTGTTTTGCATGTTCCACAGATTGTGATTTAATAAGCTGTGCTATAAACCTCACAAAGAAATCTTTAACACGATGTGTTTTATTTTTCAGACAGTCCCCCTGGCAGATCATCTTGATGCAGTGTGCGACATCAACCCTGACAAAACATGGTGGTAGTTTTGCAGGTTGATTCCCAAGCAAGACTTCAACGGATTCATTGATGTAGGTCTTCAGATCATGATGAGGGGTAAAAGCCTTGACCAGAGCTCCAAGAATGGCCAGAGAAAAATCACTCACAGCTTCTTTTGGAACAGGTGCACCTGCATGAATCCATTCTGTCAGCCACTGTGTGATAGCACTGACATCATGTTTCTCTGACAGCATTTGCACAACTGGGACACTCGAGCTGTTATATCCTGTCAGAACACCCTGATATAAAAAGATGTGGCCAGATGAGCCGTTTGGTCTCACCAGTTTTCTAACGACTGAGCCAGTTGCATCAAAACATACTGTTGGGTGAGATTTCCTGGATAATGCAGGAGTGACAGAAAAACTTGTCCAGTCCAATGTCTTTAATGCCTCCACTGTGAGGTGCACTGTACTTCAGTTGCTGCAATGACAAAATGGGATCTTTGCCACCTAATGCCATATTATTTCGCTCCTGTTTTGCTTTGTGCAAGGTGGCCAAATTTGGTAGATGACTGGCTCAGGATCTCCAAAGTCCATCAGCTTCTCTGCTCGTGACGCCCGCCATACATGTGGTTTCATCCTGCCCTCACAGAGTTCTTTGGCTACCTGGACATGCAACTGTCCAGACATGAAGCGCTTTGAGCTGCCCGTGTGCAGGGAGTCATCACAGTTCTTAATGTAACAGTTAAGCACCATTGCGCTGTTGATTTCAGGCTCTCTGTCACAATTTATGTCAAGAAGGCCATGATTTTATGATCCAGCATTCCTGTGCTATTTCCCTCTCTCTACCCAGTTCCGAGCTCCGCCCCTGTTGGTTAGTGATTGGCTGCTCCCTCTGTCAGTCACTCTGCGGCACACAGGAAACACCAGCTGAATCCATTCCCTGATTACCCCCCCTAGGTATTTAAGTCTGAGCTGGTTGTTTCCATGTGCTGGAATATTGAATAGCATCTGTCGTCTTGACCTGCTCACCTTCCGTGCATTTTTGTACGTTTTTTCCGAGTTTGTGGTCTACTAGTTTTTTCTCATTGTTACCTTTCTAGTCCGAGTAGAGAGCACTCCTTGTTGATTGTTACTTTTTCTAAGTGTGATTTCGCTCCACTTTTTCCTGAGCCACTAAGGTGTGCCAGAAGACCCAGTATTTCTGTGGTATTTTTGTTAAAGTCATTTGCTGGATAGTAGCAGCTGAGTGCTGACCCTTTTGATTTCCTTAGATTTCCGTTCCCATTCTATTTGGCTCGCTGATTCCTCAACCTTGATTTATTTTTCCCCCAAATTCTTATTTCACCCCAGAGTTCGTCTGGTGGTTGCCTTTTGTTATCGTTCCTTCAGCTTATAGTGCTGCCCGTGCTTAGATTTAGTGTTTTTCCAAAGTTTTAGTTTTTGTGCCCCGTGCGTTTTATTAGCGTCTTACTTGTTTGTTGTGTCTCAGAGAAACCTCGACCACTGTACACTAATAAACCTCGTTTGTTAAACCTTGAGCTCCTTGTGTGGACACTTTGTCTCCTCTTGTGCTGATTCTGGTAGCCTGGTGAAGGCAGGTCTAACACACGACACTCCTTACAGTATCCTGCGATTTTCAATGTAATTATTTGTTACTGAAGGAAAGACCTTGGCTCTTAAACAAATGTGCAAGCAATTTTAACTGCTTCCCAGATTTGCTCGTTTATGATGTGGGTCCAGGTGCCAGGCTTCAAAACCGTGTATGTCCTTTTTTTGGGTTTGTGAATACTTGTCTTTGTGTTCAACTTTTTCCAGAATAAATCCCCTCCACTTATCAAAAGGAACTTGAAGTTGAAATGACTTTTCAGTGAGAAGGACACCTGATTCAGAGACATAACGGTGTCATCACTGGTGTCAGGATCAGTTTCATGACTTAATCCCAAAGCTGACCAAATGTTGTCTGTTGCCCTTGACAAAGGTGTACAGAGCCTTTGCAGACATCTTGTTTCCCAGCTCCCTACTGAGATCTGTCCACACGCTGGCATTTGGATGACCTAAAAAATCGTTAACTCAAAAACCATAGCAGCACAAACAAATTTTTACAGCACAAACGAAACAGACTATTTTGCTTGGGGTGGGGGGCCAGCTTCACTCACGTCAGGGGGCAGGCTGTGGAATTTAGTTCATCCATTACGTTGGCAGGGCTCTCACTCATGGACAATGTTGTGGAGGCAGAAAGATGGCCCAACAGCAGCAGTGAAGGGTGTTTCCAGGCTTGTGTATATGGTTTTCACCAGTACCAGATACAAGAATACTTTTCTGTTTGTAAAGAAATGTTTCCCTTTTCCAGTCATGTTTTTCTCAGTTGCAGTAATCAAATTGTTTCTTTTACTATTTGGTTAACAGGAATTCAAACAGTTAAAATGATGGAGCTTCCAACTGTTTGACATTTCTATAATATGCATTGAGTTGATTAGATTGGAACAGATCTCAGGAAAAACATCTACTTTGTTGCACTTCCGTGGTGCTTCAGTAAAGCACTGAAAATAGCTGAAATGCATTGCAGTCCACGGTGGTGCAGTGGTTTGCACTGTCACCTCACAGCAAGACGGCTGTCCCGGCTCGGACACAGAATCTTTCTGTGTGGATTTTGCATGTTCTCCCTGTGCCTGCGTGGGTTCTCACTGATACCTCCGGCTTCCTCCCACAGTCCAAAGACATGCACATGGGGAGTAGGCTGATTGGACACTGAATTGACCGTAGGCATGAGTGTGAATGGTTGTCTGTCTCCATATGTTTGCCCTGCAATAGACTGGCAACCTGTCCAGGGTGAACACTGCCTCTTGCCCGAAAGCTGCTGGGATAGTTTGTTTGGAATTCGCCATTACTGTCGAAATCATGCTGCAGCCCAGATCAAACGACACCTCTGTTTTGTTTTGTTTTATTTTCACCTTCGCTAAACCACTAAAGTAAATTCACACTGATTAATGTAGAGTGTAAAAGAGTTCCCTTGAATGAGGGCTGAGTGTACAGAACAAGGCAAACCAAAAGTTGTAATTATATAAATTTATTATTCTTGCACAGAGGAAAAAAAATCAAAAATTATGCTTCAAAAAATGGAATGAAAATAACAAACATATATGCTTCAAATCAAGCAAACAACGTAGAGCATAAGCAGACTCTCATACCATATATGGGTAGAGCTCTTGGCAGCCTGGTGCCCAACCTCACTCTCCACTGTCATAGAACAAAACACCCTGAAACTCTCTAGCCAGAGCCTTGTCTGTGCTAGATCAAACCAACTCTCCCTAGTGAAGGACTGACACACAAACTCACCAACAATCCAAGTGACCTTAATCCAAGAAAAACATTTCAAAACATCAAATATATCATCAGCACATACAGGGTTAGTATTCATGTTTTTTAGCAATAGAACTCTTTGAATGTGCAACTTACAAACTCAACCCTTCAACAAACTCCCGTGTCAAAATGGTGGGTTCCAATTATCTTCCCCTCACTATAAAAGGAGCCCTGTAGTCAGGTCTTTTAAGAAGATCAGACTAGTACAGGAGGTAAGTCTGTGTGTGTTTAAATAACCATGTTAAATTCTTTTAAATAAATATGTTTCAACCCGGTATTATCTGCATGCTGTCTGATTTCTGAAACCAAAGACGAAGGTGTACATACTGCAACCAAACTATGGTAATGAGTAGAATGATGAAAAATACATAAGATGATCAGAAAATAATACATGTATTCAGGAAAAACAAAACATCACTGAACATGTGTGGCTTGAAATATATAAGTGGGTATGGCAGTCTCTGGCTTTACCATATAGAGGCTGAGGGTGATACATATATTTCAATATGTTTAACCTAATTCCTGTTTATCCCACAGTTGCTGCAGCTTGTGACAGTATCCAAGAAGAGCTGGAGAGCTTGGTCGCATAAAGAAGGCGCTGGTGGGGTGGATGGATGGAGCAATGAGGGAGAGGAGGGATTTGAGAGCGGGGACTGTGATGATGAGGACGAGTGCACCGGTGGGTCTGGGCTGGGGCCACCACCCAGACGCAAGCGGTTACGCGTCTTTGCAGGTTAGACACATGCACACATATTCATTAGGGCTGTGCAATGAAATCAATACACTTATTATAATATTTTTTCACAATTGTTCAGCCCCTTGTATAGATATTTTGAGTATATTATGATGATGTTTTACCATGACCCATGTAATGGCAGCTATATTTAAGTGTGTTGCCGTAAGGGACACAATAACTTAATGCAGTTTTTGTTTTCAACATATCAGCTACATTAATGTGTTCAGCAGTGTACAGCCCTGCAACTCTGCGAACTTCATTGTGATAAATTGGAATGGAAATTTTGAAGTTCTGACTATATTGTCAAGTGAGCTATCAATATAATCCATGTACATTTTTTCTAAGTGCTATAAATTTTGAAGTTGTATTTGCAGTTGTATTCAAAAATGTTCAGTAAATCACATAGAGGGGTGGTTGGCAATTAGCAGATGGTGGGCCAAATAGGCAATGACACCTGGCCCAGCAGATTATTTTGATATTTGCCACGCTGAGCTTGGCTTTCTGCCTGTGCTTGAATTTTATGCTTTGGTGCCTCTGAGCAGCTATGTTGAGAAACAGTCGGTTTTGTTGAGATTTCTCTCTCTTCTGCTGTTTTTGTACGAACAATAAACACAGGAAAGTATCCTGGTTGTGCCAGTTGCACTCTCATTAAGAATTAATGTCCCTCACCCATCAGCTGATCGGTCACTCTTTTCCCTCTTATTAAACTATAAACCCAACAGATCATTCAAAACAAGGCTGTAGTTCATAAGACTTTAAATGTCTGTGATAGAAATGAGTGGATGTGTTGATAGACACCATACACAGCGGCAATAAACCTGTGTTTAACTGTGTCTCTACACAATTTGAGCAACAAGGAACCTGCCGGATGAATATAATTGTCTTTCCAGTACTCTTGTATGCCCTATCACTGTCAACTTTCTTCTTCAGACATTTTAACAGTGAAATTTTTCTCTTGTTAGACACACATTTAAAACATACTCTTACCAGTATCTGAATCAATTTCACAATATGATCTTTTGATAAGCCTGTTTTGATAATCTGTTGTTGTGGGCTGCCATCTAATGGTTTAGAAAAGTTTTGGCTCCAGGCCAAACTTAGTTGCCAATCCCCGACTTAGAGTAAAATGTAGCATATCATATGTCCTTAAGGTACACAATAGATGTCAATGGCAAGAACATCCCCAGAATGAGCCCCGATGAATGTCAAAGTGAACTTTAACTGGTATTTGTGGTGTAGTATTGCACTCACACTGATAATAAAGAAAAAATCTTAAATTGTATATATGAGACACAGTGTTACTATGAGGCAGGAGACATGAGACTTCCTCAGGTAGACACCTCACTTCGAACCAGTGTTGGGAAAGTTCATTTTCTACATCAACAAGTTCAAAGTTCTCAAAATTTAAAACAAACTAGTTCAGTTCATAGTTCATATTCAAAATTTTGAAGGAGCTCACAGTTCCAAATTGAACTAGTTCAGTTCTTTTCTCATATGTTTCTGCAAGCCACTATTTTCCAAAATTATAGCCACAGCCCATATAGAACCAAGGACAGCAATTATTTAATAAGCAATAATTATTTTATCCGTTTTAACTCTGAAACTATGCATCAAGCTTCATATCCTTATCCAACCAGGGTTTACATTAGTATTGAGGGGACAGCATTTCCTCATTGTTGCTTTAGCGCTTTGTTGCTGGCCATTCAGTCCACACTAGCAGCAGCTGCAGCTTTCACCCCTACAGTGTATTCTCAAAAGCATGAGGAAAAACTTGGTACTTGAAAGGTATTTTTAATGAGAAATTACTAAAAGAAAAAAAAGGCAGGATTCCTGAATGTGCATTTTTTTTCCCATTTCTAATAATTTTCCATGGTACATACTAAAAAGGAGGCGGTATGGTGGTGCAGTGGTTAGCACTGTCACCTGACAGCAAGAAGGTTCCGGGTTTGAGTCCCCGCTCGGGCAAGGGGTCTTTCTGTGTGGAGTTTGCATGTTCTCTCTGTGCTTGCGTGGGTTCTCTCCAGGTACTCCGGCTTCTTCCCACAGTCCAAAGACATGCAATTGGGGACTAGGCTAATTGGATACTCTAAATTGACCATAGATATGACTAAGTGTGAATGGTTGTCTGCCTATATATGTTGGCTCTGCAATGGAGTTTGGGTGACCATAGATATGACTAAGTGTGAATGGTTGTCTGCCTATATATGTTGGCTCTGCAATGGACTGGCAACCTGTCCAGGGTGAACCTCGCTGTTGCAGGAATGGACGGCGGTGGAGTGGACAGACAGCAATGACGCTTCTTTCAAAAAATAGCGCTTTTTATTTTTTCCTTTTTTCTAAAATTTTCCCTCCAAACGGTGCAAATATGTACATTGTCCCAAAAATAAAGTCAAAATGCAGAACTTAAACTAAGCAAAACAGAATATCAAAATGCAAAAAATAAACAGGCTTCAAGTTTGCCAGGCTAAATAAAAAATGACCCTGCACAAAACTAAATTATAGCCAAGTGCTCAGTACCTTCCACACCGACATCTACACCACAAAACCCAGCTCTGGAGCATTCTACAGGGCTTTTATACCCGCAGCTCCTCCCCACAGAAGAGCCCAGTTGCAAAAATAAATCAATTTACTAAATAACAAAATTCTAAATGAGAAATAACAACTAACAGAAAAACACCAGAATACATAAACACCTGAAATCATTTTCAATAACCAAAATCCCCTCTACACATAACAAAATATATTTTCCCCAAAATGCATAAAAACACCCCCGCTCAAATAGTACGCGCCGCCCAGGGCGCGCGGACCTCCCAACAATTGCGCATTAGAACAGTTCCTCGGCTTCGCCCGAGGAAGAAGGGAGTGTATGATGTGCTGGTGAGTCTACAGAAAACTGAATGTGTTTGTAAAGATTGCTAAAAACATTAAACTGCAAAAACGGTGGTGTGTGTAAGTGTGCTTTGTTACCAGTACAATGTTTTAACAGATGAGGGAATGTTTTAGAAAAATAGTGCGTGTTGAAAACGCGAGTGATGAAACAAAAAATAAATGTGTTGAACAAGCTGGTTGGCCACCCTTGCACACTCTAACAAATGCTGGTGAGATTGTATGGGAAATGGTGTAGTGTGGAACGTGAAAACCAGGTAAACCAAGACAGAAACTGAATGTAGATGAAGCGCTACTCACAGCAGTAGGTCAGCTGGTGTTTTTAATGTGCCGGCAGATAGCTGCCTATGCGCCTATGCGCTTGCGTGAGTGGCTAGGTGCGCACATTTGGCGCAAGCGTCACGGCTCACTCCGTGACACTCGCCTCAAGCCTGTAGCACCTGGGACCGGCTCCGGCCCCCTGCAACCCTTAACAGGAATAAGCGGAAGAAAATGGATGGATGGACATACTAAAAAGGAATTCTAGAATCCTGGGAAAATATACCAGGCAGGTTGCACAAACAAGTTCCATGAATAGTAAAACCTTCAAGACCATTCTACTTACTAGAACTGAGGTAGGAACCAGGCTGAGGTCAGAAATTGAGGTTGAATTTGAAAGTGCAATATTCAAAGTGCAAAACATTTAAATACTATTAATTTACTCTTTGGGCTTGTTTGATCAACGAATTAGTAGTGAGGTGTGGAGAGGGGGAGAGAACCACAGGCAGACAGTTGGTAGGGCACTTCAACAGTGTTTGAGGACAGAGTAAGGGGGGAAGGTGAGGAGAGGTGGGATCCAAGGAGGGGCGTGAGTCCAGGGATGGTGAGGGGACGAGTGGAGGGAATCCAGGGGGAAAAGCCAAGTGGGGGTTCCAGGGAAGTGTGCAGGACAAGGAACAGCGACGAGGAGGCAGGGCCAGGAGACTGGGGAGCACAGAAGGATAAAGTGAGGAGACAGGAGATATAGGAGTTCTCAAAAATGATCAAACTAGGCAACTGGACTCTCCTCTTGTAAGTGAAGACATTTCGCTTCTCATCCAAGAAGCTTCTTCAGTTCTAAAATTCTGGTGGGAAGTATCAGGTATAGATCCACCCAAGGGGGTGGTGGCAAAAACAAGTGGTCGTAAGGCCAGAACAAGAGGCTCATTAGGTGGTGATGTGAGTTGTTGGCCACAGTTTCAGGTCGTTACCCCTCCCAGCCCTCTTAGGAGGGTCGTTCAGGTCACCTGAATGAAGGCTGCACCTCCTGGGGAGGGATCTAAGGACGGCATTGTAGGTGAGTGAAGGATGGTGTCTGAGGCTCCTCCTCTGTTCAAGGATGTTCTAGTTTGACATGAATGGCTTCTTTTACCCCTCTTTCAGACCATCTGTCCTCCCTGGCTAGAACGCACACCTTGTGGTCTTCAAAGCAGTGCCCCTTCTCCTTGAGATGGAGGTGGACTGCTGAGTCCTGGCCTGTGGTTGTGGCTCTCCTGCGTTGCGCCATGCGTTTGTGCAGTTGTTGTTTTGTCTCCCCTATGTACAGGTCAGAGCACTTCACGTTACATTGGACTACATAAACAACATTACTCTGTTTATGCTTTGGAACCTTGTCTTTAGGATGGACAAGTTTTTGCCGCAGGGTGTTGCTGGACTTAAGGTGCACAGGGATCTGATGTGTGGTAAAGATCCTTCTGAGTTTCTCTGAAACTCCTGCCACATATGGGATGACAATATTCCTCTTCTTTTGGGCTTCATTTTTCTTATCCTCCCTGGGCTTCTTGGCAGTTTTAATGAAAGCCCAGTTTGGATAACTACAAGTTTGGAGAGCTGGGTGGATGTGGTTGTGTTCCCCTCTTTTCCCATTTGTTTTTGAAGGGATATTTTGTGCTCTGTGTTTGAGAGTTCAGATCACCCCTCGTTTGTGCTGAAGTTGGTGGTGTGAGTCAAACAGGAGATACTGATCCATGTGGGTGGGTTTCCTGTAGACCCCAATGTTAAGTTCCCATTGTTTTCAACGTGTACCGCACAGTCTAGAAAAGCTAAACAGTTGTCTTTGACATCCTCTCTCGTGAATGTGATGTTCTTGTCCACCGAGTTAAGGTGTTCAGTGAAAGGTCCAACTTCACTTTTCCTGATGGTGACCCAGGTGTCGTCTATGTGTCTGTACCAATGTCTCGGCGGGTGGCATCTGAATGTTCTCCAGGCTAGACTCGCCATCTCTTCCATGTACAGGTTTGCTACAATGGGGGATACCGGAGATCCCATGGCACAGCCGTGTTTTTGCCTGTAGAAACCATTGTTGTATTGGAAGTAGGTGGTGTAGAGGCAAAGGTCAAGAAGGTCACATACCCTTTTCAGGTGAGAGGTTGGTCCTTTTTGCGAGAGTTTTGTCTCTCAGAAGTTTTCTCTGCCTAGAATCCTTGATCTGTCCCCCTATGCAATAGCCTAACAAAGAACCAATGAGGCTACAATCTGTTGGAAAAAACAAACCAAATGGAAAAAGAAGGGAGAAAAAAGCCCAGGAATAGGAATAAGGGGCTTTGATACATTTACAAAAAGCCAGCCCAGCTGAGCAAACACGTTAGTGGGAGTAGTTCTCCTGTTTGGGATGTTGTGGCAGAGATTTGGGTTCACCGCCAGGAAACCTGGGTTACACATGAATCCTGCATGGCCATCACTTCCAGCAGGCTTGTCTGTGGGAGTCTGATGCCCTCTCTTCTATGATCCTGTTAGCCAGCTGGGCATTTCTGGTTCAGCCATTAGATTGTCCTCTGTTTTTACAAGCAGCTAAAGGTTGAAAGTCAGTGAAGCATCAAACCTCCCTAGACAATCATACATCTCTAGTCCCGAATATGTTCTGCTATTAGTGTGTGTGCCTGCAGAAATATAAATGCCAATAATGTCTGCAGACTGTGAAGAGTCCCCTCTCACTGGCAGATACTCAAATATCTGCCAATAGCCTTTGACAACCCAACAAAACTCTGACCTAGGATGACCACTCAGCATTTTTGTGGTCAAGCATTGAGCTTGGGTTCAAAGGTCGATCTTAAGTGCGTCAGGCTTAATGAGCTGACTGTCTGAGCTCTGCTCCACTGAGATTGACGAGGCAGATCTGGTTTCACAAAGCAGGGAGTGCAGCAACGGTGTAGTCCATCATCATACTCGCATGCAAAGGGAAAGGGGCAAACACCATAATGTGCAGACAAGACAGAGAAAGGGCTGAGACTTCCGTATGGCTCTGCTGTAAAGCTACTGACCACACAGTTGATGTCTCCAGACATGCATAATGATAGATTTGTTCTCACTTACACATAAAATGAATTCCATAACCGCCTCACATATCACTAATGCTACCTATATGCACACGTGTCCTGTTCTCACCAATTAAACATCTATCCTTACATTCCCCAGAGCATTCCAGACCAGGGGCCTGTTGGTGTTAGGCCTCACACGGGGCACCAAAATGTTGGGGCTCGTAAAGGGGGGAGAGGATTGGCGATATCTTAAATTAAACTATAAAGAAAATAATCAGAATCTATTAACGGGGCACCACCCTGGAATCAGGGAACAGCCAATCCTCTGTTATCGACCTCAAAGGTGAACAGGGTAAGAAAATTGTCAAATTTGCTTGGCCAAATTCAACAGCTATTGAATCAATTAAAATTAAACAATTAATTATTTAATTAAAATAAATTACTATCACGTCTATTCAGTCTCAGTCAAATAGAAGGTGTGATTCCGAGCACTGACCCAATCAAACCAGCAATCAAATTTCAATCCACACACAATAAAACCAGGAGTCAAATTATTGCAAAATATAACACATTTATTATCACAATATTAATTTTACAATTAACACAGCAATAATCAATAGGTATATCTTCACAATTGCAGACTATTATCTAACATCTACTTCTATCAAGGGTGTGTGTGTGTGTGTGTGTGTGTGTGTGTGTGTGTGTGTGTGTGTGTGTGTGTGAGTGAGAGAGAGAGAGAGAGCGAGCCAGCGAGAGGGAGGGACCCGAGCGGGTCAGGGTAACTGACCCAAAATGACGGACTCGGACAATTAGAGCCAAAATGGCCGCCCTGACTTCCGCTGAGTCGGAAGAGGGGGGTCAGGGAGGCTGCAGAGTCCTAGTCACGTGTGTGGAGATGTGAAAAGTGGTGGCAGAGTGGGGGAGGAAAGGAAAGATATAACCTTACTGTAGATTCAGATTAAATGGCGCCGACAAAGACAAAGAGCTCGCTCCCGCTCGCCGTGTGCACGCGTACAGGTTTCAACCGAGTCTGGTACGTGCGCTTCCACAGACGAGGTTACAGCTCTTTCGACTTCGTAGACGGCCACAGATCATGAACTCAGCTCGGTTGTGGAAACCAAACAGTGATAACTCTTGATGATCAGACGCTGAGGGCCCAGCGCCCCGTCTGATACAACAGAGTTAGCACAGCACAACGACACAGTGACAGTGATACGATGATGAGAGCTCGGCGGCTTGTTCTCTTGCAACTTGCAGCGTTTACTGTTACACTCTTGACTACGATCTCTGCCCAGACACATTAATGCCTTGCGTTCGTTGCTCCGCTCCGAGGCGGAGATGGAGATGGCGCTTGCAGAGGGTCCGTTCCTTGGCTCGGATACGGGCCTCCGCGGTCGACCGGGTTGGGGAATTGTCCTGAGCAAAACGTCCCGACAAAACTTGAGTCCTTCTGCAGGGTAGAGGAGATCAGCGGGTGCGGGCTGTCTCCCTTGGATCCAAAAACAAAGTCAAAAAGAAAAAAAAAGGGATGCGCGGATTCTCCGTGTTAGGGGATGAGGAGAACCGCGGTCACGTGACTGAATCGAAAGTGAAAGTCTGTGGACTTGACTCGTCCCGTGAGTTGTAGACTGCTGCTCCACAAACGAGAGAGGAACAAAGGGAGACGTGGTAGTTGCTCCCTTTCGGCAAACGCTACTTGGTGAAGTTAGCGTACCTGTGAAAAACCGAAGCTTTTTCAGCAGTACGTCTGGTTTTATAGGTCCACCGCTGATGATGACGTAGCGGGGACCCCCTGGGCTCTCAGCCAATGAGTAGTGGGTTTCCCCCTGTGAAGAGGGTTGCCACACCTCAACCTGGTGGCTGGCGGGAACGTTTTATTGGTCTTTGTTCTGTCCCATCTCCAAGTGGAACACAGTGAGGAAGAAAATGGTGGTCGTCAGCACATGGGCTCTGAATCCCAACAGGCCTCATGTATCAACGCGGTTTACGCAAGAAAAACCTGCGTACGCCAGGATTGGCGCTCATGTTCAGATGTATCAATGTGAAAAGTTCGTCGACTCTTGCGCTGTTTCACGCCAACTCCGGAGGTGCCGTAGAAGTTGGCGGAAAGCCGATTCATGCGTTAACTGCACTTTGGTCTGTTGGCAACACCCTGTGTCGGTGTTTGGTAACTGACATTATTTGATAACCGCACATACACCGGGCACAAAGAAGCCTTCCAGCGGGAGATGGCAGACCGTTCTGGGGTGAGTCAGTCGACCCTCAACCGGGCCATGCCCATGGTGGTGGACCTGATCATCCACCTCTCCCGCAGGTACATTAAATTTCCTTACGGTGCAGTTGAACAGGCCAATATTAAAGCGCAATTGGAAGCAATAGCCGGATTCTCTAATGTAATCGGAGCCACTGACAGCACTCATGTTGCCATAACAACGCTGTCCCATGAAGAATACGCTTACATTGATCATAAGGGTTTCCACTCCATCAATGTGCAGATAATCGATGCGCAGAGGCTGGAGGGATGGACGCTGATCCTGGCCGGGGAGCCGTCATTGCACGCCAGAATTTCATTTCCAAAATAATGTGAATGGGTAAGAAGCGATTACACAATTCATGAAGCCAGATTAATTTATTTGTCCACAAAACGTTCCAGAACATTTATCAAGCAGTCGAGCCGCTCATTGATCCCCGTTATGTCCTCCTGCACCTGCAGAACCGCCTGTGTGAGGACCCTCCCACTGGATCTGAAATTGATCCGTCAGCCATGCCGCCCATGCCGCCAACGTGCAGCACCCCTGCCAGCTCCATCGCCAGCCCATCCGCCGGCTCAGAGTCATCCGCCAGGACCAGCGGCATTCGGCCCAGCACCACGCCAACAAGCGGCGGACAGTCCTCCAGCCCATCCAGACCTAGTGGCGCATCCTCCAGCTCACACGGATCCAGTGGGAGGGTCCTAACACAGGCGGTCCTGCAGGAGGACATTATTAGGGGAATAACAGGGGTCAATGAGCAGCTTGACCGCCTGATTCATGTTCTGGAACGTTTAGTGGTGTTGGGCCAACACAACCAGGAGGAGAGATTAATTTAGAGATTTGACGATTAATGCATCTGAAGAAAGGACTTTCAGGCTTTGAGGCCTAAAACCCCTTTCAGAAGCCTGCATTTGGAGTGACCACACAATCTCAAACAAAGGGTCGTAAAAAGGGGGATCATCTCTGGCCATTGACCCCTGCAAAACTCCTCGCCCCACTTAACTGGAAGTTCGCGTGCTGCAATGCCATTGGCTGAGAGCCAGCACGTCCCACGGGAAGTGACATCACCGGTCTGTCCAAATAAAGGTACCGGACCAAGAAAGGCTCGCTCTCTCTCTCCCAAGCCGGACCCCGCGCACCAGACCAGCGGAGATCGAATCCCTTACCGCCCCACTGGACCAAGTAAGGATTCCCCTAACTAGGCATTTTCTGGGCAGAGAAATGGCTTAGTTTGTGTTCATATAGTGTCTATGAATGTACTGTTTTGTGATGGAAGTCCTGTAAACAGCAGATGCTATTATACGGCATTACGCCGTAACTACTGGAACTGTGATTGTTTGAAACGGTGATATTTTCAAGAAGGTGCTACATGTTTATTGATTCTAAAGAATCCTGCACACTTGTACTGAACACACATTTTTGGGTTTAATTCTGCCTTTTCCTCGAAGGCTACAGAACTGTACATTGTATTGGCCTGTAGCCTCACGTCATGCTAACGCCTGTCCCCTGGTGCTACACCAGACATTAACATTATCTGCATTTACACCACAGCGTTAGCGTTGCTGATTGTCCGTGATCTTGATACTTTCATTTTGGTTCCACACCCGACACTGCAGGGCTGCACGGTGGTGCAGTGGTCAGCACTGTGGCCTCACAGCAAGAAGGTTCCGGGTTCGAGTCCCGGCTCGGGCACAGGATCTTTCTGTGTGGAGTTTGCATGTTCTCCCCGTGTCTGCATGGGTTCTCTCCAGGTACTCCGGCTTCCTCCCACAGTCCAAAAACATGCAATTGGGGACTAGGCTGATTGATACTCTAAATTGACCGTAGGTATGAATGTGAGTGTGAATGGTTGTTCGTCTCTCTATGTTGGCCCTGCGATGGACTGGCGACCTGTCCAGGGTGTACCCCGCCTCTCGCCCGTTGACGCTGGGATAGGCTCCAGCCCCCCCGCGACCCTTAATGTGTAGGAATAAGCGGAAGATGACGATGGATGGATGGACCCGACACTGCCAACAAGCGGCTAGCCAGCCTCAGCTGTTAGCCTCTGCTGCCAACGCTGACTGGTTGCTAGGCAACCAGCCACTCCCCCTCCTTCTCTCTTTGGTACACTCACACACACAAACTCACGCATGTTATCGCTTTGTATGCTTTGGTTAGACTGAACTGTTATATCAACGTGTTGCTGATTGATTGATGCATTGTGTTTGATCAACCCTTTTTATTATAAAAGATAAGTTGGAGTGTCCTTTTGAGTACAAAACTGCAGTCACGTGTCCATGTAATAGCCAGCGCTCGGACCTCACCCTTCCAAGATCAAAGTCATTCCTATTAAGTTGATATTACTGATATTGACTGTTTAGTGGATAAACTCTGTTTGAGATTGACATTTTTTCAATTTGATCAACACTAGTTTCCCTGAACTAATCAGGGTGGTGCCCCGATTGATTAATATTTGATATTAATTATAGTGGAGGCAGTTAAGTTGGTGATAAAAGCACCAAATTTGGCACAAATGATGTACAGGATGTACTTTCTAAGAAAAGTACATTTTCCAGCTGAAAATCCAAGATGGCTGCCAGTTTTCAATATGGCCGCCTCGTCAAATGCAAAAAAAAAAAAGTTTTTTTTGGAGTATAACTTGAATGAACAGAAATATGTTAATAATCAGACACCAAAATCAATGTATTCTTACTAGAATAACTCAATATTGTCAATAGAATTCCAATATGGCCACCAGTTTTCAAGTTGGTGGCCACTGTAATTTTTAAAAAGTGTTTTTGGAACCTGTCTGATAAGATATTGCATTAAGTCGAAGGGCAGCATCCATGATCATAAATTAAGATGCTGTGGTCAAACTCTATTATTTATTTATTTATTATATTATTTATCTAGAGTGATCTCAAAGCACAACCATCTGTCGTCATCACTGCTGTGAAACTCAGCATGAGGTTCAGTGTTAGATTGTAGTGTACTAGCAGTGGTTGTAGTTTACTAACTGATGTAGTGCTGTACTCACCATAGTTTTTATTTTACTTTAGTGTCCCAAATGCTATCTAAGCCCCTGTATACAGATTTCACTTTTTTCAGACTTTTTCAATGGTCTGGGGGATGAGGGTTCCTTCTATAGGCCCATTAAAAAGAACAAAACTGACTTCTTTCGCCAGGAGGCAGCTGCAGCTTCCAGTGACATGAGGAAGCAGGTACTCAAAGATGACTGCCGTCTGTTCTCGCAGCTCTTTATATCGTGCCAATCACAAGAGTGTGACCTGCTTGAATTCTTCAAGCATGAGAGTCAGCCTTTCCCTGCAGCACTGAGTGATACAGGGAAACTCCACTTTGGCCAGAAGTGTCAGCCTGCAAAAATTCTGGAAGCTACTATTTCTCCTCCTGACAAGCAACCAGAATGTGATGCTATTATCATTGATGGTTCCTCTCTTGTGCATTCACTGCCTCCTAAGACATCCAAGACCTTTGAGGAAAATGCTGTCCAAGATGTAGTTCCAAAAATCCAGACCTACTCATCAAAGTATGAGCGAATGGATATAATTTTTGATGTCTACTTGACTTCAAGCCTGAAGGCTAAAACTAGGTCAAACAGAGGTTTTGGAGGTCAACGTAGAGTGGCAGACAAAAACAAACTACAACCCAACTGGAAAAGCTTCCTGCGAGACAGCAACAACAAGACTGAGCTCTTCATGTTCCTAGCAAATAAGATAGTTACCCTGTGTCCCGACAATGTTATAGTTGTGACCAAAGGAGAGCAGGCACTCTCAAACAAGCCCATCAGCCTTGAAGGTCCATGCAACCATGAAGAAGCTGACTCCAGAATTTTCACACATGCTCTTCATGCAGCCAAGCAACATATGAAACCTGTGTTGATTTAGGCATGCGACACAGACATTGTTGTTGTTGCAGTTAATGTTTTTGCGACTCTCCAGGATGCAGGCTTAGTAAGGCTTTGGGTAGAATTTGGCCAAGGTCAGTCCGTTAAGTGGTTTCTGATCCATGATATGGTGCTTTCTCTTGGCCCAGAGAAATCAAGCGGCATGCTGTTCTTTCACCCCTTCACCGGCTGTGATGTTGTGTCAGCCTTTCGTGGCAAAGGCAAAAAAACAGCATGGCAAGCATGGGAGGTCTACCCTGAAGTGAGCCCTGTCTTCAAAAAGCTCAGCCAGTACCCAGCTATCATAGAAGATGCAGACCTCAACATCATTGAGAAGTTTGTCGTCACTATGTACGACAAGCAGAGCACTACAGGAAAGGTTGATGAGGCAAGACTAGAATTGTTTGCGCGGAAGCAAAGGTCTTATGATGCCATTCCACCAACAAGCGCATCCCTTCTTCAGCATGTGAAACAGTCTACCTTCCAAGCTGCCTGCATATGGGGCCAGGCAACAGTGTGTAAAATGCAGACCGGAAGTCCTGCCAACTGGGGCTGGAAAAAAGGTGGTGAGGTCTGGCAAGTGCTCTGGACAAACCTTCCACCTATTGAGGCAACTTGTGAGCAGTTAACAAAATGCAGCTGCAAGACTGAGTGCAGAGGAAGATGCAAATTTTATCGCTTCAGCCTGAAATGTACGCAGTTGTGTGCCTGTGAATGTGAGGACTAAAAGAAGCCATGATTGCCAGCCATGTTTGAGTTGCTGAAAATCGTACAACATGCAGCCTCTGCTTGGATGCGTTTTCTGTTTTTTTTTTTGCTAACTAAAAGAAAAAAAAGAAAAAAAACAAAGAGAAAAAAGACAAAAAAAAACATTGGGGGAGACAAAGACAGCCTCTACGTGGCCTTCCCTACAAGTAGCTTACTGGTCCAAAAGCCAAAAGTGAAAGTAATGTCTTTAACACATCTTTGAGAAAATTATTCAACCATTCTGTTTTTTTGGTGTCCTTTTTGAAAAAAGAAATAAAATTATATCTACATCACTGCTGAAATGCAATATGCATATTTTACATCCATCTGAAACATCATCAAGAGAGTGTTTTTCGTTTAATTTCCATTTTATCATCACAATACTCAATTATTTTGATATTCTAAATGCAGCCTGGATCTGCTTGATGTTCCTGCCTTTTAAAAGGAAGGTTTTCCGCGCTGCTGTTGCAGGATGTGCTGCTGATGGAGAATTGTTGGGTGTAAATTCATTGAAGGAGTGTGGTATTAGACCTGCTCTACCTGTAAAGTGTCATGAGAAAACTTTTGTTGTGATTTGGCGCTATATAAATAAAATTGACTTGACTTGACTTGATATGGTTTAAAAAAAATTAAGGACTTTAGTGTATGGTGTATTTAAATGTTGCCAGGAGAGCAGAACCACCTTATGTGTATTCTTTCTGAGCTGCACAGGCCTTTGCCATGCACTTTACCTCAGCATTTTCAGCAGGAACTGTGTGAATAGAGCTCTTATAATAATCCAGCTCTACCACAGGTAAGCATAATGCAACATAGAAATATTCCAGATATGTGGAACGTGCAGCTTATGATGGGAGCATGTGCTGGGCTCACTTTCACTGTCATGCCTGCAACAAATTTTGTGGCTGGAACAAAGGTGCAAAATATGCCAGAAGAGAGTGATGAAAGAATGTGTGGAGAGAAGATAAAGAGACAAACACACCTTTGATAACACAAATAGTTGAGATACTGGGAAACCTGAATATTTTTCACTCTGTATGTGGGCAAAATAAACAGATGTGTGCTGCCAGATCATGGACCTAGCATGTTAATCAACTGCAGCTGTGACCTCTGATCCTTGGCACCTGGTAGGTAAGTCACACCATGCTGATCCTTCACAGCAGGGTTTGCCACATCTTCATCAGATCAGCCATAATGTAGACACTTTTGACATTAGCTCTGGTGGCACAGGAAGTATCACTATATATGCTGTTTCCTCTTCCTTTAAGCTCCGTAAAGTTTTACAGAGCTAGTTATGGTAGCTACTGCTCTCATGAATGTGCTTCAAGTCTTCCACATGTGTTTGTCAGGTAGATGCACAAATGCTGTAGGTTAACATGAGACAGCCCAATCAGCTGCTCAAGTAGCTATACTGTAAACAGCAGCTGGGGCAAGCAGTATAAATGTTCCTGGTGCCTTGTCCTGAAGCAGTTTTACTCTGCAAAGGAGGAATCTGATATACTCCTCCTATCGCCATCTGTGTTTAACTTCATTGGTAATGGTATTGGTTCATTGATAAAGCTACCAGACTGAGGCTCAGGAGTGGATAGAAAGATAGAACAGGAACAGGATAGGGAAGACGGGGGGGAGAGGCACAAAACCAACAATGCAAAAAAAAACAAAAAACAACAGCAACAACAACAACAGAAAAAAAAGAAAAACACTGGTTGCAGAATTTCCAGTGCAAATTTACTATTTGGTTTAATATAATTTAAAATAAATGTCTGAGTGTGTAATTATGTGTCAGTTGTGCACCGTGTGTGTATGCGCGTGTATTTGTGTGTGTATGTGTATGCTATGGTTTGTCATTGGATGCTGTGGGCAGCTGACTGTAGCTGATGTGGGGGACCAGAACAACACGGCCCAGGCCCCCAGGCACCCCTTCCCCGCAGTACGAGCTGAGCCCAGTGGCATGGAGCCCCTCCAGCCCGAGATCCGGCCAGAGCCACACAAGGGGCTCACCAAGGGCGACACCCACCCACACCCCATGCCCAGATGGGGCGAACCACAGCCCACAACAATGACCAGGCCCACTGCCCCCGGACAGAGCAACCCCCTCCAACTCCTCCACCCATCCCCTGTTCTCCCCCTCACCCCAGAGCAGGCCGAGCTTCAGGCCATAAGGCACCACCAGCCAGCGACCCCCCCCCCCCCCCAAAAAAAAGGATGGGGACCCCTTGAGAGGCCCAAGCCAAACAGGCCCCCGGGGTGAGCCAAAGACATCCGCATCTGGGACTGCCACCCCCAGACAAAATAAATAAATAAATTAAAGCTGCAAGCAGCGTTGTTAGGGCCTGAGCCCCCGCGTGCCCGCGGCCGGGTGGGCACCGTCGACTCGAATCCAACGGTGTAATTGGCAAATCCCTAGGCCTTGTAGTTTAGGAGATAGAAGCCTGAGACTGATAAGAGAGTGAGAGCAGAGCTGAGAGTTGGCCCTTTAAGAACCCCTCCCCCACTGCTCTGTCTTTGATCTCTGCTAGAGTGAGAGCAGAGCTGAGAGCTGGCCCTTTAAGAACCCCTCCCCCACTGCTCTGTCTTTGATCTCTGCTAGAGTGAGAGCAGAGCTGAGAGCTGGCCCTTTAAGAACCCCTCCCCCACTGCTCTGTCTTTGATCTGTGCTAGAGTGAGAGCAGAGCTGAGAGCTGGCCCTTTAAGAACCCCTCCCCCACTGCTCTGTCTTTGATCTGTGCTAGAGTGGAGAGCAGAGCTGAGAGCTGGCCCTTTAAGAACCCCTCCCCCACTGCTCTGTCTTTGATCTGTGCTAGAGTGGAGAGCAGAGCTGAGAGCTGGCCCTTTAAGAACCCCTCCCCACTGCTCTGTCTTTGATCTGTGCTAGAGTGGAGAGCAGAGCTGAGAGCTGGCCCTTTAAGAACCCCTCCCCCACTGCTCTGCCTTTGATCTGTGCTAGAGTGAGAGCAGAGCTGAGAGCTGGCCCTTTAAGAACCCCTCCCCCACTGCTCTGTCTTTGATCTGTGCTAGAGTGGAGAGCAGAGCTGAGAGCTGGCCCTTTAAGAACCCCTCCCCCACTGCTCTGTCTTTGATCTGTGCTAGAGTGGAGAGCAGAGCTGAGAGCTGGCCCTTTAAGAACCCCTCCCCACTGCTCTGTCTTTGATCTGTGCTAGAGTGGAGAGCAGAGCTGAGAGCTGGCCCTTTAAGAACCCCTCCCCCACTGCTCTGCCTTTGATCTGTGCTAGAGTGAGAGCAGAGCTGAGAGCTGGCCCTTTAAGAACCCCTCCCCCACTGCTCTGTCTTTGATCTGTGCTAGAGTGGAGAGCAGAGCTGAGAGCTGGCCCTTTAAGAACCCCTCCCCCACTGCTCTGTCTTTGATCTCTGCTAGAGTGAGAGCAGAGCTGAGAGCTGGCCCTTTAAGAACCCCTCCCCCACTGCTCTGTCTTTGATCTGTGCTAGAGTGAGAGCAGAGCTGAGAGCTGGCCCTTTAAGAACTCCTCCCCCACTGCTCTGTCTTTGATCTATGCTAGAGTGAGAGCAGAGCTGAGAGCTGGCCCTTTAAGAACCCCTCCCCCATTGCTCTGTCTTTGATCTGTGCTAGAGTGAGAGCAGAGCTGAGAGCTGGCCCTTTAAGAACCCCTCCCCCACTGCTCTGCCTTTGATCTGTGCTAGAGTGAGAGCAGAGCTGAGAGCTGGCCCTTTAAGAACCCCTCCCCACTGCTCTGTCTTTGATCTCTGCTAGAGTGAGAGCAGAGCTGAGAGCTGGCCCTTTAAGAACCCCTCCCCCACTGCTCTGTCTTTGATCTCTGCTAGAGTGAGAGCAGAGCTGAGAGCTGGCCCTTTAAGAACCCCTCCCCCATTGCTCTCTGCTGTCTGTGTCAGAGTGGAGAGAGAGGAGGATGTTGACATTTGTAGTGTGTCAAAATCAAATAGCTCTGCATATGTCGGTCAAAAGTGGAACATAATACCATATTTTTGTAGGGATTTTTGTCAGGAATAAAGTGGTGTGTATTTTGAGACTGTGGGACTTTTAGTTTGCATGGTAGAAGCGAGTGTTTGAGAGTATGTACCATGAGAGCAGACAGGTGCCCCATTGGTTTCCATTGTAAGGTGAAAAGTGTAAAACGTGTCTCCCCCACTTTGAGGGCTTAAAAAATCCAAACCGTTTACGCTATATAAAAACCTTTAGCAACTTTTGATCAGCCGAGTTTGGAGAGTCACGTAGTAGAAAGCTTTGGAAGCGATACCATTAATGCCGTTAGAGGAGATAGCGTTTGTTTCGGCTGCAAAATTGTCCAAAATTGGACATTAGTGTCCAAATTGTGGACCTCCTATTAGAGTTAGGTCAGGGGTGTCTGTAGCTGATTTGTCCGTCTTGATGAGACGAATAAAACGGTGTTGGTCCCATGTCTGTAGGACATTCCTACAGGCCGTGGCATGGTTTTTTGCGTATCTAGGTGGCACTATTGAGTAAACCGCTGCTTTTTTTTGAATTATCGAATTTTTCGCAGCACCCGATGTGTGTTCCAAATTTGGTGAGTTTTTGAGCATGTTTAGGGGGTCAAATTAACTTTGGAAGTGGTGAGTGTGTCGAGCAAACATAACAGGGTCTTCGCCCCGGGGTACCTCCGGGCTCAGGCCCTAAGAAATAAATCACACCCTCATCTTCCTCCGCCCATACAGGGGCCGAGCTCTCCATAGATGCAGACGTAGTCCAGGGCACCTCAGACCGAGTAAAACCGTCAGCTAGGGGACTGCACAACAGCAAGGCCTGTGACCAACCCCAGCCCAACCACCATAGTGGGTGGCAGACCACCTGTCCCAAGAATGCCAGTCAGGCCCCCTGGCCCGGACCGAGGCCCCGCCCCCCGCCAGGCCACAGACCCCCAGCCCAGCCTTGGTACAGTCAGCAACAGGGGCAGCAATGGACCCACTCCCTGCCCCAGCTGCCCCCCCATCCCAACATGGGTGCAGGGTGCGTGTTGTGCGTGGGAGTGTAAATGTGATGATGTGGATGACTAGGATGTAGTTAAAATTGGGGGAGGCACCCAGGTCATGGGAGCCCCGCCGGTTGCAGATGGCAGTCTCCCAGTACGTCCCCACGCACTCCCCCAAGCCCTCGATGTCTACTATTTGATTAAAATTGGGGGGTCCAGCCCCTCAAGGCCTAGTGTCACATGAGATGTGTTGTGATGGGACAGAGAGACGATAAGACAGGGCAAAGCATGGGCCGGACCCGCAGGGGGCCAGCTTCCAGACTGGCCCCCGCTGGCCACCTCTCTGGTCACCGCCGCAACCAGCTGACAGGGAGTCCGGCCTCCCTGGTCCAGGGGCCAAACCAGAGCACCAAGGGGCACCGTCTGGAGATCCGGGCAGAGGGTCCACCACCCCAGCCGGCAGCCCATGGTCAGGGCACCCAGTCTGATCAGCACCAAGGAGGCCAGCCCCCAACCCTCCTATGTCTCTCCACATCCTCCCATTGTCCAAGAGTGGCAGCAGTCCAAGACGTCGCGCCAGGGCTCAGCCTACCCAAGGACAGGGCCGAGGTAAACGCACCCCTCCCAAATGTGGGCGAGACCCCCTTGGGGGTGCGGGCAGGGTCCCAGGCCAGCAGGTCCCAGGTACCGAACCATCCACCTCCCCCTCCACCCCCCTACCTGGATGTCAGGATTGTTCCAGATAGGTGTGAGCCTGCAAGGGGTGTTCGAGAGCCCATTGCTTTTGAGGAATTCCCACCAGGCTGTGAGGGTGTTGCTGAGGCTAATACACTTAAAGCAGCTGTGACGCTTGATAATAGGGCTGATGAAGGTAAATGGTAAATGGACTCAATTTTATATAGCGCTTTTCTACCTTAGCGGTACTCAAAGCGCTTTACAGTGTCATCTCATTCACCCATTCACACACACACTCACGGTGGAGGCAGCCATGCAAGGCGCCAACCTACTCATCAGGAGCAATTATGGGTTCAGTATCTTGCTCAAGGACACTTTGACATGGTCACAGGGGTCGAGGATCGAACCAGCGACCCTTTGGTTGCGAGACGGCCACTCTCCCCTTGAGCCATGCCGCCCATAAAGGCCGTAAACCCCATGAAGGGAGATCAGAGATTTGGATTTCTTTGCAAAATTTTTGTTCAATATCGAGCCATGCTTGGTCTAATGAGTTTGGTTTTGACCATTTTAGTATGTATTGTAATCTATTGGCCAAGTAGTAATTATAAAAATTTGGTAGTTCCAAGCCACCATAGTCTTTACTCTTTTGTAAAGTCTTTAAGCTTATATGTGGTGGTTTAGCTTTCCAGAGAAATTTGGAGATGTTAGAGTCGAGTGTTTTGAACCAAGTCCGGGGAGGTTGGGTTGGGGAGGAATTCATCATCGTTCATCATTATTTTCACTGTTGCTACTCTTACCATAAGTGATATGGGTAATGTCCTCCACCGGGTGAGGTCATCCTCAATTTCTTTAATTAGGGCGGTGTGATTTAGCAGTGTCAGGTCAGAAAGTTTGGCGGAGATGTTGATACCCAGGTATTTAATGTTTCCTGGCCGTGGTGGTGCGGCGAACGTACTCTGGAAACCTGAGTTAATGGGTAGGACAGTCGACTTGCTCCAATTAACAGAGTAGTCAGAGATGGTTGAGAATTTATCAATGAGTGCTATCATCTCAGGGAGATGACAAATAATAAATAAATATTGCAAATAATTTTAATATCTGCATATCTGCTCAAAGTTGATTTCCCTTAAATGCTCTGCCCATTTACTCTATTTAGTATCTGAAGAGTCAAAAAAAAAATGTCATCCCATTTTTTTTTTTTAAAAAGCAAAAAGCAAACCACAAAAGTTGATTCTTTTCATTTTTTCATCAAACTTGGGGCACTACATACACTATGCAACTGTTTCTTGCAAGAGGACTGGAACCAAACTGCCAGATCAGTGCAAGAATCATACACCAATCAGGATGCAAACTACAAAATTAGTGGCAATACATATACACTGACATATTAAACAGTGGGTGCCTCCCCCAATTTTAACTACATTCTAGTCATCCACATCATCACATCTACATTCCCACGCACAACACGCACCCTGCACCCATGTTGGGATGGGGGGGCAGCTGGGGCAGGGAGTGGGTCCAGTGCTGCCTCCTTTGCTAACTGCACCATTGCAGGCCTGGGGGCCTGGCCGGGGCTCTTTGGGGGGGGGGGGGTGGTTCTCTTCCCGCACTCGCTGGCGGTTTCACTAAGTCTGAGGTGCCCTGGACCGTATCAGCATCTATGGACTACTCAGCCCATGTATGGAGGAAGATGAGAGTATGATTGTTTTTTGACCGGGGGTGGCGGTCCTGGGCGTGCGTGCCTTCGGCTCACCCCAGCGGGTGGGCTGGGCCTCTCGGGGGAGCGGGGGGTCCCGGCTGGCTGGCTGGTGTTGCCCTATAGCCTGAAGCCCGCCTGCTCTGGGGGGAGGGGGAGAACATGGGATGGGTGGAGAGGATGGGGATCGTGGGTTGGGGGGGGATAGCTGTTCGGGGGCGGTGGGCCTGGTCGTTGTGGTGGGCTGTGGCTGCCCCGCCTGGGTGTGGGGTGTGGGTGGGTGTCGGCCTCGCCGCTGGCGGACCTCTTGGGGGGCTCTGGTCGGGTCTCGGGCCAGAGGGGCCCTGTGCCCCTGGGCTCTGCTCATGCTGTGGGGGGGGGGGGTGCCCGGCAGGACCGGGGTCATCTCTGCCCCGTCTCTCTGTGGGTTGCTTCTGGGTGTGGGTTGCTGTTCCTATGCTTTCCTATGGGTCCTGGCATGGGTTGGGCCTGTTACTGTTTCCTGGGGGAGGGGTGGCCTGGGGCTCCCCGTGTCCTGGGGGTTTCTGGGTGCTCTGGTGGCCTGGTCCTGACCTACCTGCTATCCTGGGCTGGGGGTGCAATGTCCTGGCCCCCCCACATCAGCTACAGCCAGCTACGCACAACATCCAAGACAAACCGTAGCACACACACATACATATACACACGCGTATACACACATACACGCATGCGGCGCACAACTGACCCATAAACACACACTCAGACATTTATCTTAAAGTTATATTAAACCAAATGGTAAGCCTGCACCGGAAATCCTGCAACCAATGTTTTTTCTTTTTTTTTTCTTTTTTTCTTTTCTCCTCTCTGTTGTTGTTGTTACTTTTTCTTTGTTTGTTTGTTTGGGTTTTTTTGTTTGTTTTTTTGTTGTTGTTTTTGTCTCTCCCCCTCCCCCTTGTCTTCCCTATCCTGTCCCTGTTCTCTCTTCCTATCCACTCCTGAGCCTCAGTCCGGTAGCTTTATCAATGAACCAATACCATTCCTAATAAAGTTAAACATAAATGTCAATAGGAGGAGTTTATCAGATTCCTCCTATGCAGAATAAAACTGCTTCAGTACAACAAGGCACCAGGAACATTGATGCTGCTTGCCCCAGCTACTGAACAGGACAGGTAAAAAAAAAAAAAAGACATTTATCACATACATTCCAGAAATTCCCCACAATTTAACTACTAATATTACAAATTTCCTGGACTGGAAAGTACAGAGGAGAGTACAGAAGGGTAGAAGAGGTGAGATAAAACAAGAAAAGAGCGCAAAGTATAAAGGATGGGAGAAAGGAGGAGGAATGGGAATGGAGAGAGCAAAGAAGAGAAAGGAGATGAGAAGGGGAAAGAGCAAAAAGAAGCAAGAAAGGGAGACTACTTTAGTGGACAAGTCAACCTACCTTTTGTCTGATGTAGAAGGTCAGTTAAAAGCTTTCCTGTTGCCCGTTGCCCGCCTCTTGCCCGTTGACGCTGGGACAGGCTACAGAGAGGAGGAGCATGTCAGAGTGAACGTCATACTTGTGCGTGATTCAACATGGCGGCACATATCTGAAGAATTGAAAACAAGCTAGTTCCTTAACGCTGATTTACACAGTTAGATTCATCGAAAACTCAAACGACGGTAAGAGATTTTCAACTCTCTCATCCACAAACAATCCTCAAAAATAAATCTGGAAGAAGAGACAGTGGAAAGTTTGAAGAAGTACGTCGACGAGTGCTACCACCGACTTGTCATGGGTAAGACCAACAACGCGGCGACCCCACTTCCTAAAAGAAGCCGACCATCCAGCGCACCCTCATCGCCTGATAAGGACTTTGGAGACATCCTGGAATCAATAGACAAGAAACTTATAAATTTCAACGCAAGACTCTCTCGTGGAAATCCTCCACAGAGAGTTCCAGGCTCTCCGTGAGTCGCTGGAATTTAGCCAGCAATAGGTGGCTTCACTGGCCGCTGAAAATCAAGCCCTTAAAGCCTCCATTAAATCACTCACCGAGGGGGCGACGGAGATTACAGCGGAGAACAAATGGATGAAAGAGGCTATCCTCGACATCCAAGCTCGGAGCATGTGGGACAACCTGGTATTCTCCGGCATACCTGAGAAGACGGAGGAAGACCCCGAGATGTCCATCAAAGACGTCCTCCACAAACAGCTAAAACTTCCGATGGAGACCGTGAAGAACATCACCTTCCACCGGGTGCATCACCTTGGAGGGAAGAGGCCAGAGAACCAGCGGCCCAGACCCATTGTTGCGAAGTTCGAACACTTCAAGCAGAAGGAGCTGGTGAAGAGCCGGGGCAGGGAGCTGAGAGGAACAGGAACTTCAGCGTGAACGATCAATTCCCTAAAGAGATGCTGGAGCACCGCAAACGCCTGTTTCCTGTCAGGAAGAGGTTCATCGACGGTGGATCCCGCGCTGTCATCCCGGTGGATAAACTGTATGTTAATGGCCAGTTGTTCCGTGATCCGGAGATCACCCCTTGGCTCTACTAAAGCGCGTCTTCTCTCTCCACCCGGAACTCACCGGATTCAGCCGAGGATGGCATTAGCATGATTAAGGTTATGGATGAAGGTAACACCAATTTCTCTCATTCGTTGTTTTTTTTTTCTTCTTTCTCTTTCAATACTGTGTTAAACCTAAAAACATAAAAACGTACGTGGTAGACTGCTACATGCCAAGTTCACTCACGAGTGTGTATTTATGTGTGTATTTATGTCTCCCCTTTGTCTTTCCTGTCGTTTTGTGTTACATGTTATTTTTAAATGTGATGTTTATATGGTTTGTCGTGCAGGTATATAATATTGTTACATTTGCCACACATGCACTCTCATCCTCTTTGGCGCCACCACACACACGCGCACACAAAGATACAGGTACACGTTCTTTTGCTCACTCACCTACTTATTACAATTTACACTCAGTAGATTAGTTTAGATACTAACGAACTACACTTGGAATGTACGTGTAATTGGCTCACGTGAAAAACAGCTAAAAATTTTAACACACCTACAAAATTTACAAGCAGACATTGTCCTATTACAGGAAACCCATTTACCTAAAACAGGTAATCATATGTCATACACAGTGAGTTATAACACCAAACAAAGAGGCGTAGCCATTCTGATTCACAAAAACGTCAGGTTCACTTGTAAAAACACCATCGTAGACCCAGAAGATAGGTTTGTAATAGTCAACATATCCACACACAACACAGAGGAATGCATTGCTAGTATATGTGGTCCAAATGTTGATGAGCCCTCCTTCTTCCACAGCTTCTTCACTGCACTTTCAGCCCACTCAGACACAGCACTCATAGTAGGAGGGGACTTCAACCTGGTATTCAACCCACAAGTGGACAGAATCAGTAGAGCAGCTAGTCAACGCAACTGCCAATCATCCGACATAATAAAGCAGTATATGAGTGATTTCGGTCTTTGCTATGCTTGGCGCTCACGCCATCCCACGCTTAAGGAATACACCTACTACTCACCAGTGCACCACTCCTACTCTCGTTTGGACCACTTTTTAATTAGTAACTCAGTTGTGAAGGACGTCTTTGACACCAAGATTCACCCTATTGCCATTAGCGACCACGCACCAGTCACTCTGACACTCACAAAAAAAACTAGAACATCGCTTTCTAAACAATGGAGATTTAATACATCATTGCTCAAGGACCCTATTTTATTAAATTCTTTAAGGAGGAATGGACAATATTCTGTGAGATAAATGACCAGCCTGATGTCTCATCTTGTGTGCTTTGGCAGGCGGCAAAAGCAGTCATGCATAATATCTCACTCTTCATATAAGAAAAAACAGGAGAAAGCTCTCCAAACAGAATTAAATGAAAAAATTAAAGCCTTGGAGACAACTTATGCCGCCTCCCAAGAGGAACACCTACAGAGAGAATTAAGGGAATTAAAACTAAAACGAAATGATTTACTCAACATTAAAACACAATTTCAGCTGCAGAGACTACGCTTGGAGAACTGTGAACATAATAAATCCAGCAGATTTTTAGCGAACCAACTAAAACAGAACAAAGAAAGAGCAACAATATCCTCCATTAAGGACTCCAATAGGGAAACAACCTGTGACCCAGAAGAAATCAATAACATTTTTAGGGAATTCTATAAAAAAAAACTTTACTCACCTGAGATTAACCCATCCAAATCTTGAATTGAAACCTTTCTGAGCACAATTGACTTGCCAAAATTAAATCAAGACCAAATAATGGCTCTGGAGTCACCTATTTCAATCAAGGAACTTCAAGAAGCCCTTAAACATATGCCAAATAAGAAAGCCCCGGGTCCGGATGGCTTTCCTGCAGAATTCTACAAAGAGTTTTGGCCTGAGCTTGCACCAATATTCTACAAAATGTTCACTGAAATACAGGAAACCTCGACCATGCCACCTGACATGAACCGTGCGATTATTAGCCTTCTCCTTAAACCGGACAAAGACCCAGCACTTCCATCAAGCTATCGTCCAATATCACTTATAAATGCAGATATTAAAGTCATCTGCAAGGTGCTAGTTAGAAGGCTTGAAAAAGTAAAACCTCACATAATACATCCTGACCAGACCGTGTTTATTAAAGGACGGCAGTCTACCAACAACACATGTAGACTTATCAACCTGATAGACTTCTGTAACAGTCAGAGCAAGGACGCCATAATTGTCTCCCTAGATGCAGAAAAAGCATTCGATAGGGTAAATTGGAATTTCCTCCTCACCACATTACAAAAGTTTGTGTTTGGAGATAACTTTGTAAACTGGATCAAAACATTTTACCGCGCTCCCACTGCTTGTGTCAGAACAAATGATCAAACTTCTCCAAGCTTCTCTCTCCAAAGAGGAACCAGACAGGGTTGTCCACTTTCCCCTTCCCTTTTTGCGATATTCATAGAGCCACTCGCAGCTGCAGTCCGGCAAAACAAAAACATCAAGGGAATTGATTCTACAAATGTGAACCATAAGATAAGCCTTTATGCTGATGATGTATTACTTTTCCTACGCAATGCACAAACACCTCAGCATCAACATTTCTGCCAAACTTTCTGACTTGACACGGCTAAATCACACCGCCCTAATTAAAGAAATAGAGGACGACCTCACCCGGTGGAGGACACTACCCATATCACTTATGGGAAGAATAGCAACAGTGAAAATGATGATCTTGCCAAAAATCAACTGTTTTCTCGATGGTTCCAACCCAACCTCCCCGGACTTGGTTCAAAACACTCGACTCTCACATCTCCAAATTTCTCTGGAAAGCTAAACCACCACATATAAGCTTAAAGACTTTACAAAAGAGTAAAGACTATGGTGGCTTGGAACTACCAATTTTTATAATTACTACTTGGCCAATAGATTACAATACATACTAAAATGGTTAAAGCCAAACTCATTAGACCAAGCATGGCTCGATATTGAACAAACATTCTGCAAAGAAATCCAAATCTCTGATCTCACTTTCAGCCCTGTTATCAAGCATCACAGCTGCTTTAAGTATATGAGCATCAGCAACACCCTCATAGCCTGGTGGGAATTTCTCAAAAGCAATGGGCAATCTAACACCCCTTGCAGGCTCACACCTATCTGGAACAATCCTGACATCCTGCAAATTAAAAAAAAACAATACATGGGCCTGCATGGGCCGATTCTTCTCACTGCTCTAAGCATCGCAAAGAAGGCCATCCTGATTAATTGGAAATCCAAGAACAACCTAAGCATTACTCAATATAGAAACCTTTTATTAGACCACATTTCCATGGAGAGAATGTGTGCTTGGGAGGAAAGTCGATCATCAGAGTTCGAACAAATCTGGTCCCTGATAATTAAATCTATCACATAGTTTTGATGGGGGGGACTGGGGGTAGGGGGGTCAGGAGGGAGGTAGGTAAGGGGGTGGAGAGGGAGGTAGAGGTGGATTGTTTGGTACCTGGGACTTGCTAGCCTGGGACCCTGCCGCTCCACCAGGGGGTCGCACCCACATTTGGGAGGGGTTTGCTAACCTCGGCCCGTCCTCAGGCGGGCTGGGCCTTGGCGCGATGTCCTGGACTGCCGCCACTCCCGGACAATGGGAGGATGCTGGGGGACGTCTGAGGGATGGGGGCTGACCTCCTTGATGCTGATCAAACTGGGGGCCCTGACCATGGGCTGCTGGCTGGGGGTTCCGCCGTGCACCGGGGGCCTGGGCCCTCCCTGCCCTCGCACTGCGTAGTGGTGGACCCTCTGCCCGGATCTCCGGACAGTGCCCCTTGGTGCTCCAATTTGACCCCTGGACCAGGGAGGCCGGACTCCCTGTCGGCTGGTTGCAGTGGTGACGGGATGGTCAGCGAGGCCCCCTGCAGGTCTGGCCCATTCCTCAGCCCCTCTCATCGCCTCTCTGTCCCATCACATCACATCTCATGTGACACTGGGCCTTGAGGGGCTGGATCCCCCAATTTTAATCACATCGTAGACATTTAGGGCTTGGGGGAGTGCATGGGGATGTACTGGGAGACTCTGCCATCTGCAACCAGCGGGGCTCCCATGCCCTGGGTGCCTCCCCCAATTTTAACTACATTCTAGTCATCCACATCATCACATCTACATTCCTACGCACAACACGCACCCTGCACCCATGTTGGGATTGGGGGGCAGCTGGGGTTGGTCGCGGGCCTTGCTGTTGTGTGGTGGATCGCTTGCTGCCGGTTTCACTAAGTCTGAGGTCAGCATCTATGGAGTACTCAGCCCCTGTATGGAGGAAGATGAGGGTATGGTCCATCAGGTTTGGCGAGAAACTGCTCACCGTCACTAGAGATGAAACGTAACAGGTGACAGTGTGCTAATAGCTAACATTACCTCAAACACAACTTTCACTGCTCAACAGCCCAAGCCAACACATTTCTTCCAAGAGAAAATATCAGTATAACTAATAAAAATGGAATTTTAACTGCTCACAGCCACTAACGTTAAGGCTATATTTGTCTAGGAGGAATAATGTCCATTTAAATGGTTAACATTAGCATTTTTTACACTGCTCTTCAACTAAAATGTGTCAAACATTAGTATGTCCACTTAGCTAATGAAAATGTTTATTCACTGCGAAAACAGTCCAAGGAGCTAGTGGTAAATTTAAATCAGTAGCCGCAACAAAATAAAACGTTGTATCTCACTCTTCAAATGCAGTCGTCTTTTCCCTCTCCTCCACTTCAGACATGGTTGGCAGAGGCTCACGACAGCTTCGTTTGGTGATAAAACGCTCTGCAAAGCGTTCAGGTTGGCAACAGCCTACACGTTTTGCTGCATTCTTGAGGTGTCAGAATAATTGGAAAACAATCTTCCAGCTGACAAAAATCACATGAAGACACTGCATACATTTGTTTTGCTCACATGTAATGTGTAATATGGTATTATAATAAATTGATGTCCATGTAGAGTGACCCAGATTAGTGACAAAAGTTATTGATTTGTAGCATCCATATTGCTCCCAGAAACATGCCATGAACACAACAGAGTTGAAAAATGACTTAACACCTCGGTAACTCCAAACCTTCCTGTATCATATAAATGCAGCACCAGTCATGGAGATTCAAATTCTGTTGTGGTGGGAATTTAAGAGGTGCAATCATGACCAAAACTTAACAATTCCATTCTCATTTAACTTTAAGTTATTCATTCATGGCATTACTATAAATTGTAAGAATACCCTACTTCCAATTAGTAAATTGCACTTGATTTTGAGTAGTAATGCAATCAAACTTAAATTCTCTATGCATATTGTAATTGTCTGAGTAGAAATGAAATCTGGGCTTACAGCATATCCAAAGTCCTGATGAATTTCATACATCAGAGTTTTTTGTAAGCTGACTCATGCACAGTGGAGGCTAAGCCACGAACCATTTACCTGACTTCATTGTGTCTTTATATAATTATGCCAGGTGGAAGACAGAATCCAAAAGTGCTGTGCTGAGAGGGGGCAGGCTGATCCAGCATTGGCAGCAGCATGATCCCTGTTTAATGTGTCTTTCTCCTATGTTCACAGCACCCATGAACAGAAATGATTGCTTCTACAGCTTTTTCTTTAACAGTAACTCATTCATCTCCAGCTACTTGTTCTTTGTTTTGTTCTTCTTCAAAGTGCAAAATATTGTCTTTACAGTTTTCAAATAGTTATTGAAAATTGTCAATAGCCAGACCAGTCTGCAGGTGCAGCTAGCAATACCATGTGGTCACTCAAATTGTGCAGACCTGCACAGGGCGAGCACATGAATTATGAGCTCTGGCTTTACATCACAAATGATTTACTCATACAGAGAGAGATGGAATTAAACATTCCCTAAATTGTATTACGTATGCCGTAGGCATGGCTGTGAGTGTGAATGGTTGCCTGTCTATTTGTGGATGTATGTATGATGATGTATTTGCGATAAAGGGAAGAGACTGATGGACAGACGGGGACGTGAGCAGGTGGAGCTACGGGTGGCAGCTTGAGCCTCTTCAGGTCTGCAGCCTCCTCCAGCAGCCCCCTGGAATCTGGGAAGCGGAGAGCCCGATGGCGAGACGAGTTAGTAATATGTTTAAGTATGATTTATGTATGACACATATCGGAGGACAGAGAGGAAAGAGAGGAGGAGAGAGAAGCCCAGTGCACCCCAGCAGCCGAAGTCTATAGCAGCATATCTAGGGGCTAGCCTACGCAGCCCAACTACAAGCCTGATCAAAAAGGAAGGTCTTTAGTCTGCTCTTAAAGGTCGAGAGGGTGTCTGCATCCCAGACCAGAAACGGTTCCACAGGAGGGGAGCCTGATAGCTGAAGGCTCTAGCTCCCATTCTACTTTTGGAAATTCTCTGAACCATAAGTAACCCTGCATCCTGGGAGCGAAGGGTTCTGGCTGGGTAATAGGGGACTATGAACTCTGTCAAATATGAACGTGCCTGACTGTTGAGGACTTTGTATGTTAGAAGGAGAATTTTGAATTCTATTCTGAATTTGACAGGGAACCAATGCAGAGAAGCCAGTACAGGAGAGACATGGTCTCTTCAACTAGTTCTCGTCAACACGCGGGCAGCAGCATTTTGGACCAGCTGGAGAGTCTTTAGGGACTTCCTGGTGCAGCCTGATAGGAGAGCATTGCAGTAATCCAGCCTGGAAGTGACAAAGGCATGAACTAGTTTTTCTGCGTCTTTTTGGGACAGGATGTGTCTGATCTTAGCAGTGTTTCGCAAATTAAAGAAAGCAGTCCTAGAAATTTGCTTAATGTGGGCATTAAAGGACAGATCCTGATCAAAAAGATGCTGATGCTAGTAGGAGGTCATTGGTAACTCTGACGAGTGCTGTTTCTGTGCTATGATGAATCCTGAAACCTGACTGGAAATCTTCTAATAGGCTGTTGCTATGGAGAAAGTCACAGAGTTGTTTAGCAACTTCATTCTCCAGAATTTTGGAGAGAAAAGGAAGATTTGATATTGGTTTGTAGTTGCCCAAAACATCTGGATCCAGGGTTGCTTTTTGGAGAAGGGGTCTAATTACTGCCACTTTAAAGGACTGTGGGACGTAACCAGACAACAGCGACACATTGACCATGTCAAAGAGAGAGGTGCTAACGAGGGGTAGAGAGTCCTTAAGCAGCTTAGTTGGGATGGGGTCTAGAAGACAGGTGGATGGTTTGGAGGAGGAAATTATTGAACTGAGCTCATGAAGGCCAACGGTAGAAAAACTGTCAGAGTGTATGTCTGGTTCTACAGCTGCTTCTAAGGCTTCTGAGGTTATTGGTGCCATGTTGTCAGCTGATGGCAGGAGGAGGTGAATTTTCTCTCTAATAAGGACAATTTTGTCATTGAAGAAGTCCATAAAATCTTTGCAGCCCAGGGAAACAGGAATGTTTGGTTCAATCGAGCTGTGGCTCTCTGTCAGTCTGGCTAGAGTACTGAAGAGGAACCTGGGGTTGTTCTTCTGCTCCTAGATTAGTGCTGAGTAGTAGGCTGCTCTGGCTATACGAAGGGCTTTCTTATATCTTTTAAGGCTGTCTTGCCAGATTATATGTGACTCCTCCAGTTTGGAGGAGCGCCATATTCTCTCTAATTTCTGGGTTTTTTGTTTAAGCTGTCTGGTTTCTGAATTATACCAAGGTGCTTGTTTCCTTGGATTTATAGATTTCTTTTTTAATGGGGCAATTGAGTCCAAAGTTGTTTTAAGGTGCCTGTTGCACTATCGATAAAATGATCAATTTGGGAGGGACTAAGGTTGACAACAGTGTCCTCTGTAACAATGGGACATGACACTGAATTTAATCAAGGGTGTGGTTGTGACGGTGAGTCGGTTCATGAACAGACTGATGGAAACCAATTGAGTCTAGAAGAGAGAGAAATGCAGCACCCAGACTGTTGTTATCAACAGCCACATGAATATTGAAGTCACCTACAATAATGACTTTATCTGATTTGAGAACTAAACTGGATATAAACTCTGAGAATTCAGATAGGAATTCAGAGTAAGGACCAGGAGGGCAGTACACAGTAATAAATAAGAGTGGCTGTATTGTTTTCCAGGCTGGATGAGACAAACTAAGAATCAGGCTTTCAAATGAATTGAAACTTATTTTGGGTTTGGGATTTATTACTAAATGTCTATCAAAAATGGCAGCAACTCCACTTCCTCGGCCAGAGCCTCGAGGAATATGAGTATTAATGTGACTGGGAGGAGTGGTCGAAGGACAGACACAGTCTCTATGGGGTTGTGGGTGGGTAACTGCCCTAATGGACGCGCAGAGAAGCGTGTAAGATGGCAGCTCTGCTTCCTGGTCTGAGCTCTGGGTTGTCAGGGTTTTGGTTCTATTGTAAACTGGGCCACATTTCTGGAAATGAGAGCAGCTCCGTCCAACGTGGGATGAATGGCGTCCCTCCTAATCAGACCAGGTCTCCCCCAGAACGTTTTCCAATTGTCTATGAAGCCCACTTGGTTTGCTGGACACCACCTCGACAGCCAGCGGTTGAACGACGACATGCAGCTAAACATGTGGTCGCTGGTCCGGTTAGGCAGGGGACCAGAGACACTACGGAGTCCGACATCGTCTTCGCAAATATACACACCGACTCAATATTAATTTTTGTGACCTTCGACTGGCGTCGTCGGATGTTACCGCCGACGTGAATAACAATTTTACCATATTTACATTTACTTTTAGCCAGCAGTTTTAAATTTGACTCGACGTCTCCGGTTTTGGCCCCTGGAATGCACTTGACTATGGTTGCCGGTGTCGCTAATTTCACGTTGCTCAGAATGGAACTTCCAATTACCAGAGTTGTTTTCTCGGCGGGTGTGTCACCAAGTGGGGAGAACCTATTCAAGACATGAATTGGTGGTTGGTCACTGACAGCAGGCGTCTGCTTTGGACTATGCTTCCTTCGGACAGTCACCCAGCTGCCCTGGTTTCCCTGCTGCTCAGGAGCTGCGGGGGGAGAGCTAGTCGGTCCGCACCAGCTAACGGGGACTGGCTTGCTCTAGCGGCTAATCGTTTGGATCCATCGGTGCAGAGGTCCAATTCAACCTTGCTAAGCCTCGCCTCCAACGCTACAAACAAACTACATTTAACACACTTATCCGTATCACTAAAGGAGGCTGAGGAGTACATGTGGCACACTGAGCAGGAGAGAGGAGAGCGAGAGGGGGAAGCCATCGCTAGCTTAGAATGGAGAGTTTACAGAAAGAAAGACTGTCGCTACAAGACAGACGGTCTTTAAACTTCGGCCAAATAAAGCAAATAGATATGTAGTTTGGGCAGGTAATTAGTCAACGAATAAGGAATTCGCGGGGATGATCACACTTTAGCTAGCGCAACAAAGCAAAGCACAACGTTCATCAATGCACAAACAGGAAGTGAGGTCACACGCTTACCGCAATACAGGTAGAGGAGGAGCGTTAAGTCCAAATCTCTCTGTGCAAGGGATATCTGTCGATACTGTCAACACGCTGGCAGACAGCAGGGAAAGAAGTTGCAGCTGGTCCAGAACTCTCCAGCTTGGCTACTGCCTGACTTCAGAAAGCAGGATCACATTACTCTCATGTTAGCATCCCTCCACTGGCTGCCCTCTCACCATAGAATACATTTTAAAATTCTACTTATGTTACCAAAAACTAAAAAGGGAATGGGTGGATCAAGTTTATAGTAGCTCTTATGGGAAACGCAAAAAGAGAGGGGTAGCTATACTAATTAGTAGATCCATGTACTTTCATTGTGAAAAGGTCTGTCAGGATATAGAGGGCCGTTATGTTGTGGTTATAGGGACAATTGCTGGAATTAAAGTAACAATTTTGAATGCTCATGCACCCAATGAGGACTGCCCCTATTTTTTCAAAAAGCTCGCACATCTGGTAGCAGATAACAGGGAAGGTATTTTTATTATGGGTGGGGACTTGAACTGTGTACTGAACAATAAATTAGACAAATTACCAATATCCTTAAAACCTCAAACCAGAATGTCTAAAAGTTTAACAAACATGTTAAAAGAGTTAGGATTAGTAGATGCGTGGCGCCATCTTCACACGAACGAGAGAGATTTTACTTTTATGTCACAAGTGCATGGGAGTTATTCACGGTTAGATCACTTTTTAGTTTCAAAAAAAGACATATACCGGGTTAAGAACTGTGTGATTGAATCAATGAGCATTTCAGACCATAGCCCAGTTATGATAGCTCTTGACTTGGGATTGGAGCAGTGTATGAAATATTGGAGAATTAATGTCTCAATGCTAACAGATGTTACAATCAGAGAAGAAATAAGGTCGACTATACTTGATTATTTTGCTCTGAATGATAATGGAACGGTCTCACCCTCCATCTTGTGGGACGCAGGAAAAGCCACAATCAGGGGAAAAATAATATCTATAGGATCAAGGTTGAAAAAAGACTTAAGAAACAAATGGAATTAGAAACTGAAATCAAGAAAATAGAAAGGGAACACAAACAACACAGGAAACAAGAAGTGCTTGATAAACTTAAAGAAAATAGATCCAAATTAGATGAGATATTAACATATAAGGCAGAGGGTGCCCTCAGGTTTATTGATAGAAAATACTATGAACTGGGAAATAAGGCCAGCAGGTTATCATTTCAATTACAGAAGACACAAGCGAGTCGTATAGTTCCTAAAATTAAACAACCTTATTCTAATGATATTGTAACAAGCCCAAAAATGATATCAGATGCCTTTGCTAAATACTATGAACAACTATATAAGGGTCAATTACAAGAATCAAAAGAAGAAAAAATAAAAGATTTCTTTAAAAATCTCAAGTTGGCCAGATTGACTGCTGATGAAGCCTCTGCATTAGTGGAACCAATTAGAGAAGAAGAGATTAAAGAAACAATAGTTAAATTAAAAAATAATAAGTCACCAGGAATAGACGGATTTTCTGGAGAATACTACAAAGTATTTGTTAATGATCTCACCCCTGTATTATGTAAGTTCTATAACTATGTGCTATACTCTGGAAATCCTCCAGAATCATGGTCAGAGGCTATCATTACAGTCTTGCATAAAGAAGGAAAAGACCCATCACAGTGCTCTAGCTATCGCCCTATAAGTCTTTTGAGTGTGGACTACAAAATATTAACATCTATTTTGGCAACTAGAATACAAAAATATATTAAGAAATTGATAAATCCGGATCAGACAGGATTAATTTCAGGTCGCCATGGGATAAATAATATAAGGAGTGTTAAATCTGCAGTCACTTATGGCAAAGGATGCACAAACGTCAATGCTTCTCAGCTTAGACGCTGAGAAAGCATTTGTCTGGGTAGACTGGCAATTTCTAGAACAAACACTTATTGAGATGGGATTTGGTGAAAAATTTGCTAGTTGGTTTCGGTTGTTATACAAGAATCCCAAATCGAAAATTAGAGTAAATGGGCATTGCTCGGATTTCTTTGATGTAGAGAGAGGAGTAAGACAGGGAGATTCTCTCTCCCCCGTCCTCTTTGCTCTCAGCATTGAGCCTCTGGCAGAAGCCATACGGCAGGATGTTCAGATTGAAGGCATTAAGGATGGCGGGGGGAGAATTCATAAAATTTCCCTCTTTGCGGACGATATTATGCTTTTTATAAAACATCCCATTACTACAATACCTCGACTCATGCAGTGTCTGAAAGATTATGGAGATATCTCGGGATATAAAATTAATCAAAACAAATCAGAGGCAATGATGATATCAGGGACGTGGCCAAATCAGCTTAACGAGACAGTATCATGTCACTGGTCTAAACTAGGGTTTAGATATCTAGGAATTATTATAACATCTCAAACTACAAAACTTTTTGAAGCAAATTATAACAAGCTAAATAAAGAAATAAGGAGCGATCTGACCCGCTGGGAAGTCCTCCCCCTATCTCTGTGTGGCAGAGTCGAAACAGTACGGATGAATTTGCTTCCCCGTCTCCTGTTTTTATTTCAGTCGCTGCCCATAAGAGTTCCAATTTCCATTTTTAATATGTTAAATAAATTAATCTCTCAATTTATATGGCAACACAAGAGACCCAGAATTAGACTTAAAATACTTCATTTGGCTAAAAATAGAGGAGGTCTGGCACTGCCGAATTTGAAATTTTACTACTGGGCAGCTCAGCTGGCAGCGATTGTGGGGTGGATCAGCGGAGACGAGGAGGCAAAGTGGATTCAAATAGAACAGGGTGAAGTTAAAGGTGCACCGTTGGCTGTCCTACCCTTTGTGGATTTGAAACATGTCAATAAAATGAAGCTTGAAAATGAATGGATAAAACATACTATAAAGATTTGGGCGGAAGTTAAAAAGATGTTTAAAGATAGTGGATCTATTTCTCGAGCTATGCCCATAGTGGGCAACATTGATTTTCCACCTTCGGTCTCAGATCATGGTTTTAGGAGATGGGCTGCTAAAGGTCTCATTATTTTTAATCAATTATCTGAAGAAACACACTTAAAAGTCCTTTACCCAGCTTCAGGAACAATTCGACCTCCCCTCTACTGATTTTTATAGATACCTGCAAATTAGGCACTATATTACAAATCATAAATACAAAGAGCGAATTGGCAAAACCCCAAATAATATAGAACAATATTTCATTGGAATCTGAGAAAAACGTCTTCCATTATATAAACATGTCTCCCACCTCTATAAAAGACTCTCATCAGACTTAGATGAAAATACCTATAATATTAAGGAAAAATGGGAATTGGAATCTAATATAATAATAGTAGACGGACTTTGGGATAAACTTTGTAACAGCAGTCATAAAGGTATCAGCAGTCAGCAGTGGAAAGAGTTCGACTGGAAACTTAAAATCAGATTTTTTCGCACCCCTTTAGCTGTTTCAAATTTCGTTAAAGACCCCTCAGCAGCTCTATGCTGGAGACAGTGTGGTAAAATAGGTGATCACACGCACATATTCTGGGACTGTCCGGTTATTCTTGAATATTGGAAAAAGATTAAAGACGAAATTGAGAGAATTATGAAAAGAGAAATTCCATCAAACATGCTGCTCTACCTGCTGGGTGCTATACCGGTCGACCTTTTCACTGCTGACCAAAGATATATTTTGCATATTTTATTATTGGTTGCCAAGAAAAATATAACAGCAAACTGGAAGAAGTTAAAGCGGCGACGGTGGCTGAATGGAAACAGAGATTGAGACAGGTTTATCTCATGGAAAGAATGACCGCATCATTACAGTTGAAAGTGGACCTTTTTGAACGAAGGTGGAGCTTGGTCGGAAAATATCTAACAATATGAACTATTTGGGTTGTTGAGGCTGTTCCTAAAGTAATGGAAACGGACCCTGACACGATGTGGAATTATTTTTTTTTAATTATTATTATTAACCTCATCATTTATTCATTCTTTTTTTTATTATTAGCTATGTATTTATTCATTTTTGTCTGTCTTGTTTGCTTATCCTTATTATCACAATGTGTAATGTTTATTTGATACACATTTGTACCACCATTTGTACCTTTTTACATCATTGACCTTGTCTCAGACATTGTTCAATGTTTAACTGAAAAAATTTAAATAAAAAGTTCAAAAAAAAATTTCTACTTATGTTTTTTAAAGCCCTAAATGGCCTTGCCCCACCCAACATTACAGAACTCATCCACCACCACTCTGCTCCCGGGTCCCTTAGATCATTGAGCACAGGCCTCCTGCATGTCCCACACACCAGACAGACAGACAGACAGACAGACAGATTACTTTATTAATCCCTTTTGGACGTTCCGCCAGGGAAATTGCAATCTCCTAAACATTCACAGCACCGTTGCCATAAAGGTAAAAAAAAAGGTAAAAGGTAAAAAGAATAGACATAAATAGAACTGTATAGAAGAGAAAAGAAAACAAAGACTCTCTCTCTCTCTCTCTCTCTCTCTCTATATATATATATCTATATATCTATATATAGATATATATATAGATATATAGATATAAATATATAGATATACATATATAGATATATAGATATAGATATATGTGTGCGTGTGCCTGTGTGTGCCTGAATGTGATTTGTATATGTGCATAGTAACAGGAATAATAATAATAATAATAATAATAATAATAATAATAATAATATTAATAATATTAATTGTTATTATTATAACAATAATAATGATGATATAATGATAATATAATATAACAATAGTAATAATAATAATAATAATAGAAGCAGTAATAACAATGATGATGATATCATATAATAATAATAATAGCAGCAGTAGTAACAATAGTGATAACAATAATAATAATATGCAGTCTCTTTATTGCACATGAGTGTCCGGTTGTTATCGGGGCAGCTTATTGGTGCTCAGCCCTCTCCTACAGTCCTTCTGTTGGCCCTCCCCCCCTCCAGTGAGGAGTTAAACAGTTTGATGGCTCGGGGGATGAAGGAGTTCTTCAGTCTGTTGGTCCTGCACTTGGGGAGGAGCAGCCTCTGGCTGAACAGGCTTCTCTGGCTGATGGTGACAGTGTGCAGAGGGTGGCTGACATTGTCCAGGATGTCCAGCAGTTTGTCCAGAGTTCTCCTCTCTGCTCCAGTTGCCAGGGGGTCCAGCTTCATCCCAACCACTGAGCTGGCCCGCCTGATCAGCTTCTCCAGCCTGGAGAGGTCTGCCTTCGTCACACTCCCCACCCCCAGCACACCACAGCGTAGGAAAGGACACTGAAGACCACAGACTGATAGAACATCCACAGGAGCCTCCTGCAGATGTTGAAGGCTCTCAGCCTCCTCAGGAAGTACACCCTGCTCTGAGCCTTCTCGTACAGACTTAAAGAGAGGGGTGACAGAGCTTTAACTGTGGCGGCGCCATGCCTTTGGAACAATCTGCCGCCTTCCATTAGGGATGCTCCCTCCGTCACCAGTTTTAAATCTAGGCTCAAAACACACCTTTTCTCCCTGGCCTTCCCTCCCCTTTTATGACATGTTGCTATTTTTATGTTCTGTCTTTTCCAATTAATTTTGATATATGTACATGTTGTAGATATATAGGTGTTCTTTTTTTTATCTGCCGTTCTTACAACATGTACGGCACTTTGGTCAGTGAAAGCTGTATTTAAATGGGCCTTGTAAATACATTTTTACTTACTTACTTACTAACTGTTTTCCTCATGAAGAGTCTTCTGAACTGTTCTTTGTAGGGCCCTTCACCTAGAACCAGTCTGCCTTGGGTGACCCCACCAGGGGCAAAATGTTCCTGACAGCATAGCTCCTAGGGTCCTTAAGGCACTCAAACTCCTCCACCACAATAAGGTGATGGTTCCAGGAGGAGCAAGTGTAAAAAAAAGTGTAAAAAGTGATCAAATTAATGATTAAATCTATATCCAGGGATTCTATATGTTTTTATGAAAGAGCATCATGATTTTTTTCCAAGAAAAGATGAAAATAAATCAAAGACACAATGCTCCCTCTAAGGCAAGCTGCAGCTACTCACAGCTACAAATCAGCCTCTCCTGTTTCATGGCCTGCTGCACTCATCCTTGAAATGATATTTTTTGGACTAAAATCTGTTTGCTTTTAAAATGACTTGTGCTGAGCTTCAAGCAGTCACTATTCCAAAATTAATATATGTTTCTGAAGTAAAAGTGTTTTTGGTGAAGGTGGTGGTGATATGGGGGGCTGATGATATGGATCACCTTAGATGTTTTCTGGCCCAATGTTCTCTATGTCCAACTCTCTTTGAGCTTATAAACAACCTCTATAAAGTCAATCAATCTGCCTCCTTCCCCACATCCTCCACGCCCCTCACAAAAATAATGAAGCTTGCCACCATCTGTGTAAACAGGCTTGGCTAGCAAGTGCTGCAGTTGTGCTTTCCCTCTCTGGTTCTTACTGAGCCCTGTGTGTCCCAAGCTAAGTAGCAGAGTGTGGTGGCAGTGAAGGGAAAGATAGAAGAGGAAGGAGGGGGATAAAGTTACCCTCTTATTAGACCCTTCTTGGGCTTCTGCCGCATAGCTTTCTCAAATCATTCCAGGGATAAAACCCATAAGATTATCCAGAAGGCAGGAAGAAGAGCCCTGGTTTTAATTTCTGGAGAAAGAACACAGTGCTGACCAGTTTCTCATCATCTACATGAGGAGGGCCCCCCAGCATTTGACTCATTTTGTAGGCTCATGTTTTCTTCTGTGTTTGTGCATGCCTCTCAGAAAGATGTTTGTTTGCTCAAGAGCTGTATTTACATTCACAGGCACTTTTGGATGCACTAAATTGATTCCAGGCCCATTTCTGGGTTGTGTCCATCAGCTCAGCCACAGTCCACAAACACTACACACAGCAGGGCCATTCTCAAGGCTTGCTGCTCTGCTCCTTGCTGCCACAGTAACACACAGCAGCCATTTTTTGAGAATTAATTAAGAGCTTGGCTGAGGGTTTTGGGTAATTTGAATTTTACATGTTAACCCTCTGCTCTCCTCTCCCTTAAATTCTCTCTACACAATCTCCGCGCAGCAATGTCTTTGTCCCTCCAGCTGGCTTTTACTGTTTTACCAACCAACCCATTATGGAGAGTAATCCAACAATGGAATGAACATTGCAGGGATTATGCTTTTGATAGACTGAGCTGTTGGAGAAGGAGGAGGTGAACCATTAGAAAGGCCTCTGACTGATAGGGAAAGTGCTGTGTGTGTGCAGTCAGAGCAGTCAAATGGTCAGTGTTGACTGTATTTCCATGGCAGTAAAGTAGGGAGGCTTCTGCATGTTTGTTGGCAGCCATATTTAAACAGCAAACACACATCTCAATCTGCAAGCTAGATTTCCTCCTCTGCTGGACCCAGGAGGAGCAATGTAAACAGAGCTGTGCTGGATGACAGCTTCCCTCATTATTAGGAGATAAAAATAGTAATAAGAATGTTTTCCTCAGATTCTCTAGCCAGGATATCCCCCGGGACAAATGTTGACCCACAGGTCATCATCTTCTCTCCCCCTTTCTCTCCCTCTTTATCTCTGCCCCCTCTTTCCTTCTGTATATCTTGTCTTTCTCTGTTATCTGTTTTTGTCTCTGCCCCGCTATCCTGCTGTCTTTCCCCCCAACCGGTCAAAGCAGAGGGCCGTCCCCATTGAGCCTGGATCTGCTTGACGTTTCGGGCTGTTTAAAGGAAGTATTTCATCGCTGCTGTTGCAGGATGTGCTTGCTCATGGAGAATTGTTAGATGTAAATTCACGGACTGAGTCTCAATGACTCCTCTCTGCACACACACTTTCCTGCTATTTTGCTTTATGTGTGTCAGTCCATCCCTCGCTCACACCCTTATAACAACCACTATTGTAAACGGCCATAACCCACGCTCCCTGTCAACCTCTTAGTCTGTGTCAGTGCTGCCCCTTGAGATGTTAGGGGTTACAGGCCTCCTCTGTAACCACTCCCCCTCCTGAACAAGCCCTTTTGCCCTCAGCGCAGAATCAAGTCTTTGTATGCTTGACTTGTTATGATTTTCAACTTTGCTCACACATTTTCCACCCTCTCAGCTGTACAAGGAAGTCTCGATCCAAATTTATGTTTCAAGCTTTTGTTTCTTTTATAGCGCCCTCACTACAATCACATTAACAGTAACTGGTAGTATGGACTATAAATACATTTGAGTACATCAAATTTGAACTGTGTAGGGAGAGGCCGATGGATGGAACATGACAGTCATGACACCAACTCCCTTCCCTGACCATGTTAATTGATAGGCGTAGACTTATGTTTGTGCTGTGAAGCCACAATTTAGGAAGTATCTGGAAGAGTGCTCCCCCTCTTTTTACAGGGTGTGTCTTCCTTAATTTGTAAAAACTTCCCTTTGTCTCCAAAGGAATTTTATCATTTTGCACCTTTCCCTTCTAATTATCTCTATTACATCCTTGGTTTTCTCTGGTATTGTGCATCCCTGTCTTACTCTTTTGCCCTCTGTGTAGGAGGGTCCCTCAGACTAGAATAACAGTGAGTGTTGTGAGGGTTGAAATGCCAGAGCCAGTCAGAGAGTTGTGCTGTTGTAAAGTCCTGAAGCAGGGCCTCCTCTGGGCGTCACATTTGTATTGGCCCGACATTCCCTGTCTCTCTGAACACCCTTGTGGTCAGCCTGTGGGTGTGTTGGGGTAGATGGTCACATTCCACAGAGAAAAGCATCCTGCACTGCTGCCTTGGTTGCTTCCCCAATTCTCTATCAGTAATACAGGATAAATAACCCTGGCCCCATCATAGAAGTAATATATTGTGACGAGACGTTTGCACAAGCCAGTAACCATAGTCCAACTCCTTATCTGTTACCCTCCAACAAATATGCCTGCCATGTTTACACAGGAGTACTGTCCTCATGCTGTAAGAGTGGCTTATGAACACACATACCAGCTCTTGGATTCCCAAATTTGCTGAATGTAATATTCAAGTGATGAGTGTAATATTCAAGTTTGCTGTGTGGAGAGATGAGCAATAAAATATTTGCTTGACCTCAGGAACTCTAATTTTTTGTAATCTGATGAATCTTTGTGAACCTCAATCAAATTTGACCAGCTTAGGTGTGTTATGCAGACACAGTGTCTGCCAACATAGTAGCAATCTAAACCATCTTGCCAGTTTCATGAGAAGCACCTGTGTTTGGAGACTTAACATTCCAAAACTTATCTAACAAAAAAAGGCTTTGTGCATAACACACATGTACTTAATCAACTGTACCCAGACCACAAAGGTACACATTCACCAAAGGGGTTAGAATAATGTGCCAATGAATGTTCACTGAGCCACATTTACAAAATATGTTTACTCAGACTGTAAGGCAAAACACATTGCCTATTTCTATGTCATATAATCATCACTTGTAGTTGTTTGAAGGAAAACTGCAGCTTTCAACTCAGTGTTGCAATTTTTATACATAGTTTGCTTGTCGTGACAACTGTTAACAACAAGCCTCAGGCACCAGACCCTGTCAAAAACAAACCTCCAAACTTTCATCCCCTCCCCTCCCCTTTTTCCTCTGTTTCCTTTTTTCACAGACAAAAACATACACAAAACATACATGCCAGCTGCTTATTCTTCGTGCTGAGCTGTAGGCTAACCAATCAGTGGATGGACTGCTGACCTCTCCCCAACCTTATTACTGGGTCTCAGAAGGCCATAAAAAAGGTAGCGGGGGTACCCTATCAAGATAGTGTCCATCGATAGTGTTGAGCTGAAGATCCACTTGGGTGTCTCCGAAAGTTTTTAAAAGCACTTAAGCTTGCAAGTGTCCAGCCGCTCTTTGGTGTCTCGTTGCTGCCAAGTGCATATCTATCTATCTATCTATCTATCTATCTATCTATCTATCTATCTATCTATCTATCAATCTGTCTATCAATCTATCCATCTATCTATCTATCTATCTATCTATCTATCTATCAATCTGTCTATCTATCTATCTATCTATCTATCTATCTATCTATCTATCAATCTGTCTATCAATCTATCTATCTATCTATCTATCTATCTATCTATCTATCTATCTATCTATCCTCAAGCTTGGGTCCTCTACCAGTTCTATGCAGTATTTTCGTCAGCCTTGACCTTCCACATCTGTTCTCGCTGTTCTTTTAACCCCTGGTCCTGCTCAACGTTCTCATGTTCCTCCCTCCTGATTTTGATGTCAACTGACATTTCCACATCTATCACCACTACCCACCACTTCTGCTGTTTGTCCACCACTATTAAATCCAGTAGCTGTTTGTCAGTCTGGAAACTGAAGTCCCACAGCACCTTAGCCCTGTTGTTTTCTACCACTTTTGGTGATATGTCCCATTGGGATTTGGGTAATCCTTGTCCATATTGGGTACAGATGTGAACTATCCCCGCCACTTGGTTGTGCCTTTCCATGTACGCTTTTGCAGCTAGCACCTTACACACCGCAACGATGTGTTGGACTGTTTCAGGGGCATCCTTACACAGCCTGCACCTTGGGTCTAATCTGGTGTGGTAGACCTTGGCCTCGATGGCTTTTGTACTTAGGGCCTGCTCTCGTGCGGCCATGATGAGTGCCTCCGCACTGTCTTTCAGTCCAGCATGTTCCAGTCATTGGCAGGTCTTGATATCAGCCATTTCCTCAGTCTATCGGTTGTACATGCTGTGTAGGGGCTTGTCCGTCCATGTCTGCTCCTGTCCCACCTCACTCTCATCGGTTTCACTAAGCAGCTCGTCCTGAGGGGCTATCTTCTTGATGTACTCTTGGATTTTCGATCTTTCATCCTCTTTCAGTGGCTCTGATGCTCATTAGTCCTCGTCCTCCCTCTTTCCGCTAAGTGTACAGCCTCATGGTGCTGGACTTGCATGCATGGTAAGGAGATTTCTGGTCTTGATGTCTGTGGTTTCTATCGCCTCCTTTGGCCAGCTTATGATCCCAACAGGGTATCTGATGACAGGCAGTGCAAACAAGTTTATGGCTCAGACCTTGTTCTTACCCTTCAGCTGACTTCTCTGGACTTCTCTTACTATCTGGAGGTATTTGTTTGGGGTTGACTTCCTTGCTGCCTCCTTGGGGTTTTCATTGGCCTGTGGGATACCAAGGTACCTACTCTGGATGTCACCTATATTTCCTTCTGGCAGGTTGACCCCTTCAGTTCTGATCATCTTGCCTCTCCTTGATACCATCAGGCTATTTGTCTCATCCAAATGACATACCCAATGTCATTGCTGTAGACACTGGTGGTGTGGATCAATGAGTCAATTTCTCGCTCATTCCTGGCATACAGCTTGATGTCATCCATGTAGAGCAGGTGGCTGATTGTTGCCCTAAAGAATAGGTATCCATAACCACTCTTGTTATGAACTAAGACAGTTCAGGCCTATGCAGAACAGTAGTGATGACAGTGCATCTCCTTGGTATATACCGCACTTGATGTTAACTTGAGCTATTGGCTTTGAGTTGGCGTCTGGGTTTGTCTTCAAAATCCCTATCAAATTTCTGATAGGCTTCAGTGTACTGTTGATGTTGTACAGTTCTAGACATTCTAGTATCTGTGTGTGGCATTGAGTCATAGGCTTTCTTTTAATCAGTTCACTTGCTGCACAGGTTGGTCTATCTGCTCTTACAGTCTCGGGCGACTGCTCTGTCAAACAGTAACTGGCGCTTGGCTCCTTGGGTGTTAGTGCCAATTCCTATCTGAGCTTCAATGATGTATTGACCCACATGCTTCCTGATCTTAGCCGCTATAATACCTGACAGGAGCTTCCATGTTATGGATAGGCAGGTTATTGGTGGGTAGTTGGATGGGATGGGGCCCTCCTGGAGGTCCTTCATGATCAAGACTTTCTACAATTCTACAATTTCATTTAGCAGACGCTTTTGTCCAAAGCGACGTACAACACAAGCAAGAATTCAGACTTAAGGAAAAACCCATAGTAGCGCAAAAAGTGCTTCAGTTGTGATTTGGTCACAGGTACTGCCATCTAGTGGCAGAAGAAGTGTCGCCCTCCCCCCCTCCCTTTTTTTTTTTTTTTGGACAAACATACCACATCACACAACACAGTTAGTGCTACATAGTCACTAAGTGCTGGGTCTTGGACCCTCTGACTTATTCTACCCCACAGGACAAAGAGGAGAAGAGTCAGGTTAAGTGCCTCGGTGCTCTCTGAACAATTGAGTCTTCAATTGTCTCTTAAAAGTAGAAAGGGACTCAGCAGAACGCACAGACAAACGACTTTCCTGGGTTAGCCACTCTGGATGCATCCCATCCCTTAGCAGCTGGTTTATCTATGTTGCAAGGTGTTCATGGAGTGCAGTTAGCTTCTTCAGCCAATATGTGTGGATCATAGAAGGGCCTGGTGCTGTTCAGTTCTTCATCTTTGACACTTCTGTCCGGATCTTCATTTTTTACACTCTGTTTTGGATGTCTCCCTGTTGGTGCAGCAATTTTGTGTGGAGTAACTTACTAAACATCACCTTTTTAATGGAGAAAAAACACACTGCTCATATGTTATCAGGTAACCGGGAAAAGAGACGGGTTTATTTGCACATGCGCATTAGACAACATGACATGACATGAGAACATAACTGTGCCTCACAGTATGGCGTATGACGTATGAGATCACATGTCAACACTGCCATTGAGATGATTACTTGTTCTTTTTCTGGGAGGTTTCTGTAGTCAGTTATCAGTTCAACTAGCCATTGTGCATCGGTGTTGTGTGATACTTCCATGCAACCCCCCCCCCCCCCGGGGGGAGGCGCGAGTCACCCAACGTCCAAACATTATTTCCCCCCTCACCTTTCGCTTTGTTTATGGTTCCGCCACGGAAAAAATTCTGACATCCAAACATTAGTTCCCCCTCACCTTTCGCTTTGTTTATGATTCCACCGCGAAAAAAATTCAGACGTCCAAACATTAGTTTCCCCCCTCCCCTTTTCTCACGGCGGAACCAAATCGCGCTTTAAATGTCTTTCATAGCAACTGTTGTCAGGTCTATTTTTAAAATGGAGAGATATTTGACAGGGATGAAACACATTTCATTTTTTCTAGTTCTGAAAAACTAAAGGAATGTTTGTAATATTTAATAGGTCAATAAAGTTAAACATGGCCTATTTTTCCATTGAGCCTGGGTCTGCTCGCCATTCTTGCCTGTAAAATGAATGTTTTCATCACAAATGTGCTTGCCCATGGAGAATTTTTGGGTATAAATTAATTGAAGGAGTGGGGTGCTAAACCTACTCTCCTTGTCATGAGTTAACTCTGTTGTAATTTGGTGTTACACAAATAAAAATGACTTGACTTGATTTGACATAGAGCCAACTGCAGTAGTACTCACCCCTCCCTCCCTCCCTCCCTCCCTCTTTGCCAACATGTATATAAAAGCTGTATCAAATTTCTCCTTGATCCTAACTGACTCAGCAGTACATTACATCGCTGTCAACACTGACAAAACATTCTTTCAAAGGCCCAAAGAATGTCTCCCCATTGCCATGTCAGAAGATACAGGAGGAGGAAAAAAAATTGTCATAATCACAGAGACATTCACAAGAGATACACTTTGGAGCTTTTCAGGTTAATTTATTTGCCTCCTAACTCTGTTTGAGAGCACAGGGACTGTGAGCACCAGAGGACCCAGGGGGAAGGCATTCGTCACACTGCCTTCTGCTCCCTCTGATCCCACAGAGGTTAACATCAACCACCGTCTGTGTGTGTGTGTATGTGTGTGTGTGTGTGTGTGTGTGTGTGAGAGAGAGAGAGAGAGAGAGAGAGAGAGAGAGAGAGAGAGAGAGAGAGAGAGAGAGTACTATTTGAGTGGTAGACATTTCAGCAATGCAAATTTGTGTGTGAGTCTGGAGAGTTCATCTGCATCTGGCTTAACAGGCGACAGCTCATCTCATAGGTAGCATTCCAATTTATAGTATAGTTTATTTCTGAAATCCTCCTGCCCAGTCCCAGTCATAACTCAGCCTTATTATTATATTCTCCTTCACAGCATTCTTCCTTCCAAAGCAGTTCAGAAAGTGTCACACATGTTCAGATACACACAGGAGGAGGAGCTATTCTCAGGGTCAGCAAATGAGCAGCTGTGTATGCAGTGCATCGTAAGAGCACAACTCTATTTGCAGTACATAAATTGTGTACAAAATACAGTTTTGGGGTGATTTTTTATTTGAGTGAGTTTTGATGTTGGTGTATCTATCAGAGCACAGCCCAACATTTGTGGGAAAAATATTATCTTAAGGTAATTTTTTTTTTGTCAACATAGAGGCATAACACTAATTATGGGCTGGTTCATCCCAGCGTCCTTCGGGCGAGAGGCGAGGTTCACCCTGGACAGGTCGCCAGTCCATCGCAGGGCCAACATCTATAGACAGACAACCATTCACACTCACAGTCATATCTGTGGTCAATTTAAAGTATCCAAGTAGCCTAGTCCCCATTTACATGTCTTTGGACTGTGGGAGGAAGCCAGAGTACCTGGAGAGAACCCATGCAGGCAAGGCAAGGCAAAGCAAGGCAATTTTATTTGTATAGCCCGTTTTCACAAACGGTTTGTTTCAAAGGGCTTCACATGGCATCATAACAACATCCTCTGCCCTCAGACCCTCACATCGACTGAGGTAAAACTCCATAGAAAACCCTTTTAATAGGGAAAAATCTGAGAAACCTCAGGGTGAGCAACAGAGGAGGGATCCCTCACCCAGGACGGACAGACGTGCAGGAGATGTTGTTACAGACAAGAAAACAGTTTACAATACAAAATGTGGGAAACATGGAAATGTTAATAACAGTTGAAGAAGGAAGCTTCTGGTAGGAGAAGCAGGGAGAGCAAGCCAGCTTGATGGGGGACTGGATGGTAGACTGGTTCATGGGAGGGGAGGCAGGGAGAGCAAGCCAGCTTGATGGGGGACTGGATGGTAGACTGGTTCATGGGAGGGGAGGCAGGGAGAGCAAGCCAGCTTGATGGGGGACTGGATGGTAGACTGGTTCATGGGAGGGGAGGCAGGGAGAGCAAGCCAGCTTGATGGGGGACTGGATGGTAGACTGGTTCATGGGAGGGGAGGCAGGGAGAGCAAGCCAGCTTGATGGGGGACTGGATGGTAGACTGGTTCATGGAAGGGGAGGCAGGGAGAGCAAGCCAGCTTGATGGGGGACTGGATGGTAGACTGGTTCATGGGAGGGGAGGCAGGGAGAGCAAGCCAGCTTGATGGGGGACTGGATGGCAGACTGGTTCATGGAAGGGGAGCGCAGGCCGGTGTAACAGTAGGGGATATAAAAGGGGGGGGGGGTGATGCAGGCGGCGGTTGGAGGAGAGAGATGGAGCTCTGGTGGATCCGTGGAAACACAGAAAGACTGCTTTTTTTCAGGCACAGGGAGAACATGCAAACCCCACACAGAAAGATCCCGTGCCCGAGCCGGGGGTCGATCCCAAAACCTTCTTGCTGTGAGGCAACAGTGCTAACCACTGCACTACTGTGCTGCCCTTCATCCTGTTTCAGATTATTTAAATCCAGCTGTTCTTTAAAATGAAACAAAAAGGACTATATTACAAGGCTGGCAGAGTCGTACTTTACCTATACTTCAAAGGTATATCTGCTCTCTTATCTGTGGTTACTAAAGACAATGTGCCATGAGCATATTATCTTAGCTTAACCAAGACTGGTGGCTAGATTCTTAGTTAAACATAAGAGACTATACAATCTTCACTTAAAAGATTTTCCCTTAAAAATGAATTATTAAATTATTGTAAAAATAACGGCTTTTAAGTTCCACTGGGTCTCCATCACCAAGGACCAAGTGAGGAGGGACCTCAGGAGGACAAAGCTGAGGAAAGTCACAGGCCCCAATGCTATCAGCTCCAGGTTGCTCAGAACATGTTCAACCTGAACCTCAGCCTGGATACAGTGCTGGTTCTGTGGAAGACCTCCTGCATTGTGCTAGTTCCTAAGATAGCCCATCCTAGTGATCCAAGTCACTACAGACCTGTTGCCCTGACCTCTCACCTGATGAAGACCATGGAGAAAATCATCCTCAGCCACCTCCACATAGTGGTGAGCTCTGCACTGGACCTGCTACAGTTTGCCTGTCGTCCTGGCATTGGGCCCTTTCTCACCTGGAGTCCTCAGAGAGCACTGTGAGGGACATGTTTTTTGACTTTTCCAGTTTTTCAACACCATCCAGCCATCACTGCTGCAGGGGAAAATGGAGGAGGCTGACATGGACCAACAACCTCTCTGACAGACCACTGTACGAGAGGATGAATGACTGTGTGTCAAATGTGGTAACCTGCAGCACGGGGGCCCCCCAGGGGACGGTGCTTTCTCTGTTCCTGTTCACCCCCTACACTTCAGGCACGTGTGTTTTTAATAACATTGAAAAATTCCTGTTAGGGATGTAACATAAAAAAATCGGTGGTACAAAAACTCCACGGTATTCTACCATACCAATTTTCTTGTAATACTGGGTTGTTGTGTGTGTTGAGCCGCTTCTCTGTTTGTTGCGGCTCCGCACAGTCACAGAGAGAGCAAGCAGGTGAGTGAGTGAGACGGAGAGAAGCCGCTGCCCCATGTGTAACTAAGGAGACATGACAGTGGAGCAACTTAAACCTGTGAGTTCTCGTCTAACTAGTCACCATCCATTTATTCAACCCTCTTAAATATGGGTCGCCACATATTTCAGGAAAATGCTCTATTTTTGGCTAATTTGTGTTAAAAAAAATAGTGTTTTCGGCGGATCATAGCCTGTTTCCCTCATTTAAGGTCTGAGTTACAGGTCTGAGGTTTAGATTGGCCTATAACGTTGATTGTGACTTTGCTACTGCTGTGTGGGCTAACACAATAATAATGATAATAATGATTATAATAATACTATAATGATTTCAGTATTCTGGGGATATAAGCTGTAGGTTATCTGTAAATATTACCATCTGTATCTAAAGTTGATTCATGTTGATTATGCCTGCAGCACGATGCCAAATAAAGAAAGGATACAGAAAAGGAAGGAGAGGGAGTGGCAATTGTATTTCACGTTCACCGACACCAGACACACAGCTAGTAGTTAGCTTTCTATCAGTGCTTTATTTTATAATTTGACATTAATTTCCATATTGAGAAAGGATTTTTTTTTAATTTGGGGGGCTTCGAGCCCCTGCCCCTCTGTGGTCTTGTGCACGTCCCTGGTGGACTTCAAATACAACTACTTCCTTTGTCACCTGCAGAGGGTCTCCAATGACTCAGCTGTGTATCAGAGGGGGACAAGCAGGAGTATAGAGAGGTCATCATTGATTTTGTGAGCTGGTGTGAGCAGAAACACCTGCTGCTGAACAACAACAAGACCAAGGAGCTTGTGACTGATTTCCGCAGAAAACCTCCCCCATACAGCTGTGAATATCCAGAGCTCTGACATTGAGATAGTTGACTCATTAAATCACCAGGGTGTTCACATGAACAATAAATTGGACTGGACTGATAATACCAATGGGCGGCACAGTGGTGCAGTTGTTAGAACTTTCGCCTCACAGCAAGAAGGTTCCGGGTTCGAGTCCCAGCTCGGGCACGGGATCTTTCTGTGTGGAATTTGCATGTTCTTCCTGTGCCTGCGTGGGTTCTCTCCAGGTACTTCAGCTTCCTCCCACCATCCAAAAACATGTAATTGGGGACACTGCTAATTGGATACTCTAATTTGACCACAGGCATGGCTGTGAGTGTGAATGGTTGTCTATCTGTATATGTTAGCCCTGCAATGGACTGGCGACCTGTCCAAGATGTACCCCGCCTCTCGCTCAAAAGCCACTGGGATAGGCTCCAGCCCCCCCGTGACCCTTAACAGGATAAGCGAAAGAAAATGGAAGGATGGATGGATAATGCCAATGCCCTCTACAAGAAGGGCCAGAGTTGCCTCCACCGGCTGAGGAGACTAAGGTCCTTCGGGGTTAGCAGGGCCCTACTACGGACTTTCTATGATACTGTGGTGGCGTCTGCAGTGTGCTACACCATCTTGTGCTGAGGTTCTGGAATCAGGGACAGGAAGCAACTGGACAAACTGGTGAGGAGGGCCAGCTCTGTCCTGGACTGTCCACTGGACTCCATCCAGGAGATGGAAGAGAGAAGTTGTTTAGCCAAAATGACATCCATCATAAACAACACTTCCCACCCCATGCAGCACACTGGAGACCCTGAGCAGCTCTTTTAGCTCCAGACTGCTGCACCCTCAGTGCAAGAAGGAGCACTACCGCAGGTCATTCCTGTCTGTAGCCATCAGGCTTTTCAACTGCAACCAGTTAACATTTGTATTCACACGTCTGTTTTCAGCAATGTGCAATAATGATGCAGTAAAATATTCTTATTTTTTCATTCTTCATGAAAATATTTTTGTAATTGTCTAAACAAAACAAAAACAAAATCTAGGAGTTTGTGTACCCTTGGACATTAACGACAAACAATGACATCATCACATTGAAACGGTCGAAGAACAACACAAACAACAATGAAATTGCAACAATGAGCAACTTGTATTAAAGCTCTCTGGAACATCAACAATGTGCAGTAAAGTGCAGAATGATTCAGGCCTGACTACATTAGTTTACTGTATTGCAGTGCAGCAGTCTGATTAGTGTCAGCAAAAAAATACAATAACATCCTTAGGGTTATATTTAGCCTGTAGGCCTTTTCACGAAAATATATTTCAGTCTTTCCAACATTCAAAATGTGTTTGAAATAGCAATTAGCTACTGGCAGATAAAAACTTGCAAAAAACAAGAATCAACAGGACTTCTCAAAGACAGTTTAATCAAAACATCTAATAACTAATATCTTGGCAGCCAAAACGCACAGCATGCGAGCCCAGCGCTATGGTTGACAAAAGAGAACATTTTCATTATAAAATAAATGTAACACTCTTCCCCCACCTTGACCAAGGTGGGGGCCTAAGCTGTCTGATCCCCAGATATGGAAGATGGCTTTAGGGACATGGAATGTCACCTCTCTGGTGGGGAAGGAGGCGGAGCTGGTGGAAGAGGTTGAGCGTTACTGGCTAGATATAGTCGGCCACACCTCACACCTTGACACATAGCTCCGGGTCCAGAACCCAAGTCCTTGAGAGGGGTTGGACTCTCTCCTTTGCTGGAGTTGCTCCGGGACTCTCTGCCTGTTAGTTGGGGTTTACCCCGGTGGATGAAAGGGTTGCCTCTCTGTGCCTTTGGGTTGGGGAATAGTTCCTGACTGTTGTCTGCGCTTATGCGCTGAGCAGCAGGTCCGAATACCCACCCATTTTGGAGTCCCTGGGAAGGGTGCTGGATGGTGCCCCGACTGGGGACTCCATTGTCTTACTGGGGGACTTCAATGCTAATGTGGGCAATGACCTCATGACCTGGAGGAGAGTGACTGGGAGGAACGACAGGCCTGACCTGAACCCAAGTGGTGTGCAGTTATTGGACTTCTGTGTAAGTCACAGTTTGTCCATAACTAACACCATGTTCGGACATACGACTGTCTATCAGTGCATGTGGCACCAGGACATCCTAGGTTGTTGGACTGTGATAGATTTTATAGTCGTATCATCTGACCTGCGGCTGTATGTTCTGGACACTCGGGTGAAAAGTGGGGCTGAGCTGTCAACTGATCACCATCTCGTGGTGAGTTGGATCAGGTGGCAGGGGAAGATGCCGCACAAACCTGGTAGGCCCAAACAAGTAGTGAGGGTTTGCTGAGAACACCTGGCGGAAGAACCTGTCAGGATGATCTTCAACTCCCATTTCTGGCAGAGCTTTGACCGCATCCTGGGGACAGTGGGGGACATTCAGTCCAAATGGACCATGTTCGGCCATTGTCGAGGCCGTAAGGCTGCTGGGGCTTGTCGCGGCGGTAATCCCTGAACCCGCTGGTGGACACCAAAGGAGAGGAGAGGGGAACCGTCAGGCTGAAGAAGGAGGCCTACAGAGCATTGCTCGTCTGTGGGCCTCCAGAGGCAGCCGACTGGAACAGGCAGGCCAAGTAGTGTGCAGCCATGGTGGTTGCCGAGGCAAAAACTCTGGCATGGGAGGAGTTCGGTCAGGCCAAGGAGAATGACTATCAGTTGACTCTAAAAAGGTTCTGGCAAACGTCCATCGCCTCAGGGTGGGAAGGGGGCAACTTGCTCACACAGTTTACAGTGGGCACAGGAAGCTGCTGATGTCAACAGGGGAGATAATTGGACAGTGGAAGGAATACTTTGAGGAACTCATCAATCCCACCAACATATATTCCATGGAGGAAACAGAGATGTGGGATTACTTGGGAGGGGGTCGTGTAATCCCGCGGCAGAAGTTGCCGAGGCAATGAAGCAACTCTGCCGTGGCAGAGCTCCGGGGGTGGACGAGAGCCGCCCTGGGTATCTCAAGGCTCTGGATGTTGTGGGGCTGTCTTGGTTGACATGTCTCTGCAGCATTGCGTGGACATTGGGGGTGGTGCCTTTGGAGTGGCAGACTGGGGTGGTGGTCCCCATCTTTAAGAAAGGGGACCAGAGGGTGTGTTCCAACTATCGTGGATCACACTCCTCAGCCTCACTGTAAAGGTCTTCGCCAGGGTACTGGAGAGGAGCATCAGATTGAGGAGGAGAAATGTATTTTTTGTCTCAGCCGTGGAAACGTGGATAAGCTTTTCTGCTGGAGGGGGCATGGGAGTTTGCCCAATCAGTCCACGTGTTTTGTGGAGCTGGAGAAGTGTTATGACTGTGTTCCCAGGAATACCCTGTGTTTATGTGTGTGTGTGTGTGGGGGGGGGGGGGGGTACTCCGGGAGTGTGGGGTGGATGGCCCCTTACAAAGTTAAAATGGTGCATGCTCTGCTGCGATAGCACTGACAGTCTTGTGTCCTCTGCGTTTTTCTTGTATTTAACATGGTTTTTGCATTGCAAAAAGTTAGTCTGGAGCCCTGTGAAACATTTATACTTTACACAAACTTTTTCACAAGTAGCACTGGTGCCACCTACCTTTTCAGTTGGTAGCGCCACCACAAATTAGGTAGCACCACCTTTTTCTTTGCATAGGGTGGTGATACATGACCTTATCATGATGATAGTTGTGTTAATTTGTATACCATACTTTTGCCTTGATGTAAAGATTGACAATGACCCAAACTTGATATTTGCAATATATTTTAACTTGCAATTTCATTGCCTTCTATTTGTATAACTTTTTACTGCTGCATAGACAACAGTCTTAATTAACCTAACTGTGCATCATTTATTCAATTCAACTTGAAGTGACAGCAGTTTTAATTCACAGGTGTATCTCATAAAGTAAAGAGCATTGTCTTCTTTTTGTATAACTTTTTACTGCTGCACAGACACAACAAACTGTGTTCTGCCTGCAACGCACGGGCCACATTTCCTGCAATACTCACACACCATGGCATGTCCCTCATATCATAACCATGGGAACTGCACCAGCCATTTTGGCTGAAAAACGTACTTTTTCCTTTTCCCCGCCGTCGCTTTCGCCAACCCGTCACTATCCTCTTCACTCTCGTAATCAGAGATTCTCGTCGGTTCTTTTCCACATTCCTCATAGCCTAACCCACCTCCAGCTACCTCATTTGTCTCCTCTGCAACATTTCTTTTCTCAAAAAAATCCAGTAGAGACCGCTTCATGTGTGCTGCTATGCTGCTTGTTTGTTTTTTGTTTTTTGTTTTTTTGTGCGGGGTTGATGAGTGAGCGTTTGGTGCATGTGATCAGACCGGTGCAGACAGATAGGCAGAGAGAGGGGGGAGAGGGGACTCAACGGACTGAGCCAGAAAGTAATATTGTATCATCAACCACAACAACCATTAATGCACTAACACAGCCACCCGTGCCTCAGGGCTGAGGGAGTTTTTTTTTGTTTTTTTTAATTTTCTCTCCTCCGCAAGTCGCACTGGTGCCACCTCATTAAATTTTAACTTGCACCTCAAAGAAATTAGGTCTGTGACCTAATAGGTATCACTCTGGAGCCCTGTTTCATGTGTGCTAAATCAGACCAATCAGCCATGACAACAAACTACAAAGTTATTGCCACTTTCCTTACAATCCTAAGGCTGATTTGCGATAGCCTTGCACTCCAGCCTGACAGCGGCAACCGGCTACTCACCTACAGCTGGCTACTCACCTATGCTACGGGAATATCACCAATGCTTACAGTGCCCGTTCATATCCACCACTCAGACTTGCTGACCACAACATCATCTGTTTACCTCTGCTGTACAGACAGGAGCTAAAACGTCATAAACCAAAATGCCACAGAGCCCTCCAATGGTTGGAGGATGCCATCGCCCAACTACAAGGCTCCTTGGCCTGCACCAAGTGGGACATTTTTGATGGGGATCTGAATGACAGGTTTGCTGTCATTACAGACTACGTCAAAATCTGTATAGGTACCACAATCCCATCGAAAACAATGAAATCATATCCCAACTCCAAACCCTGGATTACCTCACAAATTAAGCAAAGCCTGAAGGAAAAACGTAAATCCTTCAAGCACAAGGACTGGGCCAATCTCAAGGCACAGACCCTGAGGAGCTGGTCCCTTTCACAGAGGAGGAGGTATGGCGCCAGCAGAGCCGTTGCAAGCCCGGAAAAGCTCCAGGGCCCGATGGCTTTCCAGCCAGGGTGCTCAAGACCTGTGCTACAGAGCTCTCCCCAATACTGCACTCACTTTTCTGCCAATCTTAACGGACTACAACAATACCCACACTATGGAAAACCGCTACCATAATCCCAGTACCAAAGAAACCCAGTCCCACAGAACCCAATCACTACCACCCCATAGCCCTAACATCCATAATAATGAAATGCCTGGAGAGACTGCTGCTGAACACCATCCTTCCACTTGTCACCCCACATCTGGATCCCCTCCAATTTGCCTACAAAGCAAGGAGGGGCACAGAGGAGGCTGTGGCTTGCCTGCTGCCCCTGGACTCCCCAGGCAATTCCGCCAGGATCCTCTTCGTGGACTTCAGCTCTGTCTTCAACTCCCTACAGAAATACCTGCTGATCCAGAAGCTACACCACCTCAACATCCTCCCTCACCTGATCTACCTCATTCACAACTTCCTGACTGACAGACTGCAAGCAGTAAGAGTGGGCTCAACCACATCCCATGTTCTCACCGTCAACACAGGGGTCCCACAGGGATGTGTGTTGAGCCCTTTCCTGTACACCCTATACATCAATGACTATCTTAGCATTTCACCCACCACATCATATCTCAACTATTGTGACAACACAGCCATCCCCGCACTACTTTCAGATAACAAATACACCATGGACTATCACAACACAATCACTAATTTCTCCAAGTGCTGCAAAGACAACCATCTCCAAATCAGTGTTAATAAAACAAAAGAATTACTGTTCAGCCCCCCCCCCCCCCGCAGCACCCCGGGGGGGGGGGGGGGCCCACTATCATAAACAATCGAAACAGTGGATACTTTCAAATACCCAGGAATAATTCTGGACATAAACTTTTTTAAACCTTTGATCAGCACACCACGGACATCCAAAAAGGAAACTCAAAGGACTGTATGTTGCACCCCCCCTTCTGTTGTTACTCTACCGAAGTATCATTCAACCAATCCTTCACCATGCTCTCAGTCACAAACCGGGCCAAACACAGCTGCTAAAATCATTGGTCTTCCCACACCCAACCTCACAGAACTTGAAAGTAAGTCCATCACCCATATAGCCAAGACTCTAGTCCAAGACAGCACCCACCCACTGTACCAATACATCATCCCACTTCCCTCAGGGGGCAGGTACAGATCACTGAAGGTCAAAAGAGCCCACCTTGGGAAGAGCCTAATCCCTGCAGCCATAGCCACCCTGAGCAGCAGGCCCCGCTGATCCTCTCTGCTATCCCACGGTGTCATTATATATGTTGTTATTTGTTGTTGTTATTGTTGCTCATGTTGTTCACTGTTGCTGTCTGTCCTGTGATATATGTTGTCCCTCTATGTAACTGTACATACGGCACGGTTTTTCTGACCGTGTAGAGGAATACTCTGCGTGAGCTGAACTGAAAAAAATAACCTTTTTATAATTAATCACAATGTCTCCTTACTACTATACACTGTAGAGCACATCTGAAAAGGGTAACAGGCTAACGCTGGCACTAGCGAACGGGTAATTAGCATCTATGCTAACGTCTGATAAAACACATACTTTGGGTAAATTATTTACATGAAACATCTAGAAACAACTCGTGGCAGTTATTACTTAGCTTACACTTTAAAATGTATCATTGATAGTAACTTACAGGCTGTGCTGGCTTAAGACACAGCATGGCAGGTACATAACAATCTTAACGGTTTACGCTAGTTAGACAGGAAGTGGCAGGCAGCATCACTTCCGGTTTCATATCCAAAAAAAAAAAAGGACTATGTGAAATTATTACAACAAACAAGTAAAGCCTCTAAGAACCAATTTAACACCAAAATACATAAGTGGCTTTTAGTGAGCTAGAACAGTTATCGTGACATGAGTTACATTCTTGTGGAAAGTTTATGTTTTTTTTATTTTATTTTTTTTTTTTACTTGGGTGAATAAACTGTAAACCCAACCATAGTGGAGGACTCACGCATTTTTCGTTGCTTTTTGGACAACATGAGTCAACCAGACGCTTCGTGGAAACCTACACTCTGTAAATGCTGCTGAAACTATTTAAATTTCCCCAGCGTCAGATAAATAAAGTATTGTCATTCTTTTTCTTAATGAAAGGGCACCAGGATGATCATGGGAACACAAAAATTATTTCGTTTTAGGTTGTGATTCTTGTTATTGACCATGGAGTATGTCCTCACAATGTAAATGATCAGGTATGGTGGTTCTCACTATACACTTTGAATTTCATAATTGGCTACAACCTGTGATATGTATATGTACAGTATGTATTAATGTTTGAATATATGTAGGCCCTGACTCAAATAACTCATCAACTGTTCGTCCAAATGCCACAGCAACAAATGTTGTGTGTATAGATTGTGCAGTGTGCAGTGCCAAGTTTTAAGTCTAGGGTCGAAGGGTCAAGGTTCTGAGGGTAGAGAGTCTGAGGTGACAGTCAGGACAGGTTTATTGGAGGAAAACTGCAGGTATTGGCATGCCATTATTGTGTGAATATTTCACTCAATATTCTATGCCTCTTCCATCTCTTTTGCGCCCTGCCATTTCCCCACTTGCTTGCGACTGGGACAACAACAAAGCTAAACTCACAAAAAATTGAAGTTATTATATCCATCCATCCATTGTCTTCCGCTTATTCCTGCCAAGGGTCGCGGGGGGCTGGAGCCTACCCAGCAGCTTTCAGGCGAGAGGTGGGATACACCCTGGACAGATCGCCAGTCCATCGCAGGGCCAACACATAGAGACAGACAACCATTCACACTCACAGTCACACCTACAGTCAATTTAGAGTATCAATCAGCCTCGTCCCCATTTGCATGTCTTTGGACAGTGGGAGGAAGCTGGAGTACCAGAGAGAACCCACACAGGAACAGGGAGAACATGGAGACTCACACAGAAAGATCCCTGAAAGCTCTGAGCCTGGAACCTTCTTGCTTTGAGGCGACAGTGCTAACCACTGCACCACCGTACAAGTTATGATATGTTAAAGGCAAAACACACATCACTCTGAATGGTTTTGACACTTTAACTCAGCTGTCCGGGTTTTGTATTAATATCTCGCTATTATGTTCATGTTTTCAGCGCTGTTTGTCTGTCTGTCTGTCCTATGGCAGAATTAGATCAAAACTACCTGGCAGAGCAGTGTAAAACTTTTCTTCAAACTTATTCTTCTTTTCCTCTTTCATACTTACTTTCTGAGCAAAAACAGACACATTCAATCTGTGATACTCCAAGTGACAGAAAAAATTTCCAACTGCCCCTTACACTCTAATGCTTCGTAGACAGGAATTTTCAGAAGGAAAAAGGGGGGTAAATGTTTTTCCTACATTTTTGATCTCACAAATAATGCCCTTGTTTCACTGTTGTTGGAACTCGTGTTATTGGTGATAGCAACTCACCATATATTTGAGTAATGTGCTAGAGTCAAGACTAGTACCCTGTGAATACACACATAGTATACTTGAACATAGATATGTCAGTAAAAGAATAGCTCATGCTATTAAATAATATATAATAGTTTATATAACTATGTTAATCATATAGTGATTTGTTCTCAGGATATGTTATAGAAATGATGGCCAAGGTATGTATTTTTAAAAGCATCCTTTTAGTTGCTCCATTTTTTATGTACATTTCAGCAGTCACTTGCAATAAAATATATGTACATGATGCAACATGTGTCTATGACAATAACACATGACATCTGCTTAAATGTAGAGGTTTGGATTCTTTCTTTCTCAACATTGTTTATACAGCTGGGGAAGACATCATGCAGACATAGCACATGTGTTTTTCAGCTTTGGTGACAGTGTTAGTTCTAACTGGCTCCATCTTTTTTTCTTTCTTTTCCCATATTTCTCATTCTTTTATCTCCCTTCAATATTTCCCATTCATCTGTTCCCTCTATGTCTGCTCCCCACTCAGGCCTTGCTGATAACCTGGCAATTGACGACTTCACCTTTCAGGAGGAGCTGCTGACCCCTCAACTGTCCACAATTGGAGTTGGAGGGGCTTCTTCACCTGCTGCTCCGCTGTGGACAAGCTACTTGGTTATGACGCTCCCTGTGATGCTCATTTCCCTTCTGCTTTGTCACCACTGACCACCTGCTCTTCACATTCACACACTCCCCATCATCTGTTTCCCCCAGGATTCAATGAGAACTTTGTTGACACATTTTTTATCCTTGGCTCCAGATGTAAAGTTGGTTGAAAGTCAAAACAAGCATGAACAACACAGATTGATGTCTTTTTTGTAAACAACTCGATGCCCTCAGCAAACATATTGAAATGCACTTGATAAATTTACAACATCATGTAAATAAAAATTTTGCCCTCTACTCCTTCAGCATCCCTCCCTGCTCTAATTCTGATGTCTCATCATCACTGGCCTGCAACTGAGGAGCTACTTGGACCTTTTTAAAATGCTCCACCTGTAAGTCTGCACTGAATTATCAGCCTGCAGCAACAGGATGGAAGATTACCTCTTCCATAGCAGAAAATAAAGGAGGTGAAGCCAATATATAATGAAACATATAGCTCAAAATGTTGTGAAGTCTTTTGCTCTTTCCTTTCTCTTGTTGTCACTGTTTGTGTCCTAGTGTAAATTATGAAAGATCCTCAAGTATTTTCACTTCATTGTTTGCTTTATTTTATTTACAGTGACACCCTACATATTAAAAATATTTAAGGGCTATCCTAAGACTTCAAGCCTCCAAATCAGCCAAATAGCTGACTATTCTTATGTGTGTTTTTTTTCTCTGTTTGTGCCATGTTGATATGTTGATTTGTCACATTTGTATATTTCACTAGACATGTTTGGTGAATTGGCTAGAGTGTGATACATTGCTTCAGACTTTTTGAGGTCATTCTTTTGCATGCTGGGTTAAAATGAGGTGTAGGATAAAACATAGGTATGTAAATAATGTATGTAAATTCTTTTTTGTTGTTGTTGTTGGATTGCATACATCCTTAATGTCTGACCTATCTTTTTATTCAATGTTGCTGATATACCAGGAGTTGTTTGAGGAGGGATTTTGTGTGTGTTCCCAAAATTCTTTGAGGTAAGGAGTCAATTTCAGGTCCTTTGCTCTAGACTAGCAGATATTAAACAACTGGATCAAATACCTGCTATTGTTACCCAGTATGCATCACAGCAATGAGGTCCCAACTCCTGTCAGGCCAGGTTTCTCACTGAGAAATATATTTGTGTAACCATTGACAATAAAGGCATATCTAATCCAAGTTAGTGATCCTGCATGCAAAGCAGATTTAGGTGCACTGCTGTCAAAGAGTTAGAAGCTCCAGATGGGAAACTTTTTTTTTTTTCCACAGCATTGCCAACATTTTGGACCGTACTGCACTTAAAAAAGCAAGGAAAAACCAGTGCAACCTAAATTTGAAAAAAAAAATAAAAAAAATAAAAGCATTTTGGTTGTGCTGTAAGTACTACGACTAAATGCAAAATACATTATCAAGGCCTTGAATGGCCGTCCCAACCAGTCATCCATTCAAACAAGTCTCACTGAAAGATTGGCACTACAAAAACACTCTTTATGGAGGAAAGGTATTGTTGTGATGATCTGGTTTTGACAAGGTCAATTTATCTGTTCTTACTACATTCTGGTGATTTGTTTTGTATTTTAGAGTCCTTTAGGTTTATTTTCTCAGTTATCACAGGGCAAATGAATGAGGTTATACCATGGTCCTTGCAGCAACACAGATATTTATGTCAAAACAAACTAAGCAACAAAAACATATCACCACAAAATGTTTCTGTTGTGTGTCAGTGTCAATAACTCTGGTAGTCTTTGTACAGCTTTTAACCCTTTTATCCAGCAAGGAAGTATAAACGGTTAAGTCAGCAGTCATCTAAAATGGTGTCTCAGTTGTGTGTGTGTCTCTCTCTCTCTCTCTCTCTCTATATATATATATACACACACACACACACACACACACACACACACTAACTGGGAGTTGTAAATGTAAATGTTGACTGTTGCACCTTTCGCAGTTACACAAAAATACTTGCTTCCTGTCTTGCACATTTACAGTTCTTCCAAACATGGTTACAGGATTAATGGGATTTCATTCATTCTACAGCGTGCAGCAGGCCTGACATATTTTTCCAGGCAACCCAGACATTAGCACCCCTGTGGCTTCCCTTATTAAAAACCAAAAGGACTTTGACACCAGATTTTTGATCATCGTAGAAAATAAGTAATGTGGCCAACAATGAGACTTTTGTTCAGGCAGATTGTCTTTAGAAACAAAGAAGTATAAAGCTAACATTAGGTTGTAGAGGCATGCTGTCGAGCAAAACATTAAAATATCTTACATGTATGAACAACAGACCTTATTTCAGGCATTCAATTGTAAACTCACTTTAAAAAAACAATAGTCAAAGGGAACCGGATGCTTAACAATGCTACCTTATTTCTGGGTGTTAGGACTTTTTCCTGCACCACTTATAATGTGGGACCTTTTGTTATAGAGCAAATTTAGCTAATTATCAGAGCTAGAGTATGGTCATGAAACAGGATTGGAAGAACAACTGTAGCAGCCATGAAATGGAATTGATGCAGTTATTTCATGAAAGTAGAATATATAGTTAACTCTTTTGTTGTAAAAAAAAAAAAAAAAAAAGATTCACTACTGATTTGTTTAAATAACAATTTCATGTAATTTAATATTCATTGATAGAATGATGTGGCATCAAGTGGCATGTGTCTATCTAGCTGTTCATAAGAATATGGACAGTATGACAGACAGCATTGGTGGCCATCATCCAGGGACCACTGATAGGATTAAGCACTCTGTGGCACAGTGCATGGAATTTGCTTTTTTCATGTTAAATAAAGAATAAAATAAATCTCTTCATTTTGCCAAAACCATGTAAAGAGCTTACTTAAGGAACGAACTGCTCTTTGGCAGTGCTTAAAAAATGAGTTTTCTGGAGTTGAAGTCCATCCATTGGGTATTCCTGTTAAGGGTCGCGGGGGGGCTGCAGCCTATCCCAGCGGCTATGGGCGAGAGGCAGGGTTCACCCTGGACAGGTCACCAGTCCATGGCAGGGCCAACACATAGAGACAGACAACCATTGGCTCTCCCAGTCACACCTACGGTCAATTTAGAGTCTGGATTAACCTGGTCCCTCTTGATGTCTTTGGACTGTGGAGGAAGCTGGAGTACCAGAGAGAACCCACACAGGAACAGGGAGAACATGGAGACTCACATAGAAAGATCCCGTGATGGAGCCGAACTTTCTTGCTATGAGGCGACACTGCACCACCGTGCCGTGGAGTCAAAGTGATTCTGAAAATTGGAGTGAGAACTGTAACAGAAGTAGGGTGGAGAAGAGAGAATGCGAAAAACGTACACATCAGGAGAAACATAGTGAACATCTTCCATTTGAGCCTTCAGGTTTTGTTTTTTTTCAACGTGAAAAATTACAAAAGACAACCTGGTTGCTACAGATGTTATAAATCCAACCCGTGATGCTGTAAGTACTTAATGTGCATTTGAACCAATCTGCCACAAAGCCCCTCATGAATCACAGAATTTATTGGTCTCTGGACCGCACTTCCTTAATTCATCAAATTAGCAGTTGAATCATATGTGTTATTCAGAGGGTCTGCATTTTTCACTCTCAGCTGTCACTCCCCTCTGTCCATCACACCTTAGTCAGGTAACAAACACACAAGCCCAGCAGCTGAAGTCGCTTCATTACTCCTAATTCATTGTGTCCGTCCTACATCTTTAAAGCCTGTCAACCCTCCCAATAAGGCAAATCACTCACAGCTATGCATGTAACATCCCTGTCACTGCAAACACATTTCAAAATCCTTTTTCTTTGTCCTGGGGCTCTGTTGTAACTTTTCACACCCACACACCCTTCTCTCCCTGGCTCCAAATAAAAATGCCATTGTTATCCAGCTGTGCTTTTCTCTCATGAACTGGATTGCAGCTTTTAAGATGGAAAACAGAGGCTGATGACTAGAAGACGAGCAAACACTTGCTGCAGGGAGAGCAGCAGCTAACACAGAAGGGGGGTGGTGGGGGGGGGGGGGTTATGCTGTGAATACTAATGCAAGACTGGAGAAAGGGCAAACAGTCCTATTGAGATGCAGAACTCATGTTTTCTTTCAGTAATATTGGAGCAATGTTGAAACAGCATGCATTATGTGAATGAAAGGTTAATTTGATATTAATCAGCAGGAAGTGTGAGAATAGCCATCAGGATTTTTTGCATTTGCTGCCTGAGTGATCACAGAATTTCCCCCCGGCATTAATAAAGTATTCTGATTCTGATTCTGATACCTCCCTGTGAATATGTACTTCATGACCACACAAAGTCATTGAGCTGGTGTACCTTTACATGCCTGGAGTTAATCAAACCATGCATATAAATTAGGCCCACAATCTCAACTGCATCCAGCTCCAGCATCCTCCTCCTGCTCTTCAGCAACCCCTGGAATTCCCTGCAGCGGCGCAGTCGCACAGAATGACTGGAACCACCCAAGGAATGTGGACACAAAAGCAGGAATGTCATTTGGGTAAGTCCTACTGCACCCCAGCCCCCTCCCCTGAACCAACTGACGAGCCCACACACATGAGCACCCTTCAAGTCCAGACATGTTTGAACACAGGGAGTAGGAAGGTTTATTATCATCTTTTTTAATGAAGGGACTTTCTTCTACCTGCTTGCACATGCTGCAATTTATGCTTATAGGAACATTTCAGGGTCTGATTTACAAAGATATGGTTGTGGTTTAGGGGCTGAAGTAGTAGTGTGTGTGAGTGTGTGTGTGTGAACGGGTGAACGAGATGACACTGTAAAGCGCTTTGAGTACCGCGAAGGTAGCACATTAAAATAGCAGCACGCTACAAAGGTGGTCAGGGTCAGACAGGCATAGCAGAATATAAAACAGACCTTTCCAGAGAATGTTGATGAAACATGGGTGCCAAACATAAAAAAGACAAAAGTAGGAGAAAATGTGCCTATTTTTGCATTTGTTGTGCAGATCATGTCCTATCTCCCAATGGAGAATTTTAGACAAATTAACAGAGATTTGTCTCAAAGAAAGATTCTATGATGTTCCAAGACAAAAAGTAGAAATAACTTCTGTTACTTTGCAGTGATTTTCCTGGTCTATTTTAGCTTCCACGATGTATATTTTGACAATTTCATATATGTATTAATTTGTGTTCAACATGCATCCAGAAATTTATTTTACTAGATGCACTGTGACAAACTGCATATTGAAACACAGACCGACCTGTGTTTATGTAAGGAGCTGGCCTATAATTTGGACTCCAAGGTTAGTGAAACACTTGCCATGTTTTCATCTGAGGATCCTGAACAAACCGAGATGCACAGAGTTGTAGAAGTTGAAGTAAAACAACTTCTTTTGACAAGAGCTGCCCTCATTTTAAAATTCCCTTTGTCAAGCAATACATAAGCTTTCAGAAAACCTTTGTAGTGTAAACAATCCTCACATCCATCACAAAGACATCATTTTCACAAAACACAAGAGATCTCAAAAGGGTTCCCAGAGGGTTTCCTACAATTATTACACTTATTTTACTTTGTATGTTAGTGTTAAGTTGTTAGCGAAAAAGTCTGATGAAAATGCAAAGGATTTTTATTGATTTATCTCAATCTAAATGTGACAGATGAAATCCTCTCCGCAACGAGAGATTTGAGAGAGTTATTTATTGTTTCTTTTCTTGCCAGTAAACGAACACTGTTCTGTAGCACGGCTCCATCTTTTACTCCAGTCCTGATTTTGAAGACTCGTTGCAACTCCCAGGTCGAGGTGCCTGTCTACTCCTCCATGCTCCATCCCTGGTGTTCCTGTTTTCCCGGTCTTTGTCCCCGGAACTTGCGCTCACGACTGGGTGTCCACCAGTTTTTTTTGTTTTTTTTTTTTAGGGGGGGGGGGGGATTTTTTTTTAGAGCTTTGCATCTGGATACCGATTGAGTACAGTCTGGCTTCACAAAAACCAAGGCCTTCTGACTCACTTGTGGACCGAAAGCAAAGAAAAAGAAGGGGAAAACACCATTGTAACAGCTGCTCGTCTTCGGTGGCGATAACTGTCGTCGAAACCAGCGAAGCAGCGGTCTTTCTGAGTGACTAAAAGTTTTAAACAGATTTAATCGCTTTTCTATTTTTTGCTCGGTTGAGTCTTGGACTCGGCATTTTTCTTAAATACCCCAAATAATTTTACAAGGACGAGGTTCGACCGAACTTCATCTAATATTTCTGTGGTTTTTTTCCTCGCAGTGGTTCAGCGGCGTGCAGAGCACAGTTTGAGTATTCCTTGAGCTGAAGACAAAACTTAACGCGTCTCAATGAGGAAACTCGGCGTGTCCTAGCCTTCACCCGCTTGAGCTATTTTCGTCTTTTATTTTCACTCTGTTGGTTACTTTTATTTTTGAAGCTTACTAAAAATGAAGACGTTGTTCCAGTGTCTGGTCTGCACGCTGGTCGTGTTGTCTGTGTGTGGGACTGCGGAGCAAAAGTTGAAGAACTGTAACGAAGTTCGTGCTGCTTACAGCTCCAAAGGTTTCAATGTCAACGATGTCCCCAACAAAGGAATTAACGGTGAGTGATACAAATCTTTACGGTATTTAAACCCTCAAGCACTGTAGTAGTTCTCAAAAGTGGAGTGCGAAGGACTTCCATAGGCCTCGGAGGTCCCGTACTGGTTCTCCTTCGACTGAGGAGTTCTTAAGCTTCCAAAGTTAGCTTAACTAAAAAAAAAATTGTATTTGTTTGCTCCTCCCACAATTAACAATAAGCTTCTTCTCAAATGGCATTCCAAAATGTAGTAACATTGAAGAGACAGGAATGGATGAAGTATCAGAAATGGATTCATGTTCCGTCATCGTCAACGCATCTAGTCAGCCGTTACATGGAAACATTGGGCTTTCACACGTCTCCATCAAAAGCAGCATTTGGCGAGATACAATTCAGGTACAAGCGCAGCTGCCAATAGTTTACCACTCCAGTGAGTAAATGTGTTCATTTCCGAAATGCTTGTCGCTAATTCAGAATAATAAAGCGATATGATCAACTGAAACAGTCTAATCCTGAGGCCCTTGTTTATTCCCAAGCTTCCTTAGTAGAGACCCTTATGGCTGTGAAGTGAAGGCGGCCTGCGGTGATTTAGTAAACATTCCTGTGCTTTGTGAACAAGTGGGTTTTTTTTTTCTTCTTTCTGTTTCTCAGTTGATGTGTGTTTAAACATTTTCACCACAGGCGCATGCTGTTCCCCTAATTCTGACACTTTGGGTCAGTTCCATGTAGTAAATGGTAAATAGGAATGTTCAGGTCGAGGTGAGAAAGCACAGCAGTTGAGCGAATGAGTTAAACTCAAGAAGTGGAAACTTTTGCAGTTGAGCTTTTACATTGAAGGCTTGGGATAGAGAAGGGAAGGGGGGTTGGGATTGAAAATTCCACCATGCTCTGCATACTTACCCCCCCCCCCCCCCCGCCATTTCCTCCTAACTTATATGGGGGATAAAATTGATATGCACACATTTAATAAAAAGCCCTGAATTCAGCCCAATGTGTTGCCATTTGTATTGTGGGGTCAGCCTGGCGTCCTGGTTTTGAGACTTTTGTTATGGAGCTTGTTTGTCGTCCAAGCACGCTGTTGTAATGTTAATGTCTCATTTTTACCTGTTTTTAAATTATTTCCAACTGCAACCTTCTCTCTGTGGATTTCATAAGCTTTGCTTCCTCTTTTCCACCAGTGTGCAATGATTTTAACATCTTTTCTTCTGACAAGGGTGGCTTATTTTAGACCTCTTCATGGCTTTTGTACGAGCTTTTTTACACTGAGAAGATGCTCAGATTGGCCAGTAATGGTCATTAGATTTAGATAGGGCTAAACTTACAAAGAGGCTGGAAACTTATTTTTTTCCTGCATTTAACACAAATCTATAGGTCCTTTTTGTTTCCAGTCTGTACAGTATGTCTAAATGTCAGTGTACCCCAACATGTCTGCATTGGTCAGATGTGATTATCTCGCATCTCTGAGGTTTTGAGTTTTGAAAGGAGGATCTGAATAAAGCCAATTTTATTGTACAGGTCTGTTTGTTACACACAAGTGCCTTTCCATATATATATATATATATATATATATATATAATTTAAAAAATATGTATACCTTCTGTATGTTTGGGCCTTTAGGAAGAGATGACCTCAATGAGAAGCTCTTTCTTATTGAGAGAGATTGAAATAAATGATCCATAGACAAGGGCGGCACGGTGGGGCAGTGGTCAGCACTGTGGCCTCACAGCAGGAAGGTTCCGGGTTCGAGTCCCGGCTCGGGCATGGGATCTTTCTGTGTGGAGTTTGCATGTTCTCCCTGTGTGGGTTCTGTCTGGTACTCCGGCTTCCTCCCAATATAATGCACATGGGGACCAGGCTGATTGGATACTGGTGATGGTTGTCTATAAATGTTGGCCCTGCGATGATTGGCGTCCTGTTCTACCCTGCCTCACTCCTGAAGGTTGCTGGGATAGGCTAAAGGCCCCCCCCCCCCCCCCCCCACCACCACCACCATTAACAGGATATGTGGTAGAAAATGGATGGATGAATGGATCGATGGATCCATAGATAGCAACAAGGTCCTCTGTCAGTGCAAGCAGTTTGGGGACTCCAGAAGGCAGTGCTACATAAGCCCTGCTCTCTTGAAATGTTTCATGTTGCCAAGTAGAAGTGGCTCCAGATGTGAGGTCTGATTGAGCTTCAGTCATGTTTGTCAGAGCTTCACATCTCCATCGATGTGTTGTTGGCTCAAGCTCCAAACATCAATTCTCTTCTTACGTAAGTCTGTGTTTTAACTAAAAAGGAAATGGGGTTGCAGAAGGTTAGACATTGTAGTGTCAGTCAGTATGAAACAGTGAGCAGCTCATAGTTTGTTTCACTCTCATTACAATAGGAATTGTGATCAAAATATACCAGATTATTTTTTTTTTAAATGAATGTTAACTGTGAAGTCTTTAGTTACAGAGAAGACATGAAAAGAACGAGTGTAATGGGAGACACAAGATTGAAAACTTGTTATATATATGACCACAAACATCTTGTTATTGTTGGCAGCACATCGATAAGTATGTTTGTTACCATCCACATTACTGTTGGGCTATGTTGAGACCGGACTAGAGATTCAATAAAGATGTTGTAATGCAGTAAAACTGAAATGGAAACCCTGATTACTTCGGCGTAGACCAAATTAAGTGATCGGAAGACACAGACAGTAAATTTCTTGTTGATCTCATGATATCGATCGTTAACCACTCAAGTGAAAACTTTTTAAAATCTGGATTCCACATTTCTTGTCTGCTGGATGATGATTTGTTTTGGGCCTTTGGTGAATACCTAAAATATGGCAATTTTATGTTGCTCCTACTGCTAATTATGATGGATGATTATTGTCAGTCATCATACAGAATGTTAACTTTGGTTTTACTGTCTAAAGTGTTTCCCTTTTTCAACTTTAGAACCTTTTTAAATGTTCAAATATATCTCAGCACAGTTGCCTAAATTTCTGCCCGAGAGCAGAACACCTAGCACTGGCCAGATTGATATCCATCTGCTTTTCAGAGACTGTTCATTGCAGGTTTGGCTGCAGGCCTGAGCCTTTTTACAGTTCCTCAACCACAACATGTTTTGGTTTACTCTGGCAGGCAGGTTTGTTGTAATGCTGCAGATATGGGACAAAGACAGAGATGAAAAACAAGAAGAACCTTTTCCCTCCTGATGCAGACGAAGCAGCCCCTCTTCATAAGCAGCTCACGGCATCGTGTGTGTGTGTGTGTATGAGCTCAAAACACCTCTTTTCATCAGCCTGGTGGCTGCATGCTGCACATCATTACCATTGGGGAAATAGCAGGTTCTGTTATTGAACTAACATTCAGCAGATCAGATAAGAGCAGGAAACAGGGGCCCGCATTCTGTTAAAGCTTTTATAGCTCAAAGGGCAATATTTTAGTGACTGCTGCTCTCGAGGACTGTGGCATAGTATTTTAATGCCTGTAATGATTAACTTGTAAACTACCCGCCAAGGGTCTTGCTTGCCTCTCAAGGTCAGTCCCATTTAACTCCAAAGGCTCTCTTTGTTTTACTAGTGTTTAGAGCTGGGTATCACCACTGACCTCCCGATACCATACGATTCCGATACACTAGGTCCCAAGTCGATACGATTTCCGATACGATTCAATCCAATATACGATACGATATTTTAGTTACCATACCAATTTTGCTTTGGTAATGGAAGAGCTTCTCAAAGGACTCATGCTGTAAATTCAATCGTAAAAGTAACCCTCTACCCTGCTGCATCATTAAATATTAATATTTACACTGAGAACTGACCATTAAACAATAGTTATACAACATCATGCACTTTTTATTTAAATATACGACCGTCATTCAAAACAAAAGGGCAACTTAGACTTCCACAAACCGTCAGCAGCTCAGCAGGATGACTCGCGGTGTGGCGAGCTTCAATCGCCCGCGTTTGTCAACGTGGGACATGAGGGACCAGTGACTGTCAGTGTACTGAGAGGTGATGGTCAAGTAGGAATCGTAGCTCTGCTTGTCCAGCTGTCACAAGCGATGGCAACGCTCTCTGCTGATTTCAGTGCAGTTGCGATGTTGTTTTTAACATCTCTGAACATCTTTGAGATTGGGACTTGACTCAGTTGTTTCCGTGTCGGTAGCACATAGCGTGGCTCCAGTGTCTGGACGAGGGGTCTGAAGCCTACATTTTCTACCACTCAGGATGGTCTCAGATCCTTGCAGATCAAAATTGCCAGAGCCGAAGTGATGTTCTCTGCACGTGGAGGCGTGGATGGAAACTTGGTCCCAAATTCTTTCTCCAGCGAGGGTTGTTGCAGTGACTTGTAGTTTCCTGGTTGCTGAGTGTCCTCTGGGTGATGCCTCGTCACATGGCTCCGGAGAGTAGTAGTATTTCTGTTGTACTTAACTTCTATTTTGCACATTTGGCATCATGACAGCATTATTTTTGTCAAGTTGGGCGCAGTTTTCTCGTTTCTTAAAGCCGAAGTGCTGCCAGACATCGGCTCTTAAATTTGCCGGATACTAAAATTGCGCTTCCGCCATCTTGTTGTTCTCTGATCGGAGGCACATGGCCTGGATCTCGCGAGATCTGATAATCTGACTGCAGTAACGTTGCACTACGCACTAAACCACGCGAGACTAAAGGGGCAAACAAAAACAAAAAAATAAACGGGTAAAATCTAATGCATTTTAAAAGATCGATACTGGGATTTATTCATCGATAATCTTTCCTACAAATGTATATTGATAAAATATCGGTATATAGCGGCTGCATGGTGGTGCAGTGGTCAGCACTGTGGCCTCACAGCAAGAAGGTTCCTGGTTCGAGTCCCAGCTCGGGCGTGGGATCTTTCTGTGTGGAGTCTCCATGTTCTCCCTGTTCCTGTGTGGGTTCTCTCTGGTACTCCAGCTTCCTCCCACAGTCCAAAGACATCAAGAGAGGACGAGGCTGATTGATTCTCTAAATTGACCGTAGGTGTGACTGTGAGTGTGAATGGTTGTTCGTCTCTATGTTGGCCCTGCGATGGACTGGCGACCTGTCCAGGGTGAACCCCGCCTCTCGCCCATAGCCGCTGGGATAGGCTCCAGCCCCCCGCGACCCTTACTAGTAAGGAATAAGCGGAAGACGACAATGGATGGATCGGTATATAGACAATTTTTAATCCACCTCTACTAGTGTTATTATAGGGAATCACTTAAGTGCCGCACCAAGTAAAGAAGTCACATTTCTAGTCATTTCAAAACACATTTCTAGGAAAAAACAACTCATTGTCATCAGTGTTTTTGTTTTGCTTTGCAAGGAAGAAAACACTCTAGATGTACATGTAGAATGATATGCAGCAGCTTGGAAAAAAATTGTGCAATACATTATCAATGATATTCTCTTATCTTTTATTGATTTACATGCATATCATTAATTTTTACAGGTATTGATACCATTTGAGAATTTTCACGCATTGGATCCACATCAGTACGACTATTGATACTTTTCTATTATTTGTTGTAAAAAAAAAAAAAAAGGCAACAATACATATTTAGAGACCTGGTATTATATTTATTGCTCAAGAAGTGACTGTTCACAGAGCTTCAATAGACATGGCTAATGTAACAGGGCCCCTTCAAAACAGCATAAAATAGAAACAAATATATTTTCATATATTTGTTTTTATGTATGTATTTTTAGATTTCTTTACATTATGATTATGTACACATGTATTATTAATATCCCTTACATATGGTTTCTGTATTTAAGATGTATTAAATATTACTGGGAAAACGCATTTCTGTCCCAAACATTATTCAAGTTTGATGCCTTGACTTGACAAGTCATCATTTTTCTGAGCCGACATAGAACACATCACAGTGGAGCTTAATGCAGCCTTGCTCATTTGGCTATGTAGCGCTTATCCTTGCAATTTTAATACAGATTTGAACATTAGATTACTATTTTGTATGACTTCTCTGTCGGTGGTCTGAGTTGTGTGCTGTTTTTGAACAAATCAATTTTTGCCTACCGTTTTGAGCAAACTTCACTTTCATGTTATTTACAAGAAATTCAATGGGTTCAATCTTAAATCATGCCAAATTTTGCATCTGCTTTTTGGGCTTTAATCATGCTTGCATAGCAGAACAGAAGAGAGTAGTAGAACAGAGTAAAATTCAAAACTTTCCTCACCTGAAATTAAGACACAACTTTCAGGAAAATAATTTTAATTCAAACATTGATTTTTACTTATAATTTTGGAGCAAAATCACAACTTGTTTAAAGGTAAGGCTTAAATCTAAGGATGTCAACCATCTGACTACAGTGACAGTCATTTCAGGAAAATACTGTTAAAACTCACTGGACTAGTGTAACAAGCTTGTGGGCTCGTGCAATTTCCAACTCACTTCTCTTACTGGCTAGTGCTGAAAAAAGTTCAAATCTAGTCCTGTACTAAATAAAACAATACCAATATGTATAAAGCAATAACAGTTTCACTTGTTAAGCATATATTGAAACCAATGCAGATGCCACCTGTCATGAAAGCTAATCAAACCACATGCTTCCCTTCTTAGATTAATGATATTTACATTTGATATGATGAATTTTAGTGTTGGACTGCAAACGTGCCATTTTTATGTTCCTTGTGTAGAAATTCCACTGATATGATTACGAAAAGGTAGAGAGCTAATCTCTTAAACAAATAACTAGCTTTAAAAAAAATTGAATATTGTCATACATGGCCATTTAAGTAAATTCCAAAATGAAGTAGTACATTAAGCAGGGTGGAGGCACACCATTTTTTAAAAATCTCCATAAGCATAGTTTTCTACATTTTCTGCTGTAAAAAACTAAATAAATAAATTTGCATGGCAGGGAGTTAACTTTGGCCCAGTGGGCATGTAGGCTTATAAAATTTTTTGCAGGAATCCTGAATGTATTATGTATTATGTCGAGTTCAAATTTCACAAGTCCTGCAGGTAACAGTCTTTTAAGAAACTAATTGGCTTATTTGTAAATGGTATAAATCAGGGGCGTCAAACTGATTCCAACCAAGCAAACGCAACACCTGGTCCAACCAATGAGCTGTGTGGACACAGCTTGCTTGATTGATTTAAGTAGATTCAGGTGTTGCTTTTCCTCGGTTGGAATGAAAACCTGCAGCCACACCGGCCCTTTACTGGATCAGTTTGACACCTGTGGTATGAATGGACCATGAATGCTGGGCTTTTCTATGCTGGTTTTCATTGAAATTAGTCCAGAGCAATGATAACGTGATAGTCCCTGTTGTTCTTTACCCTGTATGTATGTGACATCTCCCCACTTACTCTTCGGCAAGCATTTGGGATAGTTGAGTTCAAGTATTTGAGGTTTAAGTCTTGTGACCCCAGGGCACAGGAGCTTCATTACTTGCAACATGCTGATGAGCCAGAGGAGGGAGGGAGGATGGCTGCAGGTACCTGCCAGCTCAGCGGTGTCTTGTCTTTATCAGCTCTCTGCAGTCACAGTGTGGCAGCTTTGAATCAGTGGATCTTGAGGTGCCCTGTTACTCTGTGCCAGCAACAGCTGTCTTATCATTTGTCCACGACAAATCAGATTATCAGAACCTCCAAAAAAACAAAAAAAACAACCTCAATGTTCATAGAACAAGTTCCAACACAGTAACAGCACTACCTTTTTGTTCCTGGATAGACTCTGGCTGGTGGATTAAATGATTTTTGTCATTCAAGACCTGATTTGTTTTAGGGTAGCCCTCCTTTTCAACAAGTTAGACTGGAATGTTAAATTTACCTCTTGTACTCATTCAGTATGCTATGTGTGCTGCATCAATTCAATGGGAGTGTGTGTCAACGGAGCGTCCATAATTCCATCTCTCTGTTTCTTATGCCTCAGCTGACACCCCTACAAATGGCCAAGTGAGGGACAGATCAGTGGGGGTGAATTCTGTGTGTGGGAAGAATTGAGCAGCCCCTTTTAGGCCAGCCTGCAGCCCCCTCCTCATCACATTCCAGACTGGACCACCAAGACCAGCACACAGGGAACCCTGGAGCTGGGAACACACTGCAACAAAGAGTGTTGGAGGGAAAGACTAAGGCATGCAGAGAAAGATTTGACTGACGGGAAAGAGTTTTGTAGCAGGGCAACTTCAACTGAATGTCAAGTGGAAATGGTGGGCCAGGCAGGAATCCCGGAGCCAGTGAGTGTAGGACACACAGTCTTAAGGAATCTAGGGAGGTAATTGCATGCACTATGACTCATCCCCCTCAGTCATAGTAGCAAGTATCTACAGGCTGCTCCTCAAGCAACTGTTGTTAACACACAGTTTTAACAATGGTTACATCCTGAGGCTTAAAGCGCATTTGGATACAAGTAACCACAGTCCAATTTGACTCAATCATTTGGTGGATATGGGGGTTTTATCTGCGTAGCTAAGATATGATATTATACAATAGTAGATGGTGGTTTCCTATATTTTGACAGGAAGAAAACTTACTGTTGTCTTTATGTTTTCATTCTGTCAAGTTGGCCTTTTTCTTTCTAATCTTTTCTCTCACCCCTTGTTCTGGCCACCCATCCAGCTCTTTTATATTTGCTCTTAACCTTTGTCAAGTCATCTGTGTGCACAAAGCATCCAGACAAACCCAAAATCAGACGACAACTCCTCTTTAACGCCATCTTTTCACATTTTTCTCTATTTATTTAACAAAATTAAGAACACAGAAGGCAAAACTTTTGGGTACAAATTAACTTCATAGTGTAGTGCATCCTTGTTTCGTCCATCAATTGATTCACTCCTCTTCTTCTCATGCTGTCGTTGTAGTTCTCCCCTTTTCCATTACTAGACCTAAAGCTCTTCTTTTCAACTTCCCTTTGGAGGTATAATGTTTTGTTTTTCGCTGATGTATGAGCTGCCATGTGTATCCCTTGTGTTTATTTCCATGCTGCTGATGTTGCTCCGCCAGCTATGAGGTGTGTGGCAAAGACCTGCAAACTCTAAGCCCAAACTGTCAGAATGGAGGGTGAAGACTGTCACCTGAAACAATTAGGCTTCACTCTCTCAAGTCATCTCACTATGTAGCCTCCAATGCAAGAGCATAGTTATGACATACAACTTTAAACCAAGGTGAATCCGTTTTTTAAGAAATTGAGGGACCTGATCATCATTAGGATTTGCATGGCTGCATAGTAGTGTTGTCACGATACTGGATATCACACTTCAATACGATATTTTGAAAAATATGGATATTCAATTTGATTTTTGACACTAAGCAACCACTCAGAATTTAGTGCAAAAATGTTTTTTATTAAAAGAGAAATAAAGAACTTTATTCTTGAGGTAGAGAACTTTTTCAAGTTTATTCTTTAAACATTAACAGTATGCAAAGAAGTTTTGATATATGTAACCTACCGTCGATTAGCTTTAGCTAGAGCTCGCTAACAAGACAACACTTTAAAGTAAACACCGATAGATGTGATAACTCAAGTCAACACTTACTTCAAGTTATACTGTTACCAACCTCTATACCTCTACATCTATACAGGTCCGGGTGTCTGTCTTGTCTTAAAAAAACAAACAAACAAACAAAAAAAAACAGCCAGCGGTGTTTGTGTGAGCGAGGCAGGAGGGGAGGGGCTGCTGCACGATGGCTTGCTCCTCAGGGCAGCGCTGTGTGTGTGTGTGTGTGTGTGTGTGTGTGTGTGTGTGTGTGTGTGTGTGTGTGTGTGTGTGTGTGCGTGTTGGCAGCGGCGGCGGCGCATGTGTAAACCACAGAGGCAGGTGGAGTATCGATACTATTGAAAAGTCAATTAGTACCGTTTCTACTTTTCAAAATTGATATTTTGTGTGTGCAATTAGGAGAGAGGTGAAGGAGCAAAGCCACGGACTTGCATGGGTGTTTGGGCTGATACCCCAGTTCTGGGTGCAGGCCGGGGGATTTGTAATCTGTGTTAATTAATCCCAAAGCCTACGTCAAGTCTCCCACTGATGAGGCAATCTCTCACATTTGGCTCACTTTGCCTAGCTGTGTTTTGCTTAATAGGTTTCTCATTATTTATCCATGTATACATGTATGCCTCTGTCACCTGTTTAGATTCATTTGAACCTAAATTTATATTTGGTATCAATAATGAGTTTTACACTTTATTTCACCAGTTCTCTCTTCTTTCAAAGAAAAAAGGCCCCAGTTAAGTTTTTAGCTGCCTCATATTGCTCTCAATTTAATTATTAAGTTGATGTTTTGTGTTAAAAGCAGGCAATCAAAAATAAAATTTAAACCATGAAGAAAGAAGCAGATGTTCTACGAGCTGAAAACAAACGCGCATAAAAAGGTTGAAAGGGCTCCAGAGCTACAGGCCCACTCATTGACAGTCCACTAGGAGTATTGAACATAATTGGAATGGCAAGAGGCTATAATTCAGACACATTAAGAGTATTCCATGAACACCGTGAGCCATCCATTACTGAGGCCCATCAAACCACTGTACCGTTAGGTTCAGACTTTTTAGTCCCTTTGACTTTGTGTGATTAGTATTGTTCTTCCTGCTACCTCCTCTGGAGTCTACTTTATTTGACCTGACAGGTATATCAGAGTCTTTGTTACCTTTCTGTAACTCTCAGCTTCCAGGAATATGATTGTGTACCTGACCTTATTCTGTCTGAGGGTCATTTTCAGGCCCCGTCCTGCCTCCACATCTGATGGACTTGAGCTACTTTGGGATTTCTGTTACAAATGTTGCATAAGAGCTCTCTGTCCTTAGGTGGGGTACACTGATTTTATTGGCAAGAATGAAATGTATTGTTTGTGTGCTAAACCTTAAAAAAAGCTCTCACATGGTCCCAGAATGTTGCATATTGGGAATTTTCTATTCAGAGCTGGACAGAGGGGTGTTGTGGTTATTTATGCAGTAATTTCATACTTGCAACTGTATATGGTCAGGCCACAGTTTTTCAAATGGAATTCCTCCTTAGATAGTGGCATGGCTCTTAAGCAGAATCTTAAAATGGAATTATTTGTTAACTCAGTGGTTGCCAATTTCTCTGACAGTGCTGCTGTATTTGTATTTAGCTCGGCTCGCCTGCAGTGTGGAAAAGGCAACCCGCGTCGTTTCAGGTTTCACGCATCCTTTCTGTCGCATCCTGATTTTGTCACTGTGCCGCCCGTCATGCTTCACCAGTAGCTTCTTCAGCTCCCTTCCAGACTCGCCAAAAACTCCATCCTCCTTCGCTGCTGTAGCCCTCGGACATTTTCCAGTCTGTGCCGAGTTTGTATGCTTTGCAAAAGAGACAACATTGCAATGCACGCAACGACAATGCAGGCATTTGACTTGGCGACGTCCATGTCGACGTTTGTTTACCTCTCAGTGTTCCGGCGCACGTTTATGTGAAATGTTGACGTTGTCAGCGCGATGACGTACGAGAGAGAAAAACACAGGCACGCGGCCCTCACAGCGGGAGCTCAGACCCGGGTGTTCTGGAAGCATGAATGTCAATGTGGGTAAAACCCGCGTTGACACGTGTTTTTCAGTGTGAAAAGGGTACAAGCCATGCCACCCACATTGATGCCAAGTGAACTCAATTTCAACGATGTTCATGCCAAATGCACATCTCTAATCAGGAGCTTTATTTGCCCCATACCATTTTTCATGAGATCAGTCAAATGCACTCCGTTAAAGTAGTGACCTGGGAATTGGTGTGGACAGCTTTTGTGTGGACAAACAAAGCCCGAGATGCCGCGACAGGATTGAAGAGGGAGACAGGCAGAGTGAAAGGCCACAGCAATGTTTTGGAATCTCCCCAGGGGCTTCTGGGTACATATTCATGGATGAGAGCATTTTGGAATGTTCACAAATGGAGAGTTTTTATTGGTCAAAGGTTCTGACTGGTTTAGGAATAAGCGATTGACTCCAGTAGCGGAGAGCTCAGATTTATGGGTTCCAGTGTGCTTTGTTTCTAAGATAGTGGAAATTTGGCTCAGCAGTTGTTGGATATGACAAATTCTCCCTCTGAATGAGAAATGGGCTGTGTTAACAGTGTTAGTGTGATTGGAATTTAAGTGTGGAATGCCTCAGAAGAGACATGGAGATTGTGATGAGCTCTCCTGTGCTCGTGCTGTACAGTAGCTGCCAGCATGCCTTTCTTTCTCATCATGGTCATGCCATGAGACAAGTCCATTTTGGCAGTTTGGTGTTTGGACAGCTGTGTTGTGGAAGAGATTTAATTCCTTTTTAAATTTTTTTTTTTTTTTTTTTAAGGAAACATCATTTTAGACTGACGTTATCCATAGTCCTGTGTTTGGCTGTGTAACTGAATATAATCACTCCAGACAGCACTCCACTAAGCTAAAACATTGTGCTTCATAAACTGATGATGAACATGGATCTAAGTGGATTAACTCTCTAAAGTGGCGACTAGATCTATTGGATCCTGATGAAGGCATCTCTCCTGTAGTAAACTCCAAAAGTTATGGATGTTACTGATAATTCATGGGGCTGTTCGTATGCATTGACCGCTAACATCTCTGTCTGATGCTGATTCATGGATTGATATAAGACAACTGTCATGACCTGTTATGTGAATGAGGGCTGCTTTCTGCTCAGCTGACAACACACTTAGTGAAAAGTTACTGAATCAGACCAGAGGAAAGAAACTACAAAGCGGTCAAAGCAAAGTCTGAGGCATCCATCGCCACCCTCTAACTACATCAAATTCTACAGGGCATAGGCTTACTTTTCGCCCCAAGAGGCACAGGTGCTTCCATGTTCAAAAATATAAAAGCACATCATGAAATTAATGGGTACAATGTTAATTTATAATTTTTTTAGCTGCAAATGCACCTGAATTGGATACACTGTTTCATTTTATGGTCTTTGCTCTGATGCAGCAAAGCACTGAACATGCACATTATAGTTGCACTTAAGAAGCAGTGAGTGCATAGACTCAAAATCCATTCACATAGCAAAACTACATGGTGAATATATACAGTACAATAATGTCAATATTCCATCATACTCTGATTTTACTGATCTATGGTGCCATTAATTTTAGTGATGTCATGATCTAGTTTTATTCCCCTTTTATTAATCCTGATCTGATTCATTTAGAATGGCGTATTCACAATCCACCAATAGTCTTAATTTATCCAGTTTTTACAGCCGAAAGACTTAAAATTTAGTGTACATCAGAGCCTCTGCACTGTAATTTCGAATATAACGGTCAGACTCTGATTGGTTAAAAATGCCTTGATCAGCCTGTATACTTAACATCTTTGAAATTGTTACATCCCTTTACATACGTTTGTTGCTGTTACAAATTTCCTCCATGGAACTGTAAATATTAAAACTCAGTCACAGTTGTATAGTTTTACAGGCTATAGGTCATTTGTGAGAGTTGTCATGGAATGGCTGTGCTGTAATTGATTTACTACACTCACTGAGGGTCGAGGTGCAGTTTGTGTCTGCTTGATACCACCACTGGATGGTATTACATTCCACTTTTGACCAACGTATGCTGAATTATTTCATTTTTACACACGAATGATGTCAAAATCCTGTTCTGCTCTCCACTCTGACACAGATGGTAGAGAGCAGCGGGGAGGGGCTCTTAAAGGGCCGGCTCTCAGCTCTGCACTCACGCTTTCATCACACTGAGGCTTCTAGCTCCTAAACTACAAGGCCCACCGATTTACCAAATACACCATTGGATTTGGGACGAGTCTTGGCACCTGGCCGCGGGCACAAGGAGGCTCAGGCCCTAACAACGCTGCTTGCAGCTGTAATTATCACATGAATCCTATTACTGTAGAAAAAGATTGTAAACTAATTACAGGTATTTAGTTTAAAAACTGACTTTAACATCATAGGACCATTTTAAGTTTAATCATCATCTGACTGCAGCAGTAATGTCTCTTTATTCACTTTACAGCAGCTACATTCCGTTAATAGTTCACCTATTAGTTTAACATGTTGCATATGAGATGACACTGTAAAGCGCTTTGAGTGCCGCTAAGGTAGAAAAGCGCTATATAAAATTAGTCCATTTACCATATTTGGAGGTTATGGCAAACAAGATTAAAAAAAAATAATATTGTACTAGTTCCCAAACATTTTTTAACAAAGTACCACCTCACAAATTATTATACACTGTTAGTGCCACTTTCATGACCAAGGTTGAAATACAGTAGTGTAGTAACTCTGTCTCGCTGTTGTTGAATATTCTTCTCAGAGGGCAATATTGGTTTGGATAAAGTTAGTGAGGAGCCACACGTCAAATGATTGTAAGGAGACATCAACCACAAGTGTTTTTAATATGTTCATATGTTGAACTTGTTTTCAACTGTATGTGTCAGTCTGGTGAACTCTGAGGTTACAATGTCTTTGACATCAGTGCTCTCAACCAGCATGATGGAGCCCTATGTAAAGTGACACCGCAGAGTGAAGCAGCTGTCCCCCCTTCACAGCTGATTTATTTAATGTGTTCTATTGGTGTTTGTTGTTTATCTGGTGATTGAATTTCAAATAGGAGAAGTTGCTGTCTATCATTATTGGTGTTGTTACGATACTTGATTTCACACTTCGATACAATGTTTTGAAAAATATTGATATTCTATTCGATTTTTGATACTACACAGCAACTCAGAATTTAGTGCAAAAATGTTTATATTTAAAGAAAAATAAAGAACTTTATTCCTGAGGTAGAGAACTTTTTCAAGTTCTTCTTAACACATTAACAGCATGCAAATAAGTTTTAATATACTGTATGTAACCTACCGTCGATTAGCTTTAGCTAGAGCTCACTAACAAGACAACACATTAAAGTAAACACCGATATATGTAAAAACTCAAGTCAACACATACTTCAACTTATACTGTTATCAACCTCCATACCTCGACATCTATACAGGTCCGGGTGTCTGTCTTGGAGGGGCTTTGCTAAATTCGTTGTGTTCGCTCCTTTTGTCGGCACAGCTCTGTTGCTTCTCTTGCATGCGGACTTGATACTGTCCTCTGGCTTTCCTTGTTCATCCGACTCAAATCCAAAGAACCTCCAAGCAGCACTTCTGCTGTTATGTTTATTTATCAAAACTGGTTGTGAAGGTCCAGCAGATGCCATCTCATGTCAGCTTACACACGTAAAGCAACGACACACACACAAAAAAAAAATACAGCTAGCGGTGTTTGCGTGAGCAAGTGTTTCTGTCTCTACGAGGCAGGAGGGGAGGGCCTACTGCACGATGGCTCGCTCCCCAGGGCAAGGCTCTGTTAATTTGTGTGTGTGTTGGCAGCGGCGCGCGTGTATACCAAGGAGGCAGA